>NC_079320.1:53997883-54300913 GCF_029931775.1 Euleptes europaea
ATTAGTGGTAGCTGTAGAGCAGCAGTTTTATGTGAATAATTCTTTGGATGTTTGGAGAAATTGTGAATTAGCAGCAGAAAAGATACTGCATGGAAAAGTTTGCTTATGTCTTATTTAGAATAGCATGCAGTATTGAACCATAATCTAAACTGATATACACAATATGAATAGCATTCTATATAACGCAAACACATCTCCATAGATATCATCTCTGCTCTCTGCTTATTTTTATTTATTTAATTTATACCCAGCACTTTGACCTGCAGAACTACAAAGCTCCTAATATGTATACAATACAATTCAAAATTAAAACCATCACATCAGAGGGTTGGTTCAATACTATCTGTAGTGTCTGTTACTTTTGATACTGCAATTCCGACTTGCTAAACTGGGTCTTATAATTGTCTTTGCTTTCCCACGCTATCACCTTGGACAGTTCCCTAAATAGCTACCACCCTGCAATATGACTGCAACATATTTTCAAATCCTAGAATGCTGGGTAGGACTTGGCATGTAATATTACTAGGCCCACAGATAAAGACTACCAGAGTGAAGAATGGCTTAAAAGAAAAACTAACAGAAAGAGGAACAAAAACATCTTGTATAGCAGTATCCCCTTCTTTCTATAACTGATTATGGTAAATTGATCTCAGGGCAAGTCCACACATTTCCAAATCCTTGAAACTGTTAACTATAACAGAATGCCTCTAAATGAGGTGGAACCCAGCTGAGGTGGAACTAGGGTTGCTTCACAGCCCACATTTGCTTTTCTAGCATATTACATTTCTATCACCACCACTTCTCAATAGTCAAGTGGAGAAAATCAGTGTGAGATTCTTGGCCTTCTTTTCAGACCTCTGCGCTTTGTATTAAACCTTTAGAGGAAAATGGTATTTTTACTTCAAAGCTCCCATTTCTTCTCATAGTCACGATTTTTCACTTTACTTTGCGTTTGTTGAATCTTACTGTATGACCTATGACAGCTTTTGTAACGATAGCTCTGGTATCCATAACTGGATATATTTTGTGAATTTGCTACTAATACATTCAGCCATACCGAAACCTGTGAGATTGTAAAGCTATGTGAATGGGTTAACCAGTTTCTCAAGCAACCATGAGACGTTTCAGTTAGTCAAAGCCAAAATGGTCTGGGAACCCTTGAATAACTTCAGCTGCACTTATTACTTAGGCAAAATGTTTCACATTGTGTGGAAAGGTTGTTCTTTCTTTTACACAGTACTCCTGGCATTTGACAGTCAAAGAAATGCAGGAATGCAATCGGAATATTTTTAATCACATCTCCTGTCTCTAAACAACACATCAGGGGAAAAAAACATAAGCAATCCCTAAAACAATCTGCATCCTATTTGCATTTGTAATTTTTTTTTCCAATTCAAAAAGCCAACGGCTGAAGCTATTTAAAGGGCTTTCTCTGACAACTGACTTGTTTAACATGCAACAAAAATCTTTGATTAAAAATAACTCTTGAGATTTCTCTGCTATATTTTCAAAACAGAAGGTGCCATGGAAATATAAAAATCACACATGCTACAAAAAGTGTTTGGGTTGTTGTTATTTTGATATATAATTAGTAGACATTAAAAGCAGGTGCTTTCTCCTCCTCACAGGGAAAAGACAGCATTTTAACAAAATGCTCTCATTAATCAGTGATCAAGCAAAAAGTGCACATGTCAATCAGGGTTACCGTCCAGCTGATTTTAGCTGAACTGACCCCTGTTGTTATCTAAAAAGGTTATAGTTTCCTAGATCAACCACAATTGTATGAAATGAGCTCTTCATTTATTTACTAAATTTAAACCCTGCCATTCTCCCCAAAGCAGCTTGTTGTTTTCCTGCCCTCCACTTTATCCTCACAACAACCCTGTGAGGCAGGTTAAGCTATGAGGGTATCATATCTTACTAATATTTTAATATGATTGAATTGTATCCATTTTTATGTGGGTGGAAGACATACTGTAGCTCTTGCTACCCAGTCTGAGCCTCTGAGACTAAGCAGATGCACTAAAGAAACAGAAGTTTCATTGGTTGTTTTATGCAAATTGCATTTTGAGCAAGAATGGACACATTACCAAAACAAAGTCAGTTTTACACTTAGATATATCTTGGGGAACCCATTCCAATGGAAATTTCAGCTGAAATAAACAAGAAATTGCCTTATACTGAATCAGATCATTGATCTACCAAAGTCAGCACTGTCTACTACTGTGACTGGCAATGGCTGTCCAGGGTCTGAGGTTGGGGCTTTTCATGCCACCTGATCATTTTAATTGGAGATGTCAGGGACTGAACTGGGGACTTCCTATATGCAAAACAGATGCTCTGCCACAGAGCCACAGCCCCTGCCCCTTCTTGTGACAGCATGACATTGATTTCACAAGAGCTCTTTGATTATCTGATCCACCACACTACCTGTACAGACACCAGAACAGAGAACCAGCATGATGCAGTGGTTAAGAGCGGTGGTTTGGAGTGGTGGACTCTGAGTTGGAGAACTGGGCTTGATTCTCCACTCCTCCACATGAGCTGCAGAGGCTAATCTGGTGAACTGGATTTGTTTCCCCGCTCCTGCACATGAAGCCAGCTGGGTGACCTTGGGCTAGTCTCACTGTCTTAGCCCCACCTACCTCACAGGGTGTCTGTTGTGGGGAGGGGAAGGGAAGGTGATTGTAAGCAGGTTTGATTCTTCCTTAAGTGGTAGAGAAAGTCGGTATATAAAAACCAGCTCTTCTTCTTCCAGCTCTTCTCTTTACAAAATTGGTCACTCCACCTTCCTATGGTGTGTCACAACTGCCCTCAAAAACCAGCCATCAGCTCCCACCCCCAGCCACACTTTGAGATGACTGCATCATCCTGGCCATAATCACAGAAGGGTTTTCAGAGAGCTGGCAGAGGCTTTTAAGTCACTCCATTGTATGTGTGTTGCTCTGTCATTCATATGCTTCTTCAACAGTTCCATAAAAAATAAAATGCAGGAAAGGTCAGCATACATTGCTGCAGCAGAGAGAAAGGCACAGAGATGACTAAGCCCTTTCCGAATTCTCAGACATAAAACATCCTTTCTTGACGGTAAACACATACCTAAATCCTTCCTATGCTATAATGTTGGTCTTGGTAATAGCAGGAAGGCATATTTCTGTAGCTTAAAAAACATCACGGAAAGTAGACATAAGCAGATCCTCTTGTTTAGCATCATGTTGATTTGTGGGTATCAGCCTTCATCTACGAATGCAAAAAGAATGGGGCACACAGAAACGTAACTGTTGGCATAATTTGACTGACTGCTTAGTTGAATATGCTGGCAGCTCAGAAATGATGCTGCCAAAGCTGTCCGAGCATTTGTTCCATATCACAACTCAGGAAAAGAAACTGGAGCTGTGCCTTTTTGGTGCAAGGGTGGTTATGCTCAGCAACTGGGCTGATTTAATGCTGCAAACTTATGTATCGTTCCCTTACAGTAACTCCCACTGGACGCAGTGGGATTTACTTCTGAGTAACTATGCAAAGGAACAGACTATGTTCCTTCATCTTTTTGCAGCCCACCAGCTATCCACCAGCACATTTTTATTCATGCTGAAAATGTACAGACGCAGCCTCCTTCTGATATCAGGTGCTGCGCTGTCAAAAGTGGGCCAACTGAGAACAATTATTCTGGCCCACGGGAACCAGTGGGAGTATTTTAGTCATGCCTCCAGACCAGCAGCCTGGCCACATTGCATTTCGTTTCCGTTTTGTCCCTTGCTGTCCTTGAACCACATCCTTCTGTATGTCCCATATACAGCTTAGGTTAATGTTCCAAGCAAGACTGGGACGGTCGCCAAGAAGAGAGGCTGCGCTAGATTTCTCATTCAGAACAATCACAGGGAGGGTCACCTCTCTCTAATGAGACGGCCTCTTTCCCTCGAGAAAAAAAACGAGAAGTGGAGTGCCAAATACTGATAGGCCATGGAATGCACTGCCCCGCCTCCTCACGTGACTTGTGTGCACCGAGGATTATGCAAAATGGAACTGATCTGAATCCCTCTTCGGGATTCAATCTAGAACACAAATCCCAGTGACTTAAGTTAGGCAAGATCATAGCATTAGCATTCAGTAGAATGAGGATTTCCATCATGCAGACGTTCAAATGTTGAACAGCAATATTTACCATTCAGCCATGTAATACGTTCTAATGGCATCCATTAAAGAAGAAGAGTTGGTTTTTCTATGCTGACTTTCTCTACCACTTAAGGACAAATCAAACCGTCTTACAATGTCCTTCCCTTCCCCTCCCCACAACAGACACCCTGTGAGGTAGGTGGGCTGAGAAAGCTTTAAGAGAGCTGTGACTAACCCAAGGTCACCCAGTTGGCTTCATGTGTAGGAGTGGAGAAACCAATCCGGTTCACCAGATTAGCCTCCGCCACTCATGTGGAGGAGTGGGGAATCAAACCTGGTTCTCCGGACCAGAGTCCACCACCCTAAGCCACTGCTCTTAACCACTACACCATGCTGGAAGTGTAGGGGCACCCATGCTGACTAGCAGTTGCTGGCTCCCCAGGAGCAGCCTCGTGTGTGGAGCTCAGGGCAGACTCGCTTTGTCTAGGGGGGACAGAAAGAGATGCCTGAGGGAGAAGGGGTTGAGACAGCAGTGCCTTGGGGTGCAGCTCCATCTCTTCTTCTTGTGCCACCTCTGCCCTCCTATGCAACTCAAAAGTAGAAGAGAGGTATTTCAACAAATAAAATCAGCAGAAAGTGAAGGCAAAGGGAGAAAAAGGAAAAAAAACAACAACCAGTGAAAACAAGCTAACAACCCCCCCACTAGACCCAAAAAGAAAAGGGAAAAAAGCAGCAAAGGATAGGAATGGTAAGGGGAGGTAAGTAAAATAGCTTTTTTAAAAAAATCAAGCAGCTCCCACCCAAATACAAATAAGTACCAAAAAAAGTTAAACCACAATGCAAGCAACACAATAGAAAAAGCAAAAACAAAAAACAGAAGGAAACAAAAAGAAGGGGCCCTTTGCCCCCCCCCCCCCAGTCCACCACCAGGCCCAAAGATGAACTGTAAAGATAAAGATCTAAGAAAACTTAATTAATTTTTAAATGAACCAATTTGTTAGAACCAGTCAATGATTGATGATCTTCTCCATGCAGGCTCCAACGCAGATCTAGTAGCAGCAGACTACCAGAGGCTCAGAGAAGCAGCTGAAGCCAGGCTTAGCAATGCACGCTCCAGAAACCTCTCTCTGAATTGGAGTCCAGCTGCAGCCAGGGCCTGCTTTTATGTTCTTTGCCCATGCTCAGAAAAATCTAAAAGAAAACCAGCCATGAAACAGTTCCTGTGATTGGGCAAAGAGCACTGGTCCCCCTGCAGTGCCATCCTATGTGCCACTGCCTCCTTCCCCCACCCTCTTGTTCCCTGGAAACCTGCTAATGGGGAAAACAAGGTTGGTGGACTCCACATTTGAAGGCAAATACCCTGTAAAACAACAGCTATGATTGGGCAAACAGTACAGCTCCCCCCAATGTGCTCTCCTATTCGCCTGTGAGAAATGCCTCATCCCCCCCTTCCTTGCCCTGGAAACCAGTCCAAAGGCAGGAAAAGGGCATAGGGCAACTGTAGAGCCCTTTAACGGCTGCTGTTTTGCCTTTACAAATAATCCCAAATAAACTAGATTTTTTTCATGGGTTTTTTTTTTTTTTGGTTAGGATTGGAATAACCAGCTAGCATGGAAGATTCTCTGATGTGTATTCAGCCGAAAAAATACTCAAAAATACCAGTAAGGAATTTGGGGTGGGGGTATTGTTTTGGCTTGGATATATCAAATGCACATCCCTACTATCACCATTTAATTCCCTGCAAGACAGTGCTTCTGTATGAAGCAGTCGTAGATTTTTTAAAAATCGGAGTATTCTGTAGATCTCATAGATTTTCATTGCCTCAATCCTCTTTCAAAAGGGGAGTTTCAGTTACTTTATTTCATCCTTCAGATTCCAGTTCAAAAGAAATCTTGATTTAGTGCAGTGAATGTCCATGTGTCATAAGGTCTTTTCGTCAAGAAGACTGTTGAGAAGAGGATTTGAGAAAAATAAATATGGCCATGAAATGTGTGGGAAAGGTAGATAGAGAGCTGCTATATGGCTGTACTTAGATGAAAGCAGCTCAGGAGCACTAGGCAAGAGGTTTAAAATAATGGTTGATGGGACCAAATGACATCACATGTATCCTGTGAGCACCGATTCTTCCCACTGGTAGATACAGAGAAGTAGACTGGAAGGCCAACTGGTATTATTCAACACATGCTGCTCCATGCATAAGCAGTGGCTTAAATGCTTCCCTGAATCTCAAACAGGGGACAGGATAGCGAGGTGTACGTTCCCCTGTTGAATAATGCATGGCAGGGAATATTGTTAACAAGGTGGGTATGAAGCATGGACATGCAGATCTCATTCTGTGAGGGCACCCATGAGTGTTGAAGGCTGGCCTGTGGATACAACCGGAACATTTCTTTGGGAGAAAGAGTGTCATTTCAGTGGGATTAATGGGGACAAGTATGATTAGGAGCATCTTTTGGAGGAAAGGCTAAAGAGTCCATGATTTTTCATTTGGGGGGTGGGGGAATAGACCAGGGAGGGGACATGACAAAGGTTAATAAAATTATGCATGGGGCAGAGAAAGTGGATACAGAGAACTTTTTCTCCCTCTCCCATAATACTAGAATTCGGAGACACCCAATGAAGTTGAAGGAGGAATAGATTCATGATAGACAAAAGGAAATAATTCTTTACTCAGCAGGTAATTAAGTTGTGGTATTCACTGCTAGTGGATGTAGTGATGGCTACAAGAATGGGTGGCTTTAAGGGGAGTTGGATTAGGGCTGCCAACCTCTCACAGAATTACAACTTATCTCCAGACAATAAAGATCCATTTCCCTGGAGAAAATGGGAGCTTTGGAGGGTGGACTCTATGGCATTATACCCTGCTGAGGTCTCTTTCCTCCCCAAATATCACCTTCCCCAGGCTTCACTCGCAAATCTCCTGGAATTTCCAACTCGGAGTTGGTATCCCTAGGTTAGATGGATTCATGGTGGCTAGTTTCATCAATGGCTACTATCTATGGTGACTAAAGGGAACTTCAAGATGCAGAAGCAGTAAACTTCTAAATGTCAGTGCTAAGAGGCAATATCAGAGGATGGCCTTGGCCCCTGTGTCCCATTTGTTGGCCCTCTGGGGTAACTGGTTGGCTGCTGTGTGAAACAGGATGCTAAACTGGAGGAACCACAGGTCTAACCCAGCAGGACTCCTCCTTCTATGTTCTTAATCCACAAATGTCCCTTTTGCACACTGAAGCATTCGTGTCAAGGTCTAATTTATCGACTGTCCTCTCGGGTTTTATCTGCTGGATTAAAATGCTGCTGCAGTCGCAACGGAATCAGCCACTACTTGTGCTGCCAATCTGTAGGATTTTGCTGCCCAGTTGCAACCTAAGCATATTACAAAGTGCCACGGAGATTAAAGGAATATATGTTCATGGAACCTGACTCAGGAGTCAGCAGTCAATTTAATGAGACCCTCCTGCCAGAAAGAAAACACATGCTTCTGTATAAGGAGAGATAAACATGAAGAATGCTTCTGTTGTTGTTTTTAAACCCCAGTTTTAAAACTATGTTTTGCGTAGATGTTTCACATTCTTCTTTAATACTAGCAAGCCATCCATATTGATTTTTTACTTGCTGACAGTCTAGCAGGAAATAAATCTATCTAGATTCATGAACCAAACATTATAGTATCATGGCTATAAGGCACTGTAACAAAATATTTGGAGGGCTTTTTTTGTTGTTTGTTTTGTTTGATAAATACAAAAGAAGGCAGAAATGCAAAGAACATGTGGTCTGTACAATATACTGTACAATTATTGAATTCCATGTTTTGGTACCAACATGTGTGTGTGTAAAGTGCTGTCAAGTCACAGCCGACTTATGGCGACCCCTTTTTGGGGTTTTCATGGCAAGAGACTAACAGAGGTGGTTTGCCATTGCCTTCCTCTGCACAGCGACCCTGATATTCCTTGGTGGTCTCCCATCCAAGCACTAACCAGAGCTGACCTTGCTTAGCTTCTGAGATCTGACGAGATCAGGCTAGCCTGGGCCATCCAGGTCAGGGTGGTACCAACATATGCCAGTAGTATTCCTGTCATGTGAACCACCAAGAGAGGAATGGGAGGGGTGAAAAGTGAAAGTGTATGCGCAAGTCTGGCAACAAGTTGAGTTTGTCCACATCGTGGCTTAATAATAGCTTGTTGTGATGCCTGAATGCAGGTGAAAAGCTCAGGGGTTGAATGGTCATTTAAAGGAGTACGGTTTCTTCTCACTTTTCCCTGAGTCAATATCACTGTTGTTGTTGTTTTAAGTTGGAAAATATATATATGCCTATAATTTTTTCCAAAAACATCTACTGTTGACATCAGAATTTACTCCAACAGTATGTTGATTTTGTATCTTAAAAATTGAACATACGGATGAAAAAAAATCAGTATTTTTCAGATTCAGGTTGTGGAAAGGGCACAAAAACTGGTTTTCCAGGTAATTTGGGTCCTCTAATACCTTCAGTATTTAGGGTTTTTTTTTAAAAATTGTTGGTTGTTTTTTTGAATTCCACAATAATGGAAGCCAGTAGCCAAACACACAAGAGCAACCACAGACCAAAAGCCTCCAAATGCAAATAGAATCAACAAGCCCACAGAACCAACATCAAACCAGAGAACCCTAGCAGAACTATAGATAAATGTGGCAAGCCCAACACAACCAATGTCAAATCAGAAAATCCAATTTAAGCAAGGCATACTGTTGCATTACGTAGCCCTTGGTTCTGCCTGGCTTCTCTGGTTTGACACTGGTTCTACTGGGCTTGCAACAGTGTCCCTTGCTGAAGATGGTTTGGTTTGGCTTCTGTGGTTCAACATGTTCAGAGATCCATGGAGAAAGGAGAGAATTATCATAATGGGGTGCATGGTTTAAGTGCTCCCCCTAATGACTGATCCCATCACCTGGGAGAGCTGCCTGCTACCTGCTATTCCCAAATATATCTGGGATATTGGGGACTTACCAATATCCTAAAAGATCCCAAACATCATCTGAATACCCAAATATACCCCCAAAATACTAGTAAGGTTTTTTAAAATATTGTCATACAGAAAATATCCAAGGACACATCTCTAACAGACAGTCGGCGGGGGACACCATTGGATTCATCTGCAGATTTAAACACTCTTTCTGCAAATGGATCCTATTGTTTGATGTTTTGGGGCCTTGAATTACTGTGTCTCAGAAATAAAAAGTTGACAACACTGCTTATCAAGAATTTAAACTGAGCCAGTAAGTAATCCTTGTTGATTGGAAGGGATGTTGGCTTCATCACTCACCCTTCAGCCAAGCTATTGATCTTCTTTAGACTGTATTGGGAAGAAGGAAAGGGGTTAATCAGCTATATGTTGATTACATTTGTAGGTCAAACACCACGATGCTACAATCAGACTCCTCGACTGGAAGCAATGACCCAGAAAATGCAGCATGGGTCAAACCTGACTTACTTAGATCAATCCTGTCCTAGGGTTACATTTTCATTGACCAGTCTTGCTGCCTTGGAAGGAACAGGATCAAGTGAGGCTTTTTAATGATCTGCAGGGAACTGCCTTTTTGAAGAGCCGCAGGGGCCCAATTTTGTTTAGGACTGTGGTGTGGGGGGAGGAGGGACTTCTGCCTCCCCTTGCACTATTTTCCTGAAATAGCCCAAGGGGCATCACTCGCTCAATTTTGCAAAGAATACCGCATGTGCAGGTCCCAAAAATGTCAAATAATGACACACACACCCTGGCCATTTTAACTAAGGAAAAATGCACAGAGGGAAGCCTCACCTCCCCACACATAGTGATCCTGAACAGAATCAGTCTCTGCCTGGTCTTGAAAATGCAGATCCCTTAAGCACCCGTGTGATCCTGGCTTCCCTACACCTGACTTATTAAAAGTCGTAATGTCTATTTTAAGCCTGATTTTGAACACTGAAATACAGAACCATTTGTCAGTCTTGAACACATGAACACATGAAGCTGCCTTATACCGAATCAGACCCTTGGTCCATCAAAGTCAGTATTGTCTACTCAGACCGGCAGCAGCTCTCCAGGGTCTCAGGTAGAGGTCTTTCACATCACCTGCTTGCCTAGTCCCTTTAAGTGGAGATGCTGGGGATTGAACCTGGGACCTTCTGTATGCCAAGCAGATGCTCTATCATTGAGCTACAGCCCCTCCCCAACACTTGATGTGTTCAAGTGTGAGGTTCAGGGGCCTGTGTGTTGATCAGTACCTGAAATACATGCATTACAAACTCATTGGAGGGTAGGTCTAGTCCAGACTGGTAACTCAAATCTTGAGACACATTAGAATAAATTATAAAACTATTATATAAAGTAAACCAAAAGCAAGCTGAAATTAGTCATAATTTTTCCAAGGTTATTCACAGTTCAAGCGTCATGCCGATGAAACTTAGAACACATCCATAATAAAGGGATAGATGGGAGCTTTAACAAAGTTCTTTCTAAATGGAAAACATGTTACAACATTAATGCAATGAAAGCAAAACATGGGTGTACGCTAGTGACTCACTAGATATATGACACTCTTACAAAGTAAAATATTAATGGGGAATACAGCAAAACAGGGTGGCTTGTTAAAGACATTCAAAAATATGACATGCAGGAAGGCAAAGCCCATAACCCTGCTAGCATGGTCACACCGTCATGCTGGTATTTGCTCTGGAGTTGCTAATTGCTGTCCTACACTCTTTCAGCAGCCCCATAAAAAGGGCAATAATGGCAGTGACAAAAAAGTAATGTGGCAGCATTCTTAGCAATCCTGTGGCCAGTGACCAACCGTGACATGGCCTCCAGGTCCCGTGAGCCAGGAATGGAAGGCATCAGTCCAGTCGTCCTTAACCTGTAATCTGCCACCATCCACCCAGTAGTCAACAATAGCATCAACTGCCCCTAACCCCACACTTGAATTTAAAAGGACATTAAAAACAGCATTCCAGCTGAGGCATCTTCATGTCTAGAGGTATACTTATGATGTATGATGACAAGAGAGAAATAAAAACAAAGAGGAGTCTTGTGGCACCTTGAAAGACTGATGTGTTCTAGTCCAGCATAAGGTTTTGTGGACTAGAGTCCACTTTGCCAATTTTTATTGGAGGCCAGTTGGCACTTTTTAGAGAAACTGTTTCTCCCTTGCCTTGGTTGTAATTACACTGTCCTCTCTGGTGTTTTTTTCTGGGAGCTCATATGTAACCAGTCTCATGGATGGAGGAGTATTATTGTTGTTGGTGTTCCTGTTTGCTGTATCCACTTCATGAATGATCTAAGGGAGAAAATCTAAAATGTGATGCTCAGGGTGAAGTGAGCCTTATATGAATTCCCTTTTGCAGTCATAGTCATCACAAACAGGGGTGAGGTAAATCCTAAATTGTCAAATGTTCACCCCCATTTGCCACTGAACATTGTGAATGCACCCCACAATATTTGTAGGCCTCCCCAGGGGGAAAAGGCACATGGCCTCAGTTAAGAAACACTTTACTAATCAATGCCCAACAATGGCAGAGGCATTGAGCTAACATACAAAAATGACCACAATCATTTCCACATATATGAACAGCCATGTACCCAAGGGTCACAAGGAAAGCAGCAACCCCTCTCTCTAGCCACCCACTTCAGGGATTTATTTAGGCAGGGATTTGAAAACCCTTTCAGGCCAACACAGGCAGCAGCTGAACTGCTAACATCCACCTTCTTGCCAGAGGATAAAACCAAGGCTAGCCAGTGAAGGAAAGAGCAAATTTCTACTCACAACAACCAGGCAGCACCGTTGCTTTAGCTTAGGAAGTGTAGCAGGCTTCATGGGACCCCTAGGCCTGCATATAGCGTGGGAGGGAAACAAGCTTTTTGGGAAAGGGCCAATTGGACAAGAAAGAATGCCCATAGGACTTAGTTGGCAGCTCAGTGGGCAAGAGAAATACAATGGGGCATTCAGAATTGTGCATTTGAGTCATTCCCCAGCCAGTTACACTAAAGCCCAGCTTTTGAAGTTCCTGCTGGCCACAGTAATTTTAGATAGAAAAGGAATGAAAAATAAAATCAAGGTCTCGCTTCCTAGGTAAAAAACTAGCCACACAATCACAGTTGTTGAGTTTTGCCGTCAAGCCACAGCTGACTTATGGCAACCCCATAGTTTTTTCAAGGCAAGAGACATTCAGAGGTAGTTTGCCATTGCATGCCTCCACGTCACTACCCTAGTATTCCTTGGAGGTCTCCCTTCCAAATACCAGCCAGGGCTGACCCTGCTTAGCTTCTGAGATCTGACGAGATCAGGCTATCCTGAGGCTATCCAGGTCTGGCTACAGGAAGAGTGAAATATCTGCAGCAAAATACTAACATTGTGGTGCAAGAGAAAAAGAGAAGCATGACGACATTTTGTTGTCTACCTAGGACCTAACTGATGATACATCCTCTCCTCTCCTAATTCCAGCCTTATTTCGGCCAATCACATGGCTTGATGGGATTCCATGAAGAGTTGAAACCCAGTGGAAAAGATACCTGTCTCACATATATGAGGTCCCATGTTTAAGCCTTGGTTTGGATACTCAGTAGAAAGTGCTTAAAAGAGCCACCCAAACACATGAGATGATGCGGTGTGCTGATCTGTTACAGTCACAAATATATGGACAAATGGCCTCTCAGAGGTAATTGCCTATTTTGCATTCTTCCCATCTTCATCCAATCAAGCCAATCATCCCAAATTCCTATTTACCTAATTCTATCTCACTTCATAGCAATGACACGCTGGGTTCATCGCACACAAAAATAGACAAAGTGGGCAGGAGGGGAGACATTGAGCTGCTGACCACCCCTTACACTTCCTTTGCTGGTTCTTCAGAAGGAAGGTTGTGGGGGTGATGTAGCCTCTGATTCCTGGTGACATGATCTGGTGAATCCACTGTTCCCTGTTGCAAGTTGTATTTCTCCTTCTGAAGAATTGATTAACAAGTAGAGGTAAGAACTATCATTAAGTGCGGGGATACAACTGAAACAGTCACCAATCTGGTTGAACAGCACCAGCTCTGGAATGAGTACTCTAAATGTCACAGTGGATAGCCAAACATTATGACTGCATGGCTCTGATACTTGAAGAAGAGTTGGTTTTTATACTCTGCTTTTCTCTACCTTTAAGGAGTCTCAAGGCAGCTTACAATCACCTTCCCTTCTATTATTTGGAGTGGGGTTAATCCACCTTGTTTTAAGATTTCAGGTTGTTCCGTCCATGGCCCCAATCTCTAGATTTAAGTATCCACAGACAGAGGCATGTTTAGAGTTAGATACATTGATTAGCAAAATGCTATTTTGCCCTGAAGATTCAGAACCCTTAATATTTCACATCACTGTGTTTGGAAAATATAATTAAACTGTCTTATACTGACTTAAACCATTGGTCCTTCAAGGTCAGCACTGTCTACTCAGACTGGGAGCAGCTCTCAGGATTCTGAGGTGGAGATCTTTCACATCAAAAACTATGACCTAACCATTATTTAAACTGGAGATGCCTGAAATTCAACCTAGGAGGTTCTGCGTACAAAGTAGATGCTCTACCACTGAGCCACAGCCCCTCCCTAATGCTTTGTGTGCAAAAGCTCAACATTCAGTCAAGCAATAGCCATTCAAAATACAACAGGTAGCTAAATATTTTTCTATCTTTTTTTCCTATATGCCCTGAAGACTGCACAATAATAAGAAAGGTACTTCACAAGATTGACAGACTGCAGTCTATGGAGACACAAGAGTGAAGAAATACATATCGCTACTAAGAGACAGTGAAATACAGGGTGAGCTAGAGGTTATGTTGCAGAAGGGGAATTAAGACTGAGAAGGCATGAGCCACGAAAGAGTTTAGTAGGCTAGAATGTCAACATGAAAGTACATGATTACAGAATTGTCAGAGAAGAAATAAGAGACATGGTGACTATACGTCTAGAGATATTATGAAGCATGTGAAGGCTAATTTTGACAGGCACAATAAAACAAAACAAATCTCCATCTCCAAATTATGGTATTCCCATCTCATCATTTTTAAATGGAGATTAGATGTGTAGCTGGAGTCCACTTGATGTAAATGCAGAAGGCTAGACAGCCAACCTTTGCCAAACGAGGCCACATACTATAATAAAACAAAGAACAGTACAGGAACAAATAAGCAACAAATCACAATGAAACCAGAAGAAATTAAATGCCATTGAGGAAGTTCTAGATCAGATGGTTAAAACTATTCTGAACTATGGGGTGAAGTTCACTGCCACGATATACGGAACATGGTTTAGTCACACTATGAGAAGACAAGAGTCACTGGAAAAGATAATAGTGCTAGGGAAAAACTGAAGGCAGCAGTAAAAGAGGAAGACCCAACAGGAGATGGATTGACTCAGTAAAGGAAGCCACAACCCACAGTTTGCAAGACCTGAGCAAGGCTGTTAACGATAAGATGTTTTGGGGTCATTAATTCATAAGATTGCCATAAACTGGAAATTACTTGACGGCACTTAACACACACACACACACACTTTGTTCTCTTTCCTTGCACACACTATTACAGATGAGCACTGCAAGTCTTAGGGTGGAGCTATATTTTGTGCATGATGCAAGGCTGCCAAAAACAGCACCCCCAGAGTAAGCTCCCCATTTTCCTCATATCATGTAGAATCACTACCCTTATGCCATGACTTCATCCCAGTGCACATTTCCTTTCTTCCACTCCACATCATTGGCTATCACTTATAGGAGAAAAAACACACAGCAAGATAATGACACAACAGAAGGTAAATGATCCTAAATATTTTGATCCTAAATAAATTATCCTAAATATTTTGGGAAAGAGCAAGAGTCCAGTAGCTCCTTAAAGACTAACAAAAATATTTTCTGGCAGGGTATGAGCTTTCGTGAGCCACAGCTCACTTCTTCAGATACCACTTCTTCAGATTTTGGGAAAGAGTGTGAAACCTTTACTGGGGGTGTCATTTTTGCCATGCAATGCATAGTTCTACTCTCATAACAGTTTTTGTACAAGCTTTGATTGGGTCTGTGCTCCAGTCTTTAAATTCTGGTTCACATTGTACATAGAACACTTATCTCTTGTTGCTTTCTCTTTCCTATACCAACCATTCATTTTCTTTTTTACCATACCCACTGGGGTAGGGGCCGTGGCTCAGTGATATAGTATCATGTTTGGCATGCAGAAGGTCCCAGGTTCAATCCCTGACATCCTCAGTTTAAAAACAGAGTTAGATAGTAGGTAGTGTGAAAGATAGGGTTGCCAGGTCCTTCTTCACCACCGGCGGGAGGTTTTTGGGGTGGAGCCTGAGGTGGGCAGGGTTTGGGGAGGGGAGGGACTTTAATGCCATAGAGTCCAATTGCCAAAGCAGCCATTTTCTCCAGGTGAACTGATCTCTATCGACTGGAGACCAGTTGTATTAGCGGGATATCTCCAGCTAGTACCTGGAGGTTGGCAACCCTGTGAAAGACCTCTGCATAAGTCCCTGGAGGACCACTGCTTGTTAGGGTTGCCAGCTTCAGGTTGGGAAGTACCTGGAGATTTTGGGGTGGAGACTGAGGAGGGGAGGTTTGGAGAGGGGAGGGACTTCAGTGCCATAGACTCCAACTGCCAAAGGGGCCATTTTCTCCAGGGGAACTGATCTCTGTCACCTGGAAATCAGTTGTAATAGCGGGAGATCTCCAGCCACCACCTGGAGGTTGACAACCCTGCTGCTAGTCTGAGTAAAAAATCCTGACCTTGATGGCCCAATGGCCTGATTCAGTATAAAGCAACCTTCCTATGTTCACTGGCATCAGTTTCTACTATGCTCTCTGGGGAAAATTCTCAGAATATGTGGGCAGAGTTTACACGTCGGCCACTTTCTGGCAGCAACCCTGTTGCTAGAGCCTTGAAACAACATGTTCAGTGCTGCGAGTCTGGATGGGTTGCGAAGGAAATAAAGCAGTAAAAACAAATCTGCCACAAACGAAATAAAATCTGATGGGCGGGACTCGGTCAGCTGTAGCACTGCAGCACGTATTTGTCCTCTCTGTTCCCTAACGTTCAGGCATGCCTCAACAGAGGCATAACATCCAAATCGCAAGATGTCATAGTTCTGCAGTACACTGCATTGGTCAGGCCGCACCTGGAGTATTGTGTGCAGTTCTGGAGGCCTCACTTCAAAAAGGATGTGGACAGAACCGAGCGGGTGCAGAGGAGTGACGAGGATGATCAGGGAGTTGTGAAGGGCTGTCACTGAGAGGAGAGCAGGGAGCTGTTCCTGTTGGCAGCTGAGGATAGGACTTGCACTAATGGGTTTAAATTGCGGGAGGAAAGGTACCGGCTGGATATTAGGAATTTTTTTTTATAGTAAGAGTTGATCAACAGTGGAATCAGCTACCCAGGGAGGTGGTGAGCTCCCCCTCACTGGCAGTCTTTAAGCAGAGGCCAGACAATCACTTGACAGGGATGCTCTAGGCTGATTCTGCATTAAGCAAGGGGTTGGACTTGATGGCCTGCATGGCCCCTTCCGATTCTACGATTCATCAAACAGGGAAAGAGAGGAAGCTTGAACAAAAGCAATGCAACACACTGGCAATTCAACTCCAGCTGTTTGCTGTGGCACCAGGTACAAGGCTGGCCCACAAGAGTCTACTGGACATAACTGTTGTGGGCCAAGAGCCCCAAAGGGACCATGCACACTTGATGCAATTCATGCATGGTAATGGATTCTAGCCTTTATCCCTAGCCTTTATTTCTGTGACTGGCTTCTACTTGGAGGAAAGCTCTTTGTGCGTCAGCACTTTTCCTCCATGTAAAACGAGGACAATAACATTTCGCCCTCCACTCTCAAGACTGAATTCGTTCATACTTGCAGAACTATTTGAGCTCCACAAATGGAAGGCAGTATTGAAGTGCAAATTATAATATTATCTTAACAAAAGAGGCCGTCATTAGAATCAATGGAAGTTAAAATGAAACGAGACAAACTTCCCGTTCATTCATTAGCCATGTTGAAACGATTATAATCCCTATGTCAAGGCAGGGGAAACACTAATAAATAATGAAGAAATACCACTAATTGGAACAGAGAATCCCAAAATCAACAGTTTAGAAAAAAACAAGCCTGTATCTAGCAATTGGCAGTAGCTTGCTTTTTTATATTAGAATGAGTCAACTCCAAAATAACACAATTCTGCCAAAGTCATTATGCCCCACTCGCCAGCAACATTTGCAAAACAATAAATACAAATTTGTGTAGATTATTTCACTTCTGCCGTTTCTGAATTCTGCCCTGAAAATTCTGTTGGTCATACCCATACCTAGCCTGCTTTTGACAAATATCCCACCAGTTCACATGGGTGAGAACATTGAAATTGTTGTCACATTAACCACCAGTATATACTCCCTCAGTAGCTGCATTTTCAAAATATTTGAACATTTTAATACCAAGTTATCTCTTGGAATCTTATCAAATCCTGCAATACTAGATGTATAACACATGCACAATTTTTATACAGCTTTAGCAAACACCCTATGGTTTATGATGCCCACAAGCAAAAACACATGCTAAAACCTCTTGAGCCTAAATTAATTGAACTGCACAACTGGAGATATTGATGGAACAGGAGGCCATCTTAAAGAAGTTGAAATTCAAACAGAGAGATGGGCTTACAGATTTCTTTTTTTCTTAATCCCCCTGCTTAGATTTTGGAAAACTGAACAGGAAAACATTTTGTTGCAGATTTCATACCTGATTGTAAAGCAAGCCACACAGTGAAAAACTGAAGTGGAGCATGAGTCATAGTTTTGGCGAAGATGCCTCAAAATGAGATGACCATTTCCATCATTGCTGTACCAACTCCACCCGTCTTCAGTCAGCTGCTAATTAAATAACAAAATAAGTATGCAGACAAGCTCCAGAAAGGGTTCCAAGCCAGGTTCCTCCCTGTTACCTCCAGAGTCCCAAGAAGAGAAGGTCATAATGTGTAAGACATTCCACACCATACAGATCCAGAGTAGTCCTAGGCTGGCTTTGTTTGAGTGTATGTGCATTTTGGCCCTTTAAAAAGCCAGCTTTAGGATTGGCAAGGGTCCCAACAGGCTCAGGCTCCTAAAGGAAGTTACTGCTATTCTTGGCAACCAAGAGACTCATTTCAAGGCACCAGTGAACACTAACCAATATCATAGCTCTATTAAGAACGCAGGTCACACATGCACTGGTGACATTCAGATTGGACTACTGTAATGTGCTCTGTGTGGGTCTGCCTTTGAAGATGGTCTCAAAACATTTTGGCAGTCCACAGTATCTGTAAAACTCTACCCCAACACCACATTTCAAAGGAAACTGCTTTCTTCCTGTCATCTTTCTTCAGCGTCCATGGCATGAATTAACTGGATCTGGGCCACCAGTGACACATCCTTACACTTAAGAATCTTTTCTACTTCCTTCATGGCTGCCTTTCCCAGTCTCAATCTCCTTCTAATTCCTTGGTTGCAGTCTCTTTCTTGGTTGATGATGGAGCCATGGAACAGAAAATCTTGAACAATTTCAATTTCCTCACTGTCCACCTTAAAGCTGAGTAATTCCCTAGTAGTCATTACGTTTGTCTTCTTGAGGTTCAGCTGTAGCCCTGCTTTGGCACTTCCTGCTTTAATAATCATTTCAAGTCTTCACTATTTTCTGCCAGTAATTTTCTACCTCTCTCTTTACCACTGCATTTATTAGGATTTTTCAGCAATTAAAAAAGTGCTTCAGCACTAAAACTATGGCCACATTGGAAAATTCAAGCCAGTTTAGAAACAACAAAGTCTGCATCAGATTGCCCAATAAAAGGTTTTTCAAAATATTGTCGAAGGCTTTCACGGTCAGAGTTCATTGGTTCTTGTAGGTTATCCGGGCTGTGTAACCGTGGTCTTGGAATTTTCTTTCCTGACGTTTCGCCAGCAACTGTGGCAGGCATCTTCAGAGGAGTAACACTGAAGGACAGTGTCTCTGTCCTTCAGGCATCTTCAGAGGATCTTCAGAGTGAGAGACACTGTCCTTCAGTGTTACTCCTCTGAAGATGCCTGCCACAGTTGCTGGCGAAACGTCAGGAAAGAAAATTCCAAGACCACGGTTACACAGCCCGGATAACCTACAAGAACCAAAAGGTTTTTCATTCAGACTGAACTGGTTTGGACGACAGAATTTCCTGCCAAAAATCCAAGGTCACCGAGGTAACCAAGCCTGCCTTCAACCCACCTTTTCTCTATCAAGAGACTTCCCTTCCTCTCACTTGGAAATATCCCCGGGACCTTGGAACCTCCCCCTCCCACAGGACCAATCAGGATGCTCACTGGGTTCCCTTCTTGTTTCCCGCAGCCCAGAGAGAAAAATATCATTTGTTTTCATTCAAGCCCAAACCTTGTAACCCAAGATAGGGTCTGGGCCCAAATTGAAGTTCCTGTGCATTTTTGCTGATGCCACCCCCATGAGATGCTACAGAAGCTTTACACTGGCACATTATATGCCTTCTCTTTCCCTCTGCACCTGCACTTTGGCTACTGCTTTGAGTCTGGGTAGTGGATGCTCAGCATGCTGCTTGCGGTGTGCTTGTGCTATGCTCAACTGGGCATGCAATTATGACCGTTTAGACATTGTGGAACACACCCCTGCTTTGAATCCAAATCTTTTGCTGGTGACCTGCTTAGCTCTTTGGATCCTGCTTCCCTTTCTTCAGTGATACACACTGCACAATGTGTGTGGGCATTTGGCCTATTGGTATCTCGGTGTGAGCATTCTGTATGTGTGTGGGTGTGGGTTAAGTGCAGTCAAGTCGCTTCCGACTCATGGTGACCCTATGAATCAATGTCTAGTGGGTAAGTATTATTACTGTAAACTCAATATTACCATGACTGCACTAATTTTTTCCGTTCAACAAAACTCTTTGATCTCATCATACCCAAGGTCTCGGGTACTCCTTTCAACCTTGTGTTAGAACCCTGTAACTTTGCCAGTGATCACTTGCTTTGATCATTTCCTACACTGGATCCATAGCCAGGATTCACAGCCTTTGAGCTCAGGCAACTCAAATCTGGGCCAGATTGGAAAGCGGGTCTCATTCACATGGAAACATGTCTAGGACGCACAGCTTCTGCCCATAGAAAATATGTGCTATATCATAGAACAGTAAAAATAAAATAAAAAATCATAGGGTTATAGGAGACCCAGTAGGTTATCCAAGTCTTTTTCAGGGAAGGAGGACATGCTGATCATACACAAAGTAAACCCAACAAAAACCTTTTCTTCAAAACTTCTATGGATAAAACAGCTGAATAGATAGACGGTTCCACCGGTGATTTTTTTCCCTTACAGCAGAGGCGTTTTTCTTAATGTGAACCTAAATCTGCCTCCCTGTGGCTAAAATGTTTGCTTCTTGTTCTACTATTGTTAGGTTATATGAACGATGCTGTTGTTGTCTCACTTCTTCTGAAACCCTACTAAGTATTTGAAGTCTGTGAGCGTATCCCTTCCTTAATCTTCTTGTTCTCTAGATAGTGTTCATTCCGCCTGTATTCATAGTTTGCCTTGTAAACTCTTCAGTGTCATTGTAACTTTCCTCTGGAGGCCAGAACTAAAAATAGTAATCTAAAAAAGGTCATACCAGTACCATGTAGATCTGTACAATAATTTTATTAAATCTTGGAAACAAGGTTCCTGTTGATACAACATAAAATGACATTGACCCTTTAGACAGCAGCATCACATTTATAATGAGTTCTAGTTCGTTGTTTGCAAGGGAGGAGGCCTATGTTACTACAGCTATTTCTTAGCTACCTTGCCAAATCCTCCAAAGGCAAGGGAAACCTGAATGGTTTAGAAGGTTAGGAAAGGGATACTTCACCTCTAGATTACAACAGGTTACCAATTCTGCTACAGCATTACTTAGCAATTACAATGCTATTTGAAAATTATTCAGCAGGGGGAAAAAAATCTGTCTTAGTACTGAATTTCTTCATCTGCCAGTCCTTCAAAAAACTCTTTCAGCAATCCTTTAAATCCCTACAGGAAATAAATGTGATATATTTATTCCCAGACTTTAATAGCTTTAAGACATGGTTAAATCTATGTACATAAACCAGTCCTAGTTGGTGTGCAGCGATTCCTCATGTCAATCTTCTCTTATATCAAGTTTTGATCCAGTACAGCCTGTGTCAATACATTTTAAAGTGACATAACCTGACATAGGGATGTGCATGTAGAAGAAACAAAATCTCTTGTTAGCTGAGTTCAGCTGAATTGGCTCAGGTACTGTACTCCGCATGTTCTCTTGGAGATAACCCCTACTGGCAAGAAAAACAGTGTAGGCAAACTACTTGTTCTTAAGCCTCCATGTTTTGGCCTAAACACACAAGTCTTTCCACAGTCAAGGAATAAAGGCTGGCTGTTCTTTAAACGTCTGTATATTCTCCATGGCTTTGAGCCAGGTTACCTTCCGCTTCTTCCGTTGTCCACGCTGGCGTCTGCTGCCGAGACCTCCGCCTCTTCAGCAAACACCAGAAAAGACAAACTGCTAGAAGTTGTGTGGTTAATCTCCTTGCTCACCCTTTAATCCAGAGTGAAAGTTTGGCTGGTGAGTTCTCTCTCACTGCCATAAATCAGCTCACGGAGCTCCTCCACAGTCTGCAGAGGCAGTCAGAACGCCATCACCTTCACCGGATGTCCAACACACAATTCTTAATATATTCATGTTTCTCTCCCTCTTCATTCATACGTTTTAACCAACAAAATACTTCACTTTTGTTATTTAGTGTTATTTATTTTGCGAAAGTAACTTCACATAAGTAAATATCCTATCATTTATGCTGACAGTAAACAGGTGTGTCCTTGGCTCTAGAGTGATTCCATTTCCTTTTACTGGTCTGTTTTAAACCAAAAGGACTGTAGATTGCTATCTAAATATGTCATAGACTGATGCAAATACAAAGCATTTGAACAAAAAAAAAAATTGGCCATTCTAGCCATAGCCAGATTGGAAGATATTGTACCCTTGCACTAAACTCAGCTTTGGAACTCCACATTTTCCCATATAGTTAAAGAAGAGAGGAAACTGAAACAAGCAAAAAATAGAAAATGGGGGAATCCTTCCTAGTGTACTATTTTATGCTGGAGGTAAGCAATTATGTTACAATGTTCACACACATACATCCAACACACACACACCCCTCCAAAAAACCCTCCCTATTCATGTCAGTGAGTTTTAGAACAGCCTTCGACTAACATTCTAGAATAATAATTGCCTATAATTGCAATATAGGAATTTGGGTGCTAGGAAATTGTAATTCTACCAGAACAGAAAAAAAAGCCTTCATTTGGAATGTGCTCTGCATTTCTTAGCTCTGCTCTTGAAAAATAATACTCCATTTCATTCACAACCCTTGGATCAAATGCAGTTAATGGAAAGTGTGTTCTGTCCAAATTCCCTTTGATCCTACATCCTACAAACTCTTATCTCAAAGACACCAGAAGTGAAACTCATGTAACAAACTCATGGCACAGGCATTCCATGAACAAAAAGACCTCCCATAAGGACATTTTTAACATGTAAAAGTAGCCCTGAGCTTTCAGATACCAGAACCAGAGTATCAGAGATTGCTTTGACATCATAACTATACAACATACCTATATTACTGTCCACATTTTATGTTTCTATAGGCAATACCGAGTAGCCCCATGGTACAGAGTGGTAAGCTGCAGTACTGCAGTCCAAGCTCTGCTCACGACCTGAGTTTGATCCCGACGGAAGTTGGTTTCAGGTAGCTGGCTTAAGGTTGACTCAGCCTTCTAGCCTTCCAAGGCCAGTAAAATGAGTACCCAGCTTGCTGGGGGTAAAGGGAAGATGACTGGGGAAGGCACTGGCAAACCACCCCGTAAACCAGAGGTGGGGAACCTTTTTCCTGCCAAGGGCCATTTGCACATTTATAACATCATTCGAGGGCCATATCAAGTGAAGCTCTCCCAGTGGGGGGGAGAGGCTAGGGTTGCCAGGTCTCCAGCTACCACCTGGAGGTTGGCAACCTGAGGGGAGGCCACACAGAGAAGGCCTGCAGGGTGCTTCCGCTCCCCCCCTCCCAGGCGGGAGGACAGCCAGCAGTGGGCCTGAGCAAACGATCCTGCAGTTGATCGGCAAGGGAGGAAGGGAGGAAGGAAAACAGAAAGAGGAAAAGGGAGGGAGAGAGAAAGGGAGAAAGAAAGAAAAGGATGGAAGGAAAGAAAGGACGGAGGGAGACAAAGAGACAGAAAAAGAGGGAGAGAGGGAGAGAAAGGAGAGTGACAGAAAAAGAGGAAGAAAAGAGAGAAAAGCCTTCCCCCCCCCCACACACACACATACGCCGGCCCCGCACAACCGAGCCCCAGCCTCCCCGCCCACACACTCACACCCGGCGGCGCACGGAGCCCCTCGCAACCGAGCCCCAGTCTCCATTCCCCCCCCCGAGTCCACAAAAGGCCTCCCCGAAGCCCGATCGGCTCCCGCATGCATGCTCTGCTGCCGGGAGCCGCCGGCCTCTCCCCCCCACTCACTGCTCAACAGCTGCCAGGCAGCAAGAGGGGCTTACAATGTGCCGCAGTGTTCCTGCACGCCGCGGCTGTAGGGGGCAGCCTTGGGGGAAGTGTCCCTCCCCCTCCCCTCTCGCCGACCAACAGCCGACAGTCGGCAAGGAGGTCCAAAGGGCGCTGCAGCACCCCTGTAAGCAGCGGCTCCAGGAACACCCTTGGGGAGGGCAGCCCTGCACCCCGCCTCCGCGGCAGGGCCCCGGAGCTCCCGAGGGCCACAAAAAATGTCCTCAGGGGCTGCATACGGCCCCCGGGCCTGAGGTTCCCCATTCCTGCCGTAAACAAAGTCTGCCTGGAAAACACTGGGATGTGACATCACCTCATGGGTCAGGAATGACCCAGTGCTTGCACAGGGGACCTTGACTTACTAAAGGCAATACCATAGATACATAAACTGTTGTCATGGTTGGCCCGATACAATGTATAAGAAATTGTGGCAACAGCAATTTTATTTCACCAAGTTTAGTCCTTGGAGCACATCAATAAAAATTTAAATCTTTATTACTGACTTTGAATACATACCCAATAAAGGTGCCATGCTTTTCACAGCAATCCTGCAGATTTCTGAACACTTTGGTTACATGTAAAGATAACTACTGGGTGTCGAACTCATTTGTTAGGAGGGCCGGATATGACATAAATGTCACTTGGTCGGGCTGTGCCATGGGTACCATAAAATGTAATGTCAGGTACTGAAGTTGCAAACTTTATAGAAAATACAGGCAAAGCCAATTCATGATATTATTTTCTACTTTATTTTTTACTTAAAATACAAACTTTCTTAAAACAATAACACTCTCACAGTATTTTCTTTTATTTAACCATCTTTTATAATTGACACCTTGGGAGCAGTGGGGGTGGCTGCCCAAGCTGGTGAGCCCATAATGGGCTCGCCAGCCCAGTTCAGGAGCGGGTGGTGGTGATGGCTGCTTCGGCTGGCTCACAGGTCAGATAAGAGCTCTCAAGGGGCTGTATTTGGCCCCTGGGCCTTACGTTTGACACCCCTGTCTTAAACCTTTGTTTTGGAGAACTACCTTTCCTGTTTCTGCACACTGCTCATGCCACTAGCAAAGCTTAACCAGATTTGAAAACAAATCGAAGACTTTGCTTTCCAGGTGTGGCAGGCATCATCAGTCGTCCCCCCCCCCCGAATACATTATAGATCTCTTCTGAGGAACTCATTATTCTCCATACAATGCTTGCTCTACTTCTGGTGTAATTTATCCTCCAGAAGTAATTTTCATGTTTTTGAAACAGCAAATTTCTCCAATGCACACAGGTTCAAAAGCAGAGGTCCAATTCTTTCTCTATAGTTAGGTTATATAACTCCAAATCCATTAAAGCAAAGAATAAGCTAGCATACACATTGTTCTGAAAACTGATGTCTTTGAAATACCCACCAATAACTATGGTGACTGATACAAAATGCCAAACATAAGAGGAAAATTAATCAAGAACAGATTAAAAAAATTAAAAGCAGTGGTTTAATTTTGCTGTTGATTATGATTGCTGACATTTGGATAAATTACTGATTTTATCACATTACTAAAGACTCCCTCTATATATATGAATTTCTTAAAGCAGGAATCAAAGGGTTATAATAAACATTGGACTTTCCAAATCAGTAACTCCAAGACATGACACAATCAGCATCAATACTGCTTTGTACACAATACACATACTGTTGTATCAACCACATTCATCTTAAGTATGACTTGTGCCTATTGACAACACACAACTGTATGTAGAACAGGGGCCAATTTATGGGAGCTGGCTGTGCCTTTCCACAGATCTAATTCAAAATCAACGTTGCTACTTCTGCCATTACAGCAAAGCATTCGATGTAAATGAGAGTCAAAAAAATACTTACAACTCTATGATTCAGTTATTTGACTAAAGACTTGTTTATAATGCAGCAGCTATTAAGAAAAGGAAGTTGTGAGAAAGTTCCCAACAGTCCTTCATTTTAACTGTGCCATTTTGTCACAAGCCTACTGAGAAGCCACATGAAGCTGCCTGCTACTGAATCAGAACACTGGTCCATCAATGTCAGTATTGTCTAGTCAGACTGACGGTGGTTCTCCAGGGTCTCAGGTGAACGTCTTTTAACTGGAGATGCTGGGGCCTGAAGCTGGGACCTTCTAGATGCCAAGCAGATGCTCTACCACTGAGCCACAGCCCCACTTATACTTGCAGGGATCAGCACTGAAATGTATTGTGGATATCAACAAAGCTGAGCTGGTGTGCCAAAACCAGATGTAACTTCTGCTCATAAATGTCCTAAAAGGAGTCACTGATAAGTTATTTTTTCTGGACCTGCCTATGGATCCTATCCCTGCCTTGTCTACGAGGCCTCCTTAGTGCAGCCCTCGGCGAGTAACAATTCCTTTTGGACGCCTTCCTTTTGCCAGACTTACCACTCATATTACTCTGTGACACAGTTACATTTGACAGGCAGCTGTACATGGCAGTCTGCCATACAGAAATTCAGCAATTAAGATCTCCTTAATTTCCTGCGACAACCGACTTTTGTGTACCACACCAAGTTGTTCCTCGCCGTTCTTCCAGCCTTACGGTTCTTGGCTGCACCTCTCCCCGCAGGCCTTTTGCCTGTGCCTGTCCAAGCCCAGATAAAGGCCAGGATGGAGAGCCCGGGCAAAGCAGGCTGATCTTTTCCCCCACCTTGAAAAGCCACGAGCGGCAGCCAGGTATTTGCACAGCTCCCCGGCATGTTTACTCTGGCACATCCACCTCTTTAAGGAGACGTGTCAAAAAAAAAAAAAAAAAGAAAGAAAGAAAAAAGGAAAGGGAAGGGAAGGGGAAAAAAAGGCAGCCTCTAGTCAATCCGAAGCAGCCCTTTAGGGCTGTCGAGCAGCCACGTGGAGCCTTTGCTCCGGGGGGGACTTCCTGCTTCTTTCTGAGCAGAGCCGAGCTGCGAGATTAGGCAAGGGAGGCGAAGAGAGCAGCAAGAGAGAAAGCCAGGCTCAGAGTAGAGGGAGGAGGACGAGGAGGGGGATAGAGGGAGCTTAAAAAAAAGTTTGCGGGTGTGCGGGGAGGGCTCGCCGCGAGAGCCGGGAACGGAGAGGCGGCGGCGGCGGCTGCAGCGCAAGCAAAGAGCCGAGGAAGGCAGGAGAAGCGGAGCTGCGGGGAGGGGAGCGAGAGCCAGAGCGGGGCTCGGCGCCAGGCGCCTGCCTAGCAAAGGCGGCGGTGGTGGGAGGAGGAGGAGGAGGAGGAGAGGAGGAGGGAAGGGGGGGGCACGCTGAGCTCGCCTCGGCGCGAGTGAGGAGCAAAGGCGGCGGCAGCAGCAGCAGCAGACGACGCCGGGCGGGGGGTGGGGGGGGGACCGGGCCGGGGCCGAGGATGCGGCTGAAGCTGGGCTTCCTCCTGCGCGCCGGGCTGCTGCTCGGCTCGTTCCTGGGGCTGCTGCTGCTCTGGTCGTCGCTCTCGCCTCGCGCGGAGGAGCCCAGCCCCCTGGGCAGGGTGCGGGTGAGTCCCCGGGTCCTTCCCCCACCCCCGAGGGGTGGTTGTTGTTGGGGGGGGGAGGCTGTCGCTGCGCCCGCCCCCCCCCGGCGGCCCTGGCCGGAGTCCTGCCTCGCGGGGGCGGCGGGGGCTGTCCAGGCTGCGGCCTGTGGCGGCGGCGAGGCCTGCGGAGGGGGACGCCGGCGGCTTCGGACGGGGCGCCTCTCCGGCTTCCTGGGGCGCGGGGTGGGCGAGGCGCTTCCGGGGCGGGCGTCGCGCCTGTGAGGAGCCCGGGTGCCGTTAGAGAGGCTCCCCCCCCCGGGGGGTTATGAGGGACTCTGCTGGTGGGGGGGGGAGAGGTTGCTGTTAAGCCCCCCTCCCCCCCGCGGAGCTGGGAGGAGTAGGAGTGGCAGCCCGGGCTCTGATGCCACGAGCCCCACTGCCTCTTGGCCTCTCTCCCCCTCCCCATAGGCGGTGTTTCAGTTCATGGGGGGGGGGGTTGTTTTTTGGCAGGGGTTTTTTCCCCGCTTTCCTCACATATTCCACAGTGGGTAGCCGTGTTGGTCTGTCTGCAGTAGTAGAAAAGGGCAAGAGTCCAGGAGCACCTTAAAGACTAACAAGAATATTTTCTAGTAGAAAAGGGCAAGAGTCCAGTAGCACCTTAAAGACTAACACAAATATTTTCTGGCAGGGTGTGAGCTTTCGTGAGCTACAGCTCACTTCTTCTTTCGTGTGGCTCACCGAAAGCTCATACCCTACCAGAAAATATTCTTGTTAATCTTTAAGGTGCTACTGGACTCTTGCCCTTTTCTACTACTCACATATTCCAGAGTGGTATCCGGGTGAACCTGGGGACAGTAGTCCCGTGGCAGGTTGCTAGTGAGTTTAAAAAAAAAAAATTCTAGCAGAAGCCTCATGGACGCATGAAGCTGCCTTCTACTGAATCAGACCCTCGGTCCATCAAAGTCAGTATCGTCTACTCAGACCGGCAGCGGCTCTCCAGGGTCTCAGGCAGGGGTCTTTCACATCACCGACTTGCCCGGTCCCTTTAACTGGAGATTCTGGGGGTTGAGCCTGGGACCTTCTGCATGGCAAGCAGGTGCTCCACCACCGAGCCATGGCCCCTCCCTGTAGATTAAAATCCTTCCATTTGATGAAATGTGGTTCTAGTCCATGAAAGCTTCCGCTAGAATAAAAATGTGTTATATTTAAGATGCCACAAGGCTCTTCTTCACAGAGGTCGAGACCTGTTTTCCCAACCACCGGGTTAGAAGCCCCGCTCACCCGTCACTGTATATTTGAAGGATAAAGTGAAAATGTACTCCTCACTGCATAAATGTGACAACTTGACTTCAGTGTGATGCTTGGTAGACAGTAAGAGCTTACTCGTGTGGCACTGCACATGTTAAGTGGCTTGTTTGAATCCAGTGCCTTGCTTGTGTCTCTGTTTTTTGGTGTATCAACGAGGTCTACATGGAATTGTTGTGCTAATTCTGCATATGAAGAACCCAAGGCCAGATTTAAATGAGCTGCTGCGGACATGCAGTGTTTGCTTAGCTGGCATCTCATTGGGGCTGTAGTATACCCATTTGAGTGGTGTTGAGTAACCTTGAGTGTCAACTTTGTGATGCTGATGCCCTTTAGTTAGGACTGTGGCCTTCTTTTTAGCCATTCATACTACTGTACATGGCAGTCTGCCATACAGAAATTCAGCAGGTGAAAAAGCTTTTCCAGCATTGATCTCTAAGCCTGGAAGAACTTAACATGTTACGTTTCTGTGTGTCATGATGTTGAAGGTGCAGGAATAGAACTTGTTTGTTTGTTTGTTTAATTGGCAATTTTAACAAAGGTAAGGGAAAGCAGAAATGCTCTTATACCATAAATATGCCAGAATTAGCTGAAGTAAATGTGAATTTTTTTTCTTCTTAAACAAAATAGCACATTATCAAAATAGCACACTTGGGTGTGTGCACACACATATCCTCTCTGCATTCATGTTACTGCGCATGGTTATTTGCACATCAGCTGGATGCACATCAGTTATTTGCACCACCTTTATGTTAGTTACTAGGTGAAGATGTGTTCTTATTTTTAAACTTAATGGTAAGGTTCTGACTCAAGCACATGCAGCCAACATAATTAACACACAATTTAACTGCTAATGGGACGCACTTAGATCTTTATCTCCTGAGGGTTGCTTTTGATGCAGATCCGGCACCTTTAGAATTGGCTCCCTCAGGAAATGTTCTGATCTGAAGGCCCAGTTGTAGATAGAGTTGAAAGCAGCTTTCTTTCTTTTGTTTGAGCTCTTTAAAACTGGCTTAACTCCTTGGAAACTAGATAGATTTTAAGCAGTTGCTTTGTGTTAAAGGAGTATAATGTCTCAATTAAACCTTGTATTTAACTGTGGGTTTAAAATCAGAGCACAATTGGCCAAGTTGTTCATTAGTGAGGACCGCCCTGCTAACTTTAATAATTTATGCACAACAGAACCTTTAAAAGAATGTAAGAGCCATCAGATTTTCAATGGCCTCTGGTGCCAAAGAAGTCTTAATGCTTTGACTTTGTTTTGTGAAGTATTCCATTTTTTAAAGCAGGTCTTCCCTAAATGGTGCTTAGGATAGTCAAGAACGGGGCTGGTGGTGTCAAACTTATTTGTTGTGAAGGCCAGATATGAGGGTCATGTGTACTATAAAATTTAATGTCAGGTACTGGAAATATACTGTAAACTTTATAGAAGACACAGGCAAAGCCAATTAATGATATTTTTTACGTTAGTTTTTACTTAAAATACAAACATGCTTAACACTATAACATTCTTACAGTAGTTTCTTTTATTTAACAGTCTTTGATCATTGACACCTCAGGACTGGGGGGGTGGGGGTTGGCTGCCTTGGCTGGTGAGCCTGCAGTGGGCTCACCAGTCCAAATTGGGACTAGGGGTCTGGCTGGCTCGCGGGCCATATATGAGCTCTCATGGGGCTGAATCCAGCCCCCAGGCCTTATGTTTGACACCCATGATCAAGAAGCTCAGGGTTACAGGATCCAAATGTTAATTTATTATGAGGCAGTTTTGAATCATGACCATTCAAAATATTTCTTGGGATCATTTTATTTGTCATTTTGATTTTTAAGCAATTTAAATAAATGGATGCATTTTCCCATTTATCCATTGTGACTATACTAGTAAGGACTGCTAATTTATCTTTTAAAGATTGTCAGCAGGGCATTCCTAAAGAGAGTTACTCCAGTCTAAGCCCATTGAAATGAATGGGCTTAGATTGGAGTACCTCTCCTTAGGTATGCACTGAGTCTTGGTATTTGAAGGAACATACAGGTTTCAGTTTCATGTGGGTATGAGTTCACTTTTACAGATCTTTTGTGCATGTTTGTACAGGTGTTACTGACAGAAGAGTTAAACCAAGGCTACGTAACTGGATAATAGACTCCTCTTTACAGAGAAGTACCTCCCTTTTACTGCTTGTTGAAAAGAATATGAGAAGGGCTTCATTCTTTCCCAAAGTAGTTCTGTCCCCCACGATACTATTTTCATTTTGTAGAAAGTATAGTGGAGAAAAATCTGGAGACATCTTCCTATGACATCACTGAATATGATATTTGTTAAGGGAAATATAGTACTTCTTTAAGGAATATTCATGGGATATGGCATTATATCTGTACTGTTCAGCAATACTTAAAAGCTGTTTGCCTTCTTTTCTGGGAACCCAGCTAGGGACTGAAGGTGCCACATTAAGCATGTGTTACCCCCTTGGCATTACAAGGTTGTATAACTTATTAAGGTTCAAATTGTTGGCAGAGTATTTAACTCAGCAAAGGTGCACAACCTGATTAAAGCATAGATAAAGCTTTATTTAGGAACGAACATACTTGATAGTGAAGAGGAGAAACAGAGATAGTGTCACTAGCTGAGAGAAAGTCTAAGGGTGAAATTTCCTAGAAGAAACAGGATATTTCCCTAAGAGTAGCAATCTGGAGACAGACAAGGAATGACACTTAACAGGAGAGAAGGTGCTGACCTCACTATCCTATCTAACTGCCCTCTTGCTGCCCCTCTCAGGGTCTTCTTCTGTGTATACCAGACATTGCCTATTCCAACAAAAATCACACTTTGGGAAGTCTGAAGGTGAAAGGAAATCATTTTGTAGAGAAGAAGAAGAGTTGGTTTTTATATGCTGACTTTCTCTACCGCTTAAGGGAGACTCAAACCGGCTTACAATCACCTTCCCTTCCCCACAACAGACCTACCCTGTGAGGTAGGTGGGGCTGAGAGAGCTCTAACAGAGCTGTGACTTGCCCAAGATCACCCAGCTGGCTTAATGTGGAGGAGTGGGGAAACAAATCCAGTTCAACAGATTAGCCTCCGCTGCTCACGTGGAGGAGTGGGAAATCAAACCCGGTTCTCCAGATCAGACTGCACTGCTCCAAACCATCACTCTTAATCACTCCACCATGTGTTAAAACCCCCGTGTCAGTGGTTGTATACCATGTAACGTCCCTTCCTTAATGCAGCAATTTGGATGTTAAAGGCAGTTGAATCAGTTGCTTTTTGAAAAGCAGCATCCAGAAGCATACTGGTTCTTGCACAACAAATAAATTTAATCAGTTTTTAAACAGGGATGAGCCAGCATTTCCGCTGCTGAAATAAGGGGGGGGGGTTCTCATTTGACTACCAAAAAAAGGCTTCACTGGGGATCATGAAACATGCATGGTCATCACCCACATGGGATGAGGGCTGTAGTAAGGAGAACGATTGGATTAGATTGAGTGAGACAGCTTACTGGATTCAGCCCTAGGGATCCCTGAGAGAAATGTCTGTGTGCTTATGTGACAGCGAGGGATTTGCCATCCTAGTGCAGAACTGTGGAAGAGTCTTAACTGCTACTATAACAACCGCAGTCATCAAACTCTATTGTGCTCTTAATCCACATATCACCAGTATGGCAGCAACCTTGATGTCTTGAATGTTTCCCTGAAATTTGAATCCAGTTCTTTCTGGATAATTGTGGTCAGAATAACTGCTGTGCTTTATTTCTTTCCTTATAATCCTCAACTTCCGCACAAGATCACCATTCAATATATAAACTTGAATGGAAGGAGAGGGAAAATCACATCAAGTTTTTCACTGACAGGATCCGTTTGGTTAGGGTGTATATTACCTGTCCTGTGTTGAACTACAAATCAGGCAGTAAAAGCCTGATAAATCATGATTGTTATCCATAGTTTAACATAAGACGGACGTTAAGTCTTTCTGGGGGAAACATTTATTATACTTGCTGATCATAGCTGCAATCTAATAAAAAATTAGCTGAAACACAGGATTGTGGCCTGGGCTAGATTGTAGACGGTGTGTCGTAAATAAGCATTCAGCATGGCAAGTCTATTCTCTAAAAATAATTTTTAATAGTAAATTGTCTCTTTTGGGGGGCAGTGTGTGCTATGCAATTAGTTTACAAGTGGCTCACACGGGAAAACCCCTCACCAATGTGTTATACATATGGACAGAACACCAATTGTGATAGGTGAGAGGTACAGTCCCGTCCATGGGTAGAAAAAACTTTCTCTACTGATATAATATTTTGTTTTTCAATGGCAAGAAAGAACAAGCCTCAAACAAGTCCATAAATCACTGCTTTCTGACACTTGGATGGCTTGTGAAATCCTGGACAGCTGAGTACCTTGGTTGCAGAATTTCCTTCTTAAATGTGTATTGCTGGCAGCTTGTAAAAATACTACTCCGAGGCCAGGGCAAGGAAACAAATTTGCAGGTTCAACAACTCGGTGTCCTTTTGTAGAGAGTCACTGTGGATTAGACTAAACTGTCTTGGTTTAATATAGATTCTAAACACGAGTTGAAGTATTTCTCCATTATGACCAGCTGTGGTAGGAGCTGCTTTTGTTCAGCTGAGGATTAGAGTGGGAAAGATTTAAATAAAAATGACAGGATTGTTGTGAGGGCAAACAAGAAAAAAAACCCCATAAAGCATTTTGTACGTTAAAAAGCCGATACAGTCGCTCCTTTGCTTGTGGTATTAGAAAGGGCTCATGTGAGGGCTGCAGAGGGAGAGGTTTGGTAAAAGTAAATTGCACAATGCTTTGTGCATGAATTTGTTTGAAACTCTGGGCATTTTTTTCTTTATTTCCCTCTGTGGATAGGTATTAATGTAGTCATGTGGCATTTTCACGGGACATACCTGAAATCTGTGTTTAAAACAGTTTTTATAGGAAAAGTTAAAGTTGCACAGTTTTGAACGGAAAAGAAATGCTGGTCTATGCCTTTGGTATTAAGTTGGTGGGATGTCTTCTGCACAAAAAGTGTTTCTGAAGGTTAGTTTAACTAAGGCAGACTTGTGAATAGCTGCTTACTATTTGCCTAGATAATAAGATTCGCTCCTAGGCGACCAGACGGAGGTTTTTGTGAACTGAAGACGAGTTGGTTCAGCTTTTCTTTATGGCCCCAGTTGACTACCCATAGCTGACTGTGAGTCACACCAGACTATACATAGGTATGTGTGAGCTGGTGAACATTTCTGTTAGCAAATTTTGAATTATTTACAAGGCTGGAATAAGGTATATCGGAGATGAGAAGAGTGCAAATAGTAACGTTGTGCTCATTTATTTATTTTGTTTACTGACTTCATTTATATTTTGCCTTTTGTCTCCATTGGGAGATCCAAAGTAGCTTACACCATTCTCCTCCCATTTTATCCTCACAACAGTTCTGTGAAGTAGACAAGGCTGAAAGTGTGTGACTGGCCCAAGGTCACCAGCACGCTTCCATGGCAGAGTAAGGATCTGTGACTGGACTCTCCCAGATCCAACACTCTAAGCAATACACCACACTGGCTGTCATATACTATTGTGCGTATAAAGTGCCGTCAAGTCACAGCCAACGTATGGTGATGAAGAAGAGTTGGTTTTTGTATGCCGGTTTTCTCTACTACTTAAGGGAGACTCAAACCGGCTTACAATCACCTTCCCTTCCCCTCCCCACAACAAACACCCTGTGAGGTAGGTGGGGCTGAGAGAGCTCTAACAGAGCTGTGACTTGCCCAAGGTCACCCAGCTGGCTTCGTGTGGCGGAGTGGGGAAACAAATCCAGTTCACCAGATCAGCCTCGGCCACTCATGTGGAGGAGTGGGGAATCAAACCCGGTTCTCCAGATTAAAGTCCACTGCTCCAAACCACTGCGCTTAACCACTACACCACGCTGGCTAGGGTTTTCCAAGGCAAGAGACTAACAGGTGGTTTGCCATTGCCTTCTTCTGCATAGCGACCCTGTTATTCCTTGGTGGTCTCCCAGCCAAGTACTAGCCAGGACCCACTGTCATATAGTCGTATAGTAATAACATATAGGATTGCATTTTAACAACCATTATATTATATGCATAACATTACATTAATTACATGTAGTATATATTATATTTGCTATCTAAAAATGCCGTCAAGAGTAGTGAGGTTTTGTGGTAAATCTGAAGGGATAACATAGATGACGAAACATTGACAATGACTGCAAAACAAGATTTTAACTTCAGCACTAAGGCTGGAATAAATTTGAGTGTCAGGCAAAAGCAGCAGGATTACTGATGTGTTTCCCTGAATGCACACTTTCAGCTGCATTCAAGCAGTGAAAGCCATCTCGGGTCATTTGTAAGAAGTCTCATATGGAATATTTTTTTAAAAAGCAATGTAAGAACAGGTCTGAAAGAGAAAACAATCATAGTGCATTCTTTCCTGACTACCTATAGGGGTGTGTCGTTGATTACTTTCTTACCTATAAGGGTGCGTACGAGATGACCTTCTTGTCACCTCAGTCATCTATATTTAGCCTTAGGCTGGAAAACTGCATTCTGTTGCTAGAAAAGGCTTTGTGCAGGATTGCTGTGCTCAGAATGTTTCATTTGTTTCCTGAAATTAAAGGCTAGGGTTGTGGGTCTTTGTTGGAGGGTTGCTAAGGTAACACTCCTGGGGCCTCTGTGGAAGTCAAGCTGCCCCTTTTCCCCCCCTCCTCCACCCACCCCTGCCTAAAATGGATCTGGAGTGGGAGGGGCAGGGAAACAGGAATGCACAAGGAAGTGGTTTATGTTATCAGCTGGTTTTGAACTGAATGAAATGAAAATGAGCAAAATCGGCAGAGTCGAGCCCATGAGGCCTGGCTTCAAATGTCCGTTTGGCCATGAAGTTCACTGGATGATCTTAGGCCAGTCAGTATTGTATGTCACGGGGTTGTTGTGAGGATACAGCTGGAGGACTGGAAAATCCTAGAGCAGGGGTGGGGAACGTCAGGCCCGGGGGCCGTTTAAGGCCCGCAACATCATTTGGTATGGCTCTTCATGGGTCCTAGCAGATCTCTAGCTCAGAAGGATCTAAGACTGGTGATCCATCCCCTCCCGCAGACAGGAACAGCCTCTATTCAAGGCGGATGTGAGTTTGTTTTGCTAAGGAACCTCCCCCCCCTTGCAGAAGAGTCGTTAGCTATGGAGCTGCTAGGACCACCCAAGAAACTGTGTTAACCCTTTCGTACCCGGGCCATGGAGAAACGTATTTCCTCTGTGCTACAAGAGGGCTGGGCGCGGAAGTGGCAACAATGGAGGGGTTAAAGGAGGAAGGGCCAGAATGCGTGGGAGGGGGGCAAATTCTTAGCCAGTGTGTCCTTATTTCATCCCTGCAGGCGGAGGTAGCAGGAGCTGGCTGTAGAATCCGGCCCCAACCATGTGGAGCAGGAGCAACTCTGGCGTGTGGCTGGACGGCTATGCCCGGCTGGTGCAACAGACCATCCTGTGCCACCAGGTGGGCGAGTGCTCCACTAGTTGGATGCCTGCCCTTGCAGGGGGGGCGTGTCATCTGGGGCAGCTGCCTGCTTGGAGCTTGGTCGGCTAATTTTTAAATTGATAATTTTGTATGGCTCGCGAATGATTTTATAAACATCCAAATGGCCCTTGGCAGAAAAAAGGTTCCCCACCCCTGACTTAGAGGAAGGGTAGGATGCAAATAAAGCTTTAAATTTATACTTTTTTCATCATTTACAATTCCACCACAGTGTGATGACAGCCAGAATTCAAAGGACTATGCACAGTGTGTCCATGTGCATAACGGAACTCTTCTGACCCTTCTTCCCAATAGACCCCATAGCCTGCTTCCCAGTGAGTCCTGAAGACGAAGAAATCCAAGACTCGGTGCTGTATGATGGCATTCAGCTTGAAAATTGGCAACTTCCTGTTTGCATGTCAGACCACCTGCTGATTGCAAACAGGGTTCTTTGGATCCCTGCCAGTGTTTATTTTATCTGTTAGCAGTTTGTTGGTGCTAACAGTAAACGTTAAAATGTGTAACAAAATATATTTACTATTATAAACCAATATGGCAGGTGAAACTGTAATTTGAAATTGGTTTTAGCTATTTAAATTTTTGCAAAACGGCATGTCCTAAATAGTTCTGGGAAAATCCTAGGCTTATGACCATCTGGGCTCTCCAAAATATAACACCAGGGCCTAGCAGTTTATGGCTGCAATTCCATGTCCTAGGATTCCATTCAACACAGAATGTGGATGGGATTACCAGTATCTGCCTGCATTCTTGTGCAGAAAGTGTAAGACTGCTGCCGGGAATCTGAACATCTTTGCAGCTGATATACTTGAAAATACATTTAAAAGTATAATTTTGGCGAACAGCATCTTGGTGTATTACAGTGCATTCCTGGGGGGTGGGGGGCGAAGCTCCTTTGGAGGCGACGTGACTCCCACACCGGCATCTGTGCCACTTGCGCCATGCAAATGGGCACGGACACTGGCGTAGTGCCACTTATGCCGGTCCCCCTGGACTGCAGCGACACCGCAGCCCTTGGATGCCAATGTGGCCTCCTTCCAGCATTCTCCCAGTGCAAGTCTGCGCCAGCGTCCTGTGAGGTGTCCCCAGGGCGTTCTGGAGGGGTGGAGCTGCCCTTAGGCAGCTTCCGAATCCCTTCTGTGCTGGCAGCGCCCCCTAATGCAACGGTGTTGCTGCAACACCATTTTTGGTGGTACAGCATCACTGCTTGCAATGGGGACTTTCCCCTCATTCTCAGATTAAAAAAATAACCCCCCCTTTTCTCTCTCTCACAGTAGCAGCCATGAAACCTCATTAGAGGTGCCATGGCAGCACCACGACCACACCTTCCCTGGCCACTGCGGCTCTTAAGAATGGGCTGTTAGGCTTTAGATCAGGGGTGTCAAACTCAATTGTTATGAGGGCTGGATGTGACATAAATGTCACTTGGTTGGGCCGGGTCATGCCTTTCCAGCCCAGATTGGGAGTGGTGGGGTGGCTGCCTCGCGGGCCGGATAAGAGTGCTCGAGGGGCCAGATCCAGTCCTTGGGCCTTATATTTGATACCCCTGCTTTAGATGTTTTAGGGTCATCTGCATATTCTCTTGAGCACAATGTTAAACTTGTTAATTTTCCAAATCACCCTTAATTTTTTATTCATATTTATTTCCCACTTTTCTCTCCAGTGGACACACAGAGTGGCTTACAACATCCATTCTCCCCTCTTCCATTTTATCTTCACAACAACCCTGTGAGGTAGGCTAGGCTGAGAGAGAGTAACTGGCTCAAGGTCACCCAGTGAGCTTTCACAGCAAAGTGGGGAGTGAAACTTGGGTCTCTCCGATCATAGTCCAACACAACCAGAACACCAAAATGGCCTATGAATAATGGGTCTAATTTTTACTGCCACTGTTTGGTTTAAAGCTGTACAATTAAAATTGCATTGCCATTTTCACAGTAACAATTAAGCATCAATTAAATTTGTATTTCATACTAATGCAATGCTCAGAGAACATGATATTCAGTTGTGGAATAGAAAGTATGTGTGTTATGTATAAAAAATTCATATTTTAGGAACATATTTACTAAACGTGTTCCTAATACATAATTATGTAAAGAAAGCAGCACGCTGTTCCAGAGATACATTATTTATGTGGACTGAAGTTTTGAAAAAGTGATTTAACCACTATTCTCTGTAGTAGTGCCTTTTCAGTGGTTCAGATATATGGCTGCTTCTCTATTTTTGAACATAAGAACTTGAACAAAGCTCGTACAAGAATTATCTCAATTATAAATGTGAGACTCTGGCTGTAATTAACAAGGGTGCAGCAGGTGCTATTGTACCTCCAGAAATGAGGAACTGGGTCATTCAGAAGAATTCAGCATTAACATCACATAGTTGTTTGCTTCCCTACCTCCCCAATAAAGTAAAAGTGCTGGCTCAGGAAGGAATAGCAGAGTCCCACTGGGCTGGCTGGGCTGAGCTAGGAGTGAGGAGAGAACTGGGCAGCTGTGCAGTTAGTCCATCTTCATTTTCAGCAAGCTCTGGGAGAAGAGATTGGGCTAAGTGCCGGTGGAGCTGCAGCTCATCTTTGTGGGTTCAGGGTTTGCTGTTCTCTCCCTGCACCCCTTCACATTGCCAGCGTGGTGCAGTAGTTAGAATGCAGGCCTTTCCCACAAGGCAGTGCTTCCCTGTGTAAGCGCAGGTGTTCCTGCAGCTGCCAGCGCAATCCAGTGGCAACAGGGCTTCCAAATGGCACCTTTCCCTGCCTAGGGTTTCCAGTAGGCTGGCAACTGGTGGGAGATTCGTTGTTTTTTTTTTGGGAGGGGGGCGTCCTCAGCCGAAGCATAACCATGTCTCTGGCAAAGCGCTGACGTGACTTCAGGCGCAGCTGGAAGGGATGTCAGCGCATTGCTGGTGACTGTAGCCTTCGTCTAAAACTCTATGGTTTCACCATAGAGTTTGCACTGATTTCTAGAGTGTCACCAGTGACACATTGACATGACTTTTGGCTGTGCTGGGAGTGACAGCACATCGGAATGCTGGCAGTTGTGCCCCATTTCCCCCTCTTTTCTCCTGTTGCCCAACTGAGCACAACAGGAAGGACGCACCGTGGGCACGAGATCCCCCACAGGAACATGGCAACGCTATCCCTGCCCCAGTCCCCGTGGTGACCATTCCACCCCTCCCACCTGCACTACAGGAGGGGTCTTTTCCAAGATTTTTTTTTTAAAGTGGTAATGGACATACCAAAGGAAGGCAATGACAAAGTGCCTTTACTCATCACTTGCCTTGAAAACCCGATGAGGGGTCTCAGTGAATCAGCACTTAATTATCTTAATGGACATACCAGTATTCCTTTATTGCCGTGCCAATTGGTAATTTAAAAAAAACCCTCAGACCCCCCCCCCCCGGGAGGGAAATGGGGGTTGTGGGGAATGGGGCAGGGAAAATGGCTAATGTGTGGGTGGGATTGGGAAAATCCAGACTGTCTTGGTCTCACGGCAGACAGCCTAACTTTACTGTGATTCTTCCCAATGCAATGCAGCTTTAGGAAGGATCATACAGAAGTCAAGGAAAACCCGAACAGTTCTCGAAAGCACGATGATGTTGTGGGGAAGCAGGGGGGGAAGCACTTCCCAACAGCATGTCAAATCCAGGGCATATCACTCATGCAGAAATGTCCACGAAATGAGTAAGCCTTTGTTCATGTACCCATCAGTCATGCAGCTTCCTGGGTGCCCTTGAACCATTCGGTCTCTCAGCCTAACATACCACACATCTCTCTCCCTCTCTCTTGGAATGATGTTTTTGGTTTGGTTTGTATACTCTGGGTATAACTGATTGGTTGATGTTGTAAAAGCCAAGTGTGCTAGTCTTTGGGCATAAGGGAAAAGTAGTATTTTCTCCCAGTTCCACCCCCTCCTCCCCCCACTGTGGTGATTTTCAAAGCAGGATCGTGTGAACAGCAATGCCCTTTCATGAAAAGCTGGTCGCTGTGCTGCAAAGTGCACCTTATTCTTGCAGTATGGTTTTCTCTAAGGACAATCAGGGGGATACATCAGAAAGCTGTTTTTTGGGTCTCCCCTTCACTTGTTGGGTTGATGTGTGTGGCCCTTACTTCTGAGCAGACATACAAAGGATGGTGCTATTAAGAAAACTTAGCAGAGAATTCTTTTGGCTGGTGTGAGGGGGGAGAGGTACGTTTGTGTGCAATTTGTCTGTGTGCTCATAAAAGAGTGTGTGTGTGTGAGCGGTACTGAGAAGCTGAATACTGCTCGGCTCTGCCCTTGATGACAGCATTGCTGCTGGCAGACAGCAAGATCTTCTAGCCTTACCCGGGCCAGAGTGGCTGTGGAGCCTGGGAGAGTCAGACAGACATTGCAGAAGAGGCAGATCCTTGGAGGGACAGCTTCCTTTTTCTTCCATAACTAGGAAATGCTCTTCTGGGCTTATACCATAGAGGAAGAGAAAGCTGTTGTTGTTGTGTGAATCCACCTACCTTTCCCAGTTCACACACAGCTCTGGTCTGGGAAAGCCTACAAGGAAAAGGACAATGGTTATTTTGATGTAGACTGATCCAAAGTCAGCTTCACAGCCCCAAGAGTTTCTGGCTAGCGTACCTTGCCCGGACATGTACGAGCACAAAACAGTGGAATGATCTTGTGTTGTATAACAAAGCAAGATAGTTTTACATCCATTGATGTTAGGCCTACATTTAAAAGATAGATAACGTCTCATTCCATTGCACTAAATCCAAATATATAGTAATTAATTCTCTTACTGTCTGTCTGCAGTTACCCAATAATACTTGCAAACTCATGTGGACCAGCGCTGTGTTTTAAAGGCACATAACAAGTGTGAAAATGCAATTGTTGCTTCTACTTTAAAAACAAAAAACTGTTACTGGCCTTGTTTTGCTTGACACAGAAACGATTCTATAGTATAGATATGGTGAGGTGTGGGTGAAGGGAGGTGTAAAAACTTATTTATGGCCCTGGCTGTATAAACTTTAGGGCATGATAATGTGTGAACAAAAGAAGAGGAAGAACAAATGCTTCATTGTGCTTGCTCTGAAAGGGATTATAAATGTGGAAAGCAAAAGGACTTCTCCATTAATAATACTTAGTATCTATATAGCACTTTCCCTAAAGGCTTCCATTATTACTGCATTACAGATGGATGTAATAATGCTGATAGTGGCCTGCCGAAGGCCACCCAGCAAGTTGATGGCTAAGGTCAAATTTGAACTGGGAACGGACATTCCCTGAAGCTTTTACATCTAGCATTCAGTTATTTCTGAATGTTTCTGTTGGCACTCTGTGGACTGACCATATTAATGTAGCAGAGCGGGCTAAGCTGGATCCACTAAACCTTGTCTGGAATTTGATAAAACAGGACATAGATCCTGTCATTTTTTTTACTAAGAAGTGCCAGCTCAGTTCAGAAAATTTGTGATCGCCAGCATGCAGCAAGAGTTCTCTGATGCTTTATCCTTGTATTTTCGAGGTTGTGTGCGCTGGGCCATGTTAGCAAGGCATGGATATCAGGCAGTACCCCTGCCCTTGGGCTTAGCAGTCCACAGAGATCAAATTATTGACCTGCTACATATTCTTGGAAGTAATTTGCTCAAGGTTGACTCAGCCTTCCATCCTTCTGAGGTCGGCCAAATGAGTACCCAGCTTGCTGGGGTTAAAGGGAAGATGACTGGGAAAGGCATCCCCGCAAACAAAGCCTGCCTAGTAAACGGGATGTGACGTCACCCCATGGGACAGGAATGACCTGGTGCTTGCACAAGGGACCTTTACTTTTACATATTCTTGAAAGTAATTTGTTGTACTTAACCTGCATTTCTGTGGTTATACTACATTTTAAAGAAGGTAACGGTGACCTTTTCCATGGACATTGGCAACATTGTTGGAGGGGGGAGATCAAGGTTCCCTAGGAGCTGAGAAAGGTTAGGTAATCTACAGGTGCTCGAAGGTTGCTGCCAAGTGTCCATTTACAAGGTCTCTCTAGTGATATTTACAATGTCACAGCACGGAATAACTACCCTTCCCCAGAAGGCTTGTTTTTTGAAGTGTATTTATAAGACCTATTCTTCAGTCATTGAAGGATTCTTAAAAATGAGATTAGATATTTTTAAACATATGTTTTGCCTCAAGAGTTGAATGTCAGATGAGGCAGAAAGCAATTTTTAACAGGTTCCGAAGAAGACTATGTGAAACAACCTGTGGCATTGTTTGTGATATTACTCTTTTAATACAGATGCTGTGCATTCTGTCTTCCCATATTTTATCTGTCTGACTCTGATAGAGATTGCAGATGACTGTTATGCATGACCTTGGGCTTATGATACCAGACTACGGGTAAAAATAATATAATGAAAGACAATAAATTTGTTATTGGGGAGATGGGGTTCTGCGGTTGGTTTGATTATCTTTTGCTACCTGTTGTGTTGCTGAGTTTTGAGAGGAAATATAATGCTAACCCTGGTATGGCTGTCCTATGCCTATGTGTGATAGGTTTATGACAAATTATATTTTGTATGTTCCTTTTGGTTGCTTCATCTGATATATCCACAAACCCCTATTCCATGGGAATTTCCCAAATATGTAAGATGCTTTTCTCATCCAATGTGTTGACCCCGCCCCCCAGGTCTATCATGCTGTGGCAGAACGCCCTTGGAAGAAGGATGTTGTTGTTCTCAGCCTGGCTAGTTAAATATGAAATTTTTACCTCTGACAGTTGTATTGCTCTTAAGAGAGGATGACGACAGGCCTCAGACTGTGACTAGTCTAAAAGGCAGTGGGTTAGATATTTTCAAACAGATCTGCAAGCATAGGAGGGGGAGATTCCCCCAATTCCCCCCCCAACTCCCCCTTCATGCTGTTTCGTGGAGGATGCCCCATACCTCAGGATGAGCATGTGAAGGGGCTTTTTGGGATGGGGAAGAGAAAAATTGTGCTCCATGAGCATAAATCTACCACCTACGGTATATTTCAATATGATCGAAGTTAGCATCTTGTAAACAGTCTGAACTGTCACATTAGGGTTGCCAATTTCTGGAGATTTTTGGGGTGGAGCCAGGGAAGAGCAGGGTTTGGGGAGGGGAAAGACCTCACTGAGGTGTGGTTCCATAGAGTTCACCCTCCAAAGCAACCTTTTTCTCCAGAGGAACTGGTCTCTGTTGCCTGGATATCAAGGTAAAGAGAACAGTCCTATATAGTTCCACTCAGAATCCTACTCAGGTCTTACTCCCAGGAACGTGTTCTAAGGATTTCACTGTACCAGTCAGAGGTATAGCCTTCTTAAGAACACCAGGCCCTGTATAGCCATAAGCCAGCAAAGTTATGCTTTCCTTCTGAAAGATGTATAATATATAATGTTAGCTGTGGTGATGTCTGGAAAACACCTCCTTGACTCCTGCATGTGTGTGGCAAGCAAAAGCTTGTCTCTATGGAATGAGAGACATGCAACACATTCCTAGGTCATTTTAGATGTATGTGTAAATAAATCATAAATATCAGTAACACAGCAGCAGGTAGCTAAAGAGCAGCTGTTCGGCTCAGACTTTTGGTGCTTTCTCTCTAGCACTGTTGTCACACCAGAATAATCTGCTTTTTTTGTCCCCAGACTTCATATGGTGACTGTAGAAATCCTGCTTTTTTTTTACTTTATTCTTATGATACAATGATAGTTGTTTGACATTGGTGTATGGAGCTACTTGTTTTACTTGGGGGAGGGGTGCTTCTTTAGGTTGGTATGACACACTCAGGGGGTACCCATTTCAGGGGGGATTCCTTCCATTGTCTGGCTATGGAAAGAGTAAATGATCTGTAGCAAAACACTAACATTGTGGTTAGGGGAAGACTTTTTATAAGGTCATTAATGTTTGAGGCTATATTTATTTGTTATAAACTGTCTTAGATAACTTATTGGGTAAGGTTGGGCAGAATTCTTTGAAATGAATACTCATGATCTGAAGTACATGGCATTTAAGTTGAGGATAAAGGGATACTTAGACCTCAAAATAGATTTTCAGTAATTAGGATTATCCTGTATCCCAGGTCCCAGTTCTGAGCATTGTTTTTGCATTTTATGCAAATAGTATGCGATTTATTCATATTTTTCTGTTCCTAGTTACACCTTCAAAAAGTTTGGGAGGGAACAGTAGAAAGATCTTCTCACCTGATCTTTACTTATGGTAGGCAATAATATATTTTCATTTGTCTTCCCTGCCTTTCTTTTCTAGGTGCACAATGAACAGTGTTATTGGAGCTGCTAGATTTTTCTGCAGCATGTGTCCCCACCGCAGCTACAGCTGTAGGTGGATGGATATATTGTCCATTAGTGGTGATACATGTCAAATCATACGCTCAAGTAAACAAATGGGACCAGGTACAGAAAGGAGAGACGTTTCTGCAAACCTGGAGGAAATCCTCAGGTTTTCTAAAAAACCCAGTGGTGAAAAATAAAACGGGGAGATTTAAACCCCCCTCCCGAAAAACACTGACCAAGATTGTGTGAGATCACCATAGACATTATGGAGTTGCTAGGCAGCCCCAAACAACCAGACTGTCAGGCCTCATCAACACGTTGTGTTTCTTGTAAAGGGACTTCACTCCAGACGTTGGAGCGAGTTAGAAGTTTTAGTCAGAAAGTCAGCGAGTTCAGCAGGTCATAGAAATGTAAGGCTAGAATACAGGCATGGGGAAAACTCAGTACATATATAGGGTAAATACAATGGGATTGATTAGGTTTTAGAAACAATGAAGCAATACAGAAACTAACTGCCGGTAACGACTTAAGACAACGCATACAGGAATTTAACGAGTGCAATAACTGGTTGATCTTCCCGGGCTCCCGGCATTGTTCTGTGGGACCCGGTATCAGATCAGCGATTACTCGGGCGGGTTCCCATTGAGGTGCAGATGCCGGGCGGGGGACCGGGTGCAAACAGGGAGGGACGGAGTGCACAAAAAACTCCATTTTGTTTGTATGGGGAACCATCTTGTTTTTACCCGGGGTCGACAGAGAGCCTAACTGACACAGACATTAAAAACAAACATAGATTAAGGAGCCGAGGGAATGGGCAGAGAGAAGTAGCAGGGGAAGGAGGGGTGAAAAGGTGGAGGCAATGGAAGTAGTGTGGGGAGAGGAACTTATGGTGAGGGGGGAAGCAAGTGGTGGTGATGGGATGATTAGGGGCAGGGCAGAGGAGAGGAAGGAGGGGTTAATGGAGGATGGAATTTGCCCTCACTCAGGAGTCTTCCTGGGTCCCCTGTTATTTACTGTGTGTGTGTGTGTCTGAGTTCAGCAGAGTTCAGATGCTACCTCTCTTCCCCATAGCAGTCTGGAACAAATGACTATCTCATTAACGACATATCTGTAAAATGGAATTAATAGCGATCATTACACAGGGGTGTTACGATGCTGAGGCAATTAATTGTAGTGAATCTTAGTAAAAAGCTTTGCGAACTGTTCAATCTCCAGTTTCAAACTGAGCAGCATGCCACAGCACAGTTTGTAAATGTCTGATTATATTAAACTTCAGGCAGAGTCGGGATACAGAAGTAAAGCAGCCTCCCCAGGGAGCAGCGCCTGGCCTCCTCATTGTTGATCTTCAGGAGGCAGCGGAAGACTGTTTGATTCAGGACTGCATTTTGATTGATTTAACTTTTTTTTATTGGCAGTCCTGTTTGGAGCTTTTGAACTGTGACTTTTATGGGTTTTATAATTGCTTTTGTTGTGTTTTTATAATGCTTTATTTGTATTGTAAGCCACCTTGAGTTCCGCAAGAAAAAGGCAGCTAATAAATGTTTTAAACAAATAAAACAAGAAATCCGCATTTTAAAAAAAAAATCTTCCCTGTCTATGGATGTGACATTGCCTTATGGGTCAGTAATGACCTGGTGCTTGCACAGGGGACTATCTTTACTGTTACCTGTATATGCACACATGCATATTCTCAAAAATGGGCTTTCCCTCCAGGATTCTATAAGCTCTCAGGAGCTTTAGCATTCCACACAACTGCCCTCAACATTTTATGCCTTTTGGAGCATGTTCCGTCTTGAATATCAAGTGGACTTTTTAGGCCGGTCCCCTTTCCATTTTGGTTAATATCAGTGATGTGGGGCAGAAACTTTTCCAGAGCTACATTTTTCCATGGAAACATTTCTGCCCCGCATATGTAAATAAAGCCTGTTTATCTGCAGTTGTCAGGGCTGTTGTGCTGCAAATCAATCATATAAGGGCTAAATGTGGAATTATGACGCATGAACAAATGCTAGTGCTTGTAAGTGGTCCACTCTTATACATGGTATATTTGCATTTTTTTTTGCTAACCTTCACTAAATATTTAAATTATTTATTTAAATTTGAATCGGAAAAATCTTTCAAATCAAATTTTTCTGGAAAGCCACATCACTGGTTAATACACAAATGTATATATTAGAACATGCCTGGGGCGTCCCTTGAGTACAAAGAAACCCCTTCTTTGTCTGTAGCTAGCCTGGTTTTGCTGCTTTTTTGTTTGGCACATGGTCTGGCCAATTTACTGTTGGATACAGTGATACGTATTTGCCATGATAATGGCAAACCACGTCTGCTTCTCACTTGCCTTGAAAGCCCTTTGCTGGGGTTACCATAAGTCGGCTGCGACTTGACGGCGGTTTGCACACGCATTTGGTATGATATGTTTACAGCAACATACATGGGGAAATTTAAAAGCTAGCATAGACGGAAAGGAGTATTTCCATGGCCTGATTGAACACTGTGATCTTCAAGCATTGCTTTATTTTTAAATATACTATACCACCTTCTTCCTCAATATCAGGGCAGGTAACAGCAGTTTCAAAATGGTACCATAAACTACTTTTTTTTTGCTGTCAAGTTGCAGCCGACTTATGGTGACCCTGTAAGGTTTTCAAGGCAAGAGACATTCAGAGGTAGTTTGCCACTGCCTGCCTTTGTGTAGCGACCATGGACTTCCATACAAATACTAACCAGGATCGACCCTGCTTAGTTTCCAAGATCTGATGAGATCGGGCTAGCCTGCACTATCCAGGCCAGGCCTAAACTATATTATTGTACAACTAAAATTCAAACTGAAGGTTTTTTTAAAAAATGGGGATGACTAAACCTCATTGTTCTCTATTTGTATCTTTCCCCCAAAAATACCTGGTGATGATCAATACTTGTGAAGTGTCTTACATTTTCCAATAAATAAATTCAAATACAAACTAAATATCAAATCACATTTTTCTGCTTTTTATAAGACAAGAAAGTAAGAATTATAGACTAGGAAGGGTCCACAGGTCAGCCAGTCCATGTATCTGCACAAAAGCAGTATCATTTACCTGTCTGTGCCCATAAAAATACCAGATCTACCTGCACAATCCATACCACCCTGTACTACAAGTAAAAAAAAAAAAAAAAGCTGTAAGTGAAAGGTGCATGAAGAATAAATTGCTTCAGATGGCTTTTAATGGATGGGAAGCTAGTCTAGCTGACTTAAGTATATGGAGGCATTTTATAGCCTGTGATGTGCAACTGAAGCAGAGGTAGTTTCCAGAGCCTACTTTTAATACTAGGGTTGAGGCCTTGGACCTTGTGATTACAAAGAAGATGGTCCCTTTTAGCCTGCGCAGGGTGCTAGCACACCTATCCATTACACAAATCTTTCAGGTCAGGGCCATGGCTTCTTGAGCCCTGAATGAGAAAAGATTTTCATTCTAAAAATAACTGTTCGCACCCTACCCAGAACACCCAGAGATCAATTGTGCCTGTAGGGTAAAGGAAATATAATTATTCAGAGAGGGAATGAAAAAACTGAAGTAGGTAAAGGAAGGGTAAAAAGAGAAGGTCTGCAGGGAAAAGAGGGCAGAAAGCTGGAGGGGTGGGGAGAGAATGTGAATGTTTGCTAAAAAGCCAGGGCAGGAGAAACATGGGATGGGACACAGAGCTACTGAAGGAATAGAGAGGATAGCCAGGTAAGGCTGCTATGGCAGATACCATAAACAACAGGCTGCTATGGCAGATACCATAAACAACTAGGATGAGTTGACATTGTTCCTGTTAGATTACATTTTGGGTAATGAATTAGTAGTGCTAATTGAAAACTCACACAGTATTACAACCTAGCCAACAGGATTAGATTTGTTATCTGCCTGTACTGTGCAGAATTAGTGACTCAGTTTTATGCCTCAGGTGTCAGCATTCTGTTCAGCTCTAGAATCTGCACAGATTACTCCTTTGAACACACATAACTTTGAAATGTGGTGCAACTGGCTTCAGTTTTATAGTGACAAATGGATTGTTATGGGTGGCATTCATTAGAGATGTGTTTTATTGAAATATCCTAAAAAGCATAGTGCTACTGACAGGGAAGTTTAAGATGTGGATTCTGGCAGCTGCCTTTGGAGCTATGCTGAAAAAACAGTTTGTCAGGGCAGTCTTTTGGGGAGATGAGGAGTAATCATAGGTGGCTTTCTTTCTTTTTTTGGACAGGTGGGGTATGAAGTTGAATAATAGGACTCTTCCTTGCTGGCAAATAGGACTCTTGCTGGCAAATAGGACTCTTCCTTGCTGGCAAATAGATAGTAGCAGCAATAGCAGGTTTGATTTATTAGAGCAACCAAATCTCTTAAGATTCTGGAAAATCAGATTAAGTAAAACAGAAGGAAGAACAAAGTTTAGGGGTTCTCCCTCTCAAAAAAATGATACATTTTGTCAAATAACTCTTTATTTTGGAAGTGTGGTACAGAGAGTTAATGGTTTGTTTTCCATTAAAGAGGTCCCCCAAGGTTTGGACACCTGTGCACACATACCCTCTAAACAACAGAGGAAAATACTAAAGGCAGCTTTCAACATTTGAAAAAGACACTTGCAAATAGAACATTTGGGGTGTTGTAGAGAGGAATTGCAGAGAGATAAGAAATAATCTTGAGAAGACAAAGGCAATTCTGTTAATATAGATGGGATAGTTTCTGCTAGTCTTACTAACTTGCCATAATGAATGTGGCTGATACCATTTTATGGATGAGATAGTGTTTGTATTTTTTATATCTGCCTTCAAGTGTCAGCACAACATTTATTGGACTCTTAAAGAATGTGTGTCTGTCAAGTCACCTGAGAATCAATAACCTCCAAAGCATCCTATCATCAACAGCTTTGTTCAGGTCTTGCAAACTAAGGGTCGTGGCTTCCTTTATTGAGTCAATCCATTTCTTGTTGGGTCTTAAAGAATACTTTTTAAAATCCATGTACATCTCTTCACTGCAGATATAAGTTGCTCTGGAGTAGAAAGATCTTAAAAACCAGCTACATCTGAGATCGCACAAAATTGGTAGTGCAGTGGGAATTTATAATATGCTGCACTATGCAAAGTTTATTGCTTCATACAGGCTAATTCTCCAGGCTTGCCCCACCGTACTTAATTACAGCATGACTTTCCCTGTTGACATAACATAATTGATTAGAGGACAGAGTTGTATCTGGTGATGTATACCTGACCATGGTGTGGTCATTATTCTCTGATTGTGGTTAAGGAAATGAGTAGGGTTGCCAGGTCCTTCTTCGTCACTGGCGGGAGGTTTTTGGGGCGGAGCCTGAGGAGGGCAGAGTTTAGGGAGGAGAGGGACTTCAATGCCACAGAGTCCAATTGGCAAAGCTGCCATTTTCTCCAGATGAACTGATCTCTATCGGCTGGGGATCAGTTGTAATAGCAGGAAGGCTCCAGCTACTACCTGGAGGTTGGCAACCCTAGGAATGAGCCATGCAACACTGGAACAGTTACTGCCAGCCTGAAGAGTGGTCTGGACTGAAAGTTGTCTTTATTCTGCTCTCCCTCTCTGGTAGTCTTCAAGCAGCAGCTGGGCAAACACTCTAGGGATTCTCTAGGCCAATCTTGCATTGAACAGGGGGTTGGATTAGATGGCCTGTATGGCCGCCTCCAACTCTATGATTCTGTGATCATCTATGAGACCATATTAGTCTATTTCTTATGCAACATATCCTTGCTTCACCTGTATGACATTTTTCTTTGCTCATGACACTGACCTAGCCTGACAGGTTAGACACTAGCTCATTCTTCATTACCCTCATTGTATCTAATTATTTCCTGACACATCTGATCATATAATCGGGCCTTCAGCCAGTATACATAAATAATATTGAAAGTATCTTGGTCAGAAATTACTTCCTTGGATGAGGGCGGTAGTTCCTCTCCCAGAGATGCTGCCTATCAAGCTGTAACTCTCACGTCAACAAAGACTTTGTCAAAAAGACTTGACAAAGACTTATAAATATAATTGTTGCCTTATATATTTCTTAGAGTGAGAAAATTGTGTTGCTTATTTTAATCAGTTGCTGTATGATCCAGTACGTTCTCTATGTATATCAAACAGCAACAGCTCTTGTAAAGAAACTAATATTCAGCCTGTAAGATTTATGCTGATTATTATTATTTTTAAATTGCTACTACAAAGCTCCTAAAGAGCACAGTCTGAGAAGCACTCAAATAAGATAAGAGTGAAATGTACCATGTGAATAGATCTTTTCCAAAAGTATGTCAGTGCTCCTTATTTTTATGTTGGGGATTCTCATTTGGGAAGTCATGGGAATTGTCATATTCCTGGGATTTGGCAGTCAGCCAAATAAAATAAGAACATAATAAAAGACCATGGTGGATCAGACAAAGGTCCATCAAGTCCAGCAGTCTGTTCACACAGTGGCCAACCAGGTGCCTCTAGGAAGCCCACAAACAAGACAACTGCAGCAGCATTATCCTGCCTGTGTTCCAAAGCACCTAATATAATAGGCATGCTCCTCTGATCCTGGAGAGAATAGGTATGCATCATGACAAGTATTTTTACTAGTACCCATGAATACCCCACTCCTCCATGAGCATGTCCACTCCCCTCTTAAAGCCTTCCAAGTTGACAGCCATCACCACATCCTGGGGCAGGGAGTTCTACAATTTAACTATGCATTGTGTGAAGAAATGCTTCCTTTTATCTGTTTTGAAGCTGTCACCCTCCAGCTTCAGCAGATGACCCCACATTCTGGTATTATGATAGAGGGAGAAAAGCTTCTCCCTGTCCACTCTCTCCATACCATTCATAATTTTATAGACCTCTATCATGTCTCCCCTTAAAACCGCCTTCTTTCCAAGCTAAACAGCCCTAAGCGTTTTAACCACTCCTCATAGGGCAGTTGCTCTAGTCCCCTGGACATTTTGGTTGATTTTTCATTTGTGATGAATGTGCAACTGTTAATGTGAATTTATCCCACTCTCAATAAATAAATAGTAAACTTCAGTACTATGTTGAGTAAAAGTAACATTAACGTTTTAAAATTAAAATTCTAACAAGAACATAAATAGTATAAAAGGTCTTGCTGGGATGACAAGGAAATGTATACAGTGTCTTATCCATTTCATAGAATTAATTCATCTGTGATCACAAGTTGAATGGAAGTCTTGTGTGTGAGAGAGGGAGAGATAATGGTCACATCTTCTTTTCCTTGAACTATCCTTGTACATTGCAACTTGTTATCAGTTTTGTCAGCTTGTGATCTCACTTCACACTGGTATGTTCTCTGAGAGTTATTTCATTATTCATATTTAAAGCAGTCCAGTAATAGCTACTTAAATTAAAAGACATCTGTCACTTCATGTTACAGCTGGATCCTTATTGTCATAGTGGGATAACTATGGGAAGGTCATCTTCTGTGTGCGTTGCCAGTTATGATCATGTTTTTCTGCGCTCTTGTCATAGTTGACTGTCTCTTGTCATGTTTTTGATGACCTACCCATAGTTTTGTATGTTTCATGTTTTGTATATTTCACTGTATGATGTATCACCTGGTCTGGTTACTTGTTTTCTTCTGGGTCTAATTCAAATTGCTGGCTATTACCTTTAATCACAGCCTAGAACCCTCATACTTCCTGAACTTATCTCCTGATACACTCCCATGTGCCAGCATTGTTCTTTGGACAGCTTCTCTTTGTGTTGCCCTCTCTTAGGATTGCCTATATGGCAACAGCTAAGTCAAAGGGGTTTTTCTATGGTAGGTCCAGTCCCCAGGAATTGCTTATCCAGTGGGTGTGGAGTTGGATATTGAATGATCCATAAAATGAGCTCAACTCAAGAGTCACTGGAAAAGACAATCATGCTAGGAAAAGTTGAAGGCAGCAGGAAAAGAAGAAGACCCACAAGAGATGGATTGACTCTATAAAGGAAGCCACGGCCCTCAATTTGCAAGATCCGAGCAAGGCTGTTAAGGATAGGAAACTTTGGAGGACATTGATTCATAGGGTCTCCATGAGACGGAAATGACTTGACACACACGCACATACACCTCTTTTCTACAGTGATATAAGTAAGTAAGAGAGCCAGCACTCTGTAGTGGTTAGAATGCCAGACTGGAATCTGGGAGACCCAGGTTCAAATCCCCACTCTTCCATGGAAGTTAATCAGGTGAAATGGAGCCATTTGCAATCTCTCAGCATAACCAGATGGTTGCTGTAAGAGGGGGAGCAGAATGATGCTTTAAGTCACCTTGATTCCACATTGGGGAGAAAACGGGTATAAATATCTAAATAATTATTAAAAGTCTTTGCTCAAATATAGAGGCTTTTCTGTTCAAAGGGTTGAATGCTACATTACAAATATGTAATATCAAGGAAGAACATTGGCTTATATGCTCTTTAGATTTTTCCTCTGTACAGAGAGTACTTGAATCCTGGTTTCAGAGTTTCTGGTGGCACTGTAAATGAATCTAATAAGTGCGGTGAAAACTTCATTTGCAGCTATCCAGATCAATGGACTCAGCACACAAGTATGACACACAAAATTTGTTAGTGTTAAGTATGGTGCTTCCTCTGTTCCTGCTAATTGTACTGACATGTAGAAATTTCATAGCCCAGTATCCACGCACTTCGAAGCAGAGAATATAAAATGGTTGCCCCACCCCCCGGTCCCTTGTCTAGGCCATGTTTGAAAGTCAGGGTTGATTACAAAAGCTGTGAATGTCATTTAAGGAGCAGGTAACTAATTCTAGAAATTCATTGTTAGATAAATATGTTCCACAACCTTTTGCAATATGTGCAATTTCCTTCAACGATCACAGGCAAGACAGACACAAGTTTAACAATATGCCACTGAGCAAGGCAGGCAACATTAGGTCAGGAAAAACCACCAGAATAAACAGGGCTTAAGAAGCCAGATGTGAACTGGGAGAGCCAGGTGTTGTAGTGGCTGAGAGTGTTGGACTGATATCTGGAAGACCTGGGTTCGAATCCCCACTCATGCCATGGAAGCTCATTGGGTGACCTTGGGCCAGTCACGCTCTTGTCAGCGTAGCAGGGTTATTAGGATAAAATGGAGGAGAGGCGAATTATGTAAGCTGCTTTGGGAGAATAGCAGGTAAAGGGAAGAATTGGCAACAAAAAGGGCACTGAAAGCTGAAGCTATGTCTGAAACTGTGTTAATGATTTTGTTTTATATTATTATCTGCTTCTTGCTGTAGGATGACAAAGATTCCAGCAATCTCTTGCCAAACAATGGAGACCGTGGGCTGGTTCCTGGAAACAACAAGTTCAAGCCTGTGTTACCGTGGCCTCACGTTGAAGGCGTGGAAGTAGACTTAGAATCAATTCGGCGAAGGAATAAGGCCAAAAATGAAGGAAATCCTCACGCTGGTGGCAATAATGATCAGCAAAACATCATGCAGCGACAGTATCTCACGTTTAAGCCACAGACACTTACCTACCACGATCCCATATTGCGATCTGGAATTCTTGGTAACTTTGAACCCAAAGAACCGGAGCCCCATGGAGTTGTAGGTAGCCCCGGAGAGGAAGCCAAGCCATATGTTTTAGGACCTGAGTATAAAGAATCGATTCAAGCCAGTATTAAAGAGTTTGGCTTTAACATGGTAGCAAGTGACATGATCTCGCTAGATCGAAGTATTAATGACTTGCGTGATGAAGAGTAAGTACCCTTTCTGCCTTATTTTTATTTATTTATTTACTTACTTTGCACTTCTTGTAGGATGGAATGAGTAACTCTCATTGTGCATGTTTAATTTAACTTCTAGAGTGTAACTGAACTAATCCATTTTCATTCCTTTTTTATTAGGGCGTATACTTTATCTAATCTCTCTAATTTAGTTTCTTTTCCAGTCGTTCCTTCCGCTTTCTAATACAAACACACCTTTGTTCAGATCTTTTGATACCTCTTCTGTTTGTATCTTCTTCAGATGTTTGTAGTGATCAATATTGTCCGTTTGTGTTACCAAATTCTTGGTATTCATTCCTTTGTAACTCTCATTTAGGTTGTTTTTTTTCTAAATTGCCTTTCTTCCGATGGAAAGAAGAAACCTATTAATAGAAATTATTTTTTCTGTGTGTATGCACACAGCACTTGGGAAAAAATGCTTGTATTCCCAGGAGGAATATGACTGACAGTGCTGTTTAGCATCCATGCATCATATAGTACCTTGTTCATACTGATGCCATGGTTTGTTGCTTTAAATAGGGAAATGAGGGTGCAGTTCAGTTATGGTTTAGTATTTCTTAAAAAAAAAACCTTCTGTTTTTATAGGAGAGATGTAAATCCATGCTTATGAGAGCAATCCTAAACAGGTTTGCTCAGGTCTTTTCAATGGGGCTTACACCAGGAGAGCATTGTTAGGATTGCAGTGTAGTTCTCCCATTGAACACAGTGAAATCTGGAGATTTTACACCGGACAGCCAGTTTTTCTAAACACTCAATACAAGTGCGAAAAGGATCTGGGTTGTGAAATTCCTGAAAAAAAGTGGAAATATATATTTACCTATGGTTTGACTTTCTCTATGCCCCTTGGAATCAGAGAAAATTAGATTTAAAATGTTATATTAATGGCACTTGCATTAGCTAAAATCTATGCGAATATGCAGGATAAATGCTGGTTCTGTAAATTACCAAATGCAGATTATCTGCACATGTGGTGGACATATTGTAGAGCACAAACCTACCGGTCCTCTATTATAGCTTATCTAAAAAATGGGCTTTGATATAGATTTCCCCTTTTCTGCCGAGGTCATGCTACTAAGCTACATAGCCGTTTTCCCAAAAGGCAAACTGAACTTAACGGCACATCTGTTGACAGCTGCTAGACTGGTATTTGCAAGATATTGGCAATCAGTTCTAAGTCCTACAGTTGACGAGTAGATTCCAAAATCTAAGGAAATCTTTCTCCTAATCAAACTGACAAATTTAAAGAATGGATAGGATGTGTCACAATTGCAAAAAAACAATGGGGAACATTTCTTGTAAAAATATAGTGTCTATGCCTATGTATACATAATAGCGTACTAATACATGTTTTTTTCTGCAAAAAAAAAGAAATCAGTGGGATCTAAATGCATTTAACTCTGGCTTGATCACATCCTAGTGCTTCAAATTTAATTTTCTTATTTAATATGACATCCATGCTGGCAAGGATTCAAACAATAAGTAACACATTACAGCTGCCTAAGCCTGGCTTGCATTTGCATTGAAATTCCTTTTCTGCAGTGGGCAGGTAAGAATGATATAAGGCTCATTCTTCTTTTCTGCCCTTTGCCCTGATTTCTCTTTGAGATACATACAGCTCTTAACACTCCCGTAAGGCACATTGCCAGGTTCTAGTAACTGCAGCACTATCATAATCTACGGCTGCTGAGGCTCAACTGTCTGTTTCTCTGAATAGGATTTACCAATATGTGAGCTGGGAACACAATCAGCCAGCTGCTAGCTTGACTTGTACTTCTGTCCGTCTTTTGTTCTTTGACTTTCTGAGTGCAGGATGCAGTCAGTCTGAGTGAAATCTGTATAAAATACCATAATGGTTCCTTTTAATGCTCTCTTCAATTTCCCTTTGTAATGTAAATATTGGGGTAAATATTGTACAGAGACTGTGTTTTGATTATGTTCTGTGTTTTGGTAATAAAGTACCAGGTATTCCTTTTCTCTCTAGCTCTCAGAAATGTAAGAATCTTAAATTTTTTAGCTCTGTTCTTTTCTTCCTGCATGATACAATGACCCTTTGATGAGTAAGAAACCGGTCACCTGCACTCATAATTTTCACAGAACCTTTGCTGTGTGTGGTTGTGCCTTGTATCTTTTATTTTGTTCTTAATTGTTTGAGGAAGGTGTATATTTTCTTAGCATATTTGACTGGAAAATAAACTGGCATAATTCAGGAGTAGAGGCATCTATAAGACGTACAGCCATGCAGTTAAGAAAAATTGTTGCCCACTCTTAAGAAAAATATTTCCTTAAGAGTGGGCAGCAATTTCTGTTGATTTCCCCCCTTCCTGATAATTTGTTCCTAAGGGCCAGCGGACTCTCAAGAACAACATATTTGGGGTCTGTAGTGGATGGGAGAAATCAGCAGAAATCGCCACCCCATCATATGAATGGTTGGATACAGGCTGTTAATTCTAAGTAAGGCATCTACAAGATATATTTTCACAGGTAATATCATCTTGGCTTATTTCATCTTATTTCATCAGCCATCCTCCTCTGAAAGAATTTTATTTATACACAATATTTGTATTCTGTTCTAAGTCTGTTTTGTGATTAGCAGGCACAGCCATTTTCTGGATTGTGTTTATATGCATGTGAACACTTGTAGAGCAGGTGGTGAATTTTTATATATCATCTGTTACATATAATCAAAACTCTCTCCACCTGCTGAACTTGTAGCCCGCTTCTAATAATAACTGCGCATCTGGTGATAATAAGTAAGCAGCGGCTTGGAAATTGATCCATACATTGAAATATTCAGTTATTTCCTATGTAGGTTTTGTAGAGGTACCATTCCGCATTCTTTTGTAGAGTTGAGCTATGGGGATTTGCAAGTGTGAGTGGTATGGTCTTGAAATTGTGTGAAGCTAATTTTTAAAAAAAAAATAGATTCCTGGTCTTCCATGAAACAGTCTGGCTTCTTTCGTTATGACAGAAGGAGGGCTTATTTCCATACCTTGTAAAAGGCATTTGTGCCTGGGTCAGTACTCCCGATCCCGCACTTACCAGGGGCTGCCAGCTCCACCAAAGGTGCGCTGCACCAGCATGCCCCGGCACTGGGGGAACCACTGGACAGGCCGCTGGCAGGCGTGGCCCTGACAAAGCTGAGTTGGGGTGGGCCAGACTAGAGGCTAAATGACTAAACCGAGGCTATCGTACTTTGGTCACATTATGAGAAGACAAGAGTCACTGGAAAAGACGGTCATGCTAGGAAATGTTGAGGGCAGCAGGAAAAGAGGAAGCCCCAACCAGAGATGGATTGACTCAATAAAGGAAGCCACAGCCCTCAGTTTGCAAGATCTGAGCAAGGCTGTCGAAGATAGGACATTTGGGAGGACTTTGATTCATAGGGTCGCCATGAGTCGGAAGCGACTTGACGGCACTTCACACACAGAGACTGGAGGCAACTGGCCAGCTCCAGGCTGCATGCCCAGTGGTGAGTCCTGGCTTGCCCAAGCAAGGCAGAGCCAGGTGAGGTCCCTGTCAGTGGCTCAGCGGTCCACAGAAACCCCTGACCACCAGTCAGGTGGGCCCATAGCAGCAGCAGGAGGCAGGGGGAAAAGGAAGCCAACCCACCAGAGTTCCAGACAGACACAACTCTGGCTCTAGGACCTGGGGGGTGTTAGAAAAAGAGGCAGGAGGAATAGGCAGCCCTCGCGCTCCTATGGCAGATTGGGCAGTGCCAATGGCTTTTTAAGGAGGTCCAGGGGGAAGGGCCAGTGGGCCCGTCAATCCAAGGAGGGGAGCCATTGGCCTAGGGGGCCTGTCACTCCCCAGGACTGGGTGGGGAGGGAAGTATAGGTAGATTCTGGGCTTGTCCTTCCCCCAGGGGAGTATTTAAAAGGTGCGCCCCCGCGTGACCAAGGAGGAATTATATACTGCAAATTTCACTATGCCAATAAAGATATTTGAAATGGAAATTGACCGAGGAGGAAGAGCCGGACCCATTCCCAGGCAGGTGGGAATAGGGAGCCGGCCGAGCAGAGTGCAGGAACTGATTGAAATCTCCCCCTGCTCTGTTCTGAGGCTTTCCCTGGGGCGCTTGCCTCAGAAGAGGTGGCCTTGACTCAGACCTGGGCCCAGAAGAGCCTAACAATATTTTTTATTTACTTGTGAATTAATTAATTATGTTCTTATCCTTTGGCTCTTAAGCTGGTAACTGTACTTCGAGGCATATGTTTTTAAAAAGCCAGCTAGACCTTTGGTTCTTTATTCCCAGCACGTCCCACGTAAATTGAGAACATCCTTGCAGCGTCTTCCTTGGACTGGGATCCTTCTGAGCTCTTATTACCCAGGATCCTTTAAAATGTTGAGGCCACGGTTTGCCTTTATGCGAACAAAACAAGTGTCCTGTCCCTGTCACGTTTACTAAAATCTTATCTGTGCCAACAATGTGCTACAAGGGCAAGGCTTAGCCTTGATCTAGTTGGTGATTGTATTCAAGGTTGTAGTCTGCTCTGTGAGATTCAGAGGAGATAGGAGCGAATGGAGCCAAGTGCAGACTGAAAGACGTTGGTAAACTTACTGTAAACAAATCATGTCGGTTTAACCAAATCATTCCCCTGATTGCTTTATTAAAACAGGCTTGGTCTCAAGAAAATTAAATTTGGAAATCTAGATGTTGGAAATACAACAGGCCTTTACTACCATGAAGTTCCAGATTATGCCATTCGTAATTTTAGAGAGTCGCAATAATAAGATCACCGATGATTTGTGACGTTGTATATTTGGTGAGGCTCTAATAGTAGCCACCCGGCTGCTACTTGAATTATGGCCTGTATAAGAAAACGAGAGAAATTTTAGCATCTTACGTATACGTTTTCTCATTCTTCAGAGTTATATGAAAACAGTACAGATGCTAAATGGGAACAGGAATGTCTTGATACGCCCTTGCTATGTTTGGGCTCTTTTTTCATAAACGTATAGTTTGTGATTCTAAAGGTTTCATGTGTTGTGCCCACAGAAATTTGCTTGGGGTCATGAGTTTATATTTGCTGTTTGAGTTTATATTTGCTGTTCTCTGATAAAAGTTTTATGTTCTGTGTTTGCACCTCTCACTGTTGCATGATAAATAATTGAAAACTCTATCATATTTGGCTGTCAGAAAATCACTAGGTAACTATAGGATCTTGTACTGGGGGCAAAGATACCGAAGCTGCAAACTCTTGCTACAGCTGCTGTTGCATTTCTCTTATGCGTCTCCTAGCGTTGTTCCTTCGGGGTGCAGCTTTTCCTATGCCCTTTGCATTTATATCTTAGGAGTAAGTCTGATGCTTCATGATGATGATGAAGCCAGCTGCTTTAGCTTCCGTTTGGGATGTTTGTGTTCTGGCTGAAATTGAGGGGGGAGGAAAGCCCACTCAACTTAGGAAGGACGGGGGCGGGGGGGGATGATGTATATTTAGGTACTAGCTGGAGATCTGCTATTTCAACTGATCCCCAGCCGAGAGAGATTAGTTCACCTGGAGAAAATGGCTGCTTTGGCAATTGGACTCTGTGGCATTGAAGCTCCTCCCCTCCCCCAACCCCCCTCCTCAGGCTCCGCTGAAAAAACTTCCCGCCGGTGGCGAAGAGGGACCTGGCAACCCTATGTATATTGCATGACTGCTTAATCTTTGTGAGATGCCCTAATCCAGAGGTCACCACACTTTTTAAGCTTGTGGGCACCTTTGGAAATCTTGACACAGGGTAGCGGGCACAACCACAAAAATGAGCTGCTGCAGGAGGCAGAGCCAGCCACAGAATGTCAGGGAGTGAGTTTACGCATAACTGCTAGTGAGTCTTCAGTATTTCAGGCAGGCGCTCTGTTTAGCAGGATGCCTTTTAAAGCGAACGTATTGTTTAAAAGTATTTTGTTACATACGCACAAACATACCTTCAGTCATTCAGTAACGATCCTTGTACTGCTGCGTACATACATAGAGCTAATGAGAACCCCTTCATCTGGCAGTATGTATCTTGATTTTTCAGACATCTGACCCAGCTATCCCCTTTATATGTAGGGTTGCCAACTTCCAGGTACTAGCTGGAGATCACCTGCTATTACAACTGATCTCCAGCCGATAGAGCAGGGATGGGGAACCTCCGGCCCATGGGCCGGAAACAGCCTGCAAGGACATTTTCTGTGGCCCTCGAGAGCTCCAGGGCCCTTCCATAGAAACATGGTGCAGCACGGCCCTCCCCAAAACTGTTCTTGAAGCCGCAGCAAGCAGGAACGCTGCGGCGCCCTTTAAACCTCCTCTCTTGGCTTTTATTTATTCTGCAGTTGGCATTTTTATATGCTTTGTTACTACACTTGTTTGTATTGGCTTTATAATTAATGTTTAATCTTTTAATATTTGATTCGTGTGAACTACCTTATTTATTTATTTTAGTTTGACAGTACAGAATATAAATGCATTTAACCAGGGCTGGCTTTTGAGTGGTGTTACTCAGGGAGACTGCAACCAAGAAATTAGAAGGGCAGCCAAGAAGGAGCTAGAAGAGATTCTTAAGTGTAAGAATGTGTCACTGGCAACCAAGATCAACATAATTCATGCCATAGTATTCCCCATTACTGTGCATAGGTGTAAAGGTTGGAAAATGAAGAAAGCTGACAGGATGAAATGTGATTGATTTGAAATGTGACATTGAAGGAGAGTTTTATGGATACCATGGACTACCAAAAAGACAAATAAGTGGATTCTAGATCAAATCAAGCCTGAACTATCCCTAGAAGCTAAAACGACTAAACTGATGCTATTGTACTTTGGTCACAAGGAGAAGACAAGAGTCACTGGAAAATACAATAATGCTAGGAAAAATTGAAGACAGCAGGAAAAAGAGGAAGACTCAACATGAGATTGATTGACTCAATGAAGGAAGCCATGGCCCTCAGTTTGGAAGAACTGAGCAAGGATGTTAATGAGAGGACATTTTACAGGACATTAATTCATAGGGTCACCATACGTTAGAAGCGAATTGATGGCATTTAACACAAACACACTCATTGGTACTGAGTACCAGGACCTTTTTAGAGGGCCTTGCCAAATCCTGGGGGAATTGGTGGAAATCAGTGCAACCTTATATGTATAAGAACCAGCACCTGCCTGCCTACCTACCTTTCTTTCTTTACAGAAAAAGCACTGCATTTAACTGGTAAATAAAAAGCTGTTTCAAAATGAAAGATTAGGCTATTGTTGTTCAAGTACTGTTCTGAACCTTCACTTTGTGACTTAGCGGTACTAAAGATATGTCACTAGATGGCAGGATGCATCTAGCTTTACAGCAAAAACTATTTAAAATGTATCTTGCATTCATGAAGACTTCCTTTTTCCATTCAGAAATGCTGCTCTTTCCGTATAACTTAAGCAAGTTATTCCTAATATGTAGAATTCATGTTCAAAGGACTTGAAAATCCTAAATGCCAGCTCATAAATGGCCCTCATAGGTAATTAACAGATCTGCCTGTTTCTAAACCTGATCGTTCGTTTGTTTTTGCAATAATGCCCAGTAGTGATGCCCAGTAATGCTGGGTATCTTTTTAAAGCTTGGTCCACATGAGGCTTGACTATTCTGAGCCCTTGTGTATTGTATTGGAAGTAAACGACAGAGAACAGTCCAGCCTGTGGAGTACCATTGCTGCGATGTACAGATTTTGTTTGGGGCAGGTAGACAGTTCTTTCCCTGTGCCATCAAGGAGTTCCACGCCGGCAAAATAAATGTTAGACACCCACTACTCATTACGAAAGATGTAAGGAGAGAAGGAACATAGAGAAAGACAACACCCCAAGGCAAAGTTTCATATCATGCTTAATATAACCATGTTTAGTCTGAGACATGATTGAGCTTCCAGCGTCTGATTTGGCCTTTTTGTCCATATTTTTATATACAGTACAATCTTAAATTAAGTTTAACAAAACTGAGCAAGTAACAAACTGAGCTTTTTCTTAATTGTATTTTAGTGGGCGATATAAAGTAGGATAATAAGTAGACATAGTTGGATTGCTTGTATTAGTTTAGACAGCCACTGGATGTCACTGTTTCTCTATAATTACAGTTGGATAGAGCATTTTTATCTAGTGTCTGAGTCATGCTTTTTGATAATGTAACTTGAGACATCAGTAGCTGATAAGAATCAGTATGGGGAACTGGTATTTTTAAAAAAACGTATGCCTCTTTTATAAAAGAGAAGGAGGGGGAGAAAAATACCCTGGAATTACTTGCCTCATGGAGACACAGGCCTTTAAAAAGACGGGCAAGTCCAGAATTTCCACTACAGGTGGTGTTTTGAAATTTTAGGCTTCCTGGTTTACAGCACAAGGTAGGCAGTTTATGCATTTACATATTTATTTTTCAAAATTCATACCCTGTTAGGCAGCTAACAAATTAGAAACATAAATCATAAATAATAAACTCACATTTTAAAAATATTAAAATCAACAAAAACGCATCAGAATAATTAAAACTGGAGTTAAAGTACACATATAAAAACATCAGTTAAGGAGGTATCACTGAGGGAACACCAAACGAACCGTAAAAGTCTTTACTTCTGGAAAATGGCAGCAGAAGGGGACATCTTTCCCTGGGGAGGGAGTTCTAGAGTTTTGGCCCTCTCCCTGGTTGCTACCTGCCTGATCTCAGAAAGCGTTGGCAGAGCAGGGCCTTGGAAGATTAATGTAGTGGTTGGGCAGGTTCGTAAGGAAGTAGGCGGCCCTTCAGCTATGTTACTCCCAAACTATATAGGGCTTTGAAGCTCAAGAGCAGCACCTTGAATTGACCCCAGAAACAGATTTGGATACCAGTGTAAATGGGCTAAGATGGGAGTGTTATGGTCCCTGCACTCCCACTCCAGTTAACATACTGGCTATGGCAAGAAAGCTGGTGACTTTTGTTTAAAAGGATAACAGACGAAGGCAATAATATATATGTTCTACACTTCTTTATACATGTGAAACACCTCATTTGTAATACATTAAACCTATTGGGAAATAAATATTATGGGTGAGATCCAAAAGTGCTATTCAAGCTAGCAGACCCATACATCCATCAGCATAGTTGGCAATTTATTTATTATTTATTTAGTCAGACTTCTGCCCATTTCCCACTCTCACTGCATCTCTGCACTTCACCTTATGATGGACCTCCTTTTGTTTTAATTATTTTTCCTGACCCCCCCCCCCTATCACTCCTGAGACTTTTGGATTGCCTTTATTGTTTTTCTGTCCCACTCTTAAGATGGTTGGGGGAATCCGCCAAAAACACTCTCTGTCTGTCTGTGTCTCTGTCTGTCTCTCTGTCTCTCAATCGATATTTTGTAACCAGGATGTATCTGATATGGTTCACAGCCAGTTGTTGATACTTTTGATATAAACTGAGATATTGGCCTGAGCCTGACTTGTGTCGGGGAAGGGCGGGGTATAAGTTGAATAAAATAAATAAAATAAAATACATATATGCCAGCAATCTATTGACAATAATTTTATTGACTTTTCTAAAAAGAGAAAAATGCAAAAATAGTGTAGCTGGGGTGTTGTTTTGGAGTCAGAACTAACAATCGGAGTTAATAGGTCTACATGGTTTTGTTCACCACAGGTGGTTCTGAGAACATCCATGTTTGGTCCCAGAGATTACGGGTGAAAGCGCAAGGTCGCTTTGTGTGTGTGTAAAGTGCTGTCAAGTCGCAGCCGACTTATGGTGACCCCTTATGGGGTTTTCAAGGCAAGAGACTAACAGAAGTGGTTTGCCAGTGCCTTTCTCTGTATAGCAACCCTGGACTTCCTTGGTGGCCTCCCATCCAAATACTAACCAGGGCTGACCCTGCTTAGCTTCTGAGATCTGACAAGATCAGGCTAACCTGGGCCACTTTAGCCTCCTTTATTCCCTGTTTCAGCCAGGATCAGACGCACATTCGGCGAAATGCATGCGTTCGATCCTGGCTGAATCCTGGCTGAAACGGAATAAAGGAGGCTAAAGCGACTGTGCATTTTCGCCCTAAGTGAAAAGCTGAAATATAATGTAATTCTCTTTTGCAGGTGCAAGTACTGGCATTATGATGAAAACCTACTCACCTCCAGTGTTATCATTGTCTTCCATAATGAAGGATGGTCCACACTAATGAGGACAGTTCACAGTGTCATTAAAAGAACACCAAGGAAGTATCTTGCTGAAATTGTTCTGATTGATGATTTCAGCAATAAAGGTAAAGTATATGTAATATGAACAATTAAGTTTTTAGCCCATTTTTCATACAAGTTGATTAGCGAGATGGGTAAATGTTTTGAAAACCTGAATAAATTAACACAGTTTGCTGTATTCAAGATCGTTAGGATTTAGTTAATTTTCCTAGGAAATTATTATCTGAAAATGTGCTCTGTAATTACTGAATGAAGAAGAATAAAAGGGCTGTAGGATCTGACAAATGACTGACTCTTTGTTCCTTTGAATTGAGATTTTCTTGCCCTGTTAGACTGCTATTCCTTTCCAAACAGCGATGATGACTTCGTAGCTTTGAGTTTTAATATCTAATCAAGACCACTCCTCTGCAGGGAGAACACAGAGTTCCCGTTGTAACCCTATTTGAATAGTAATTGAATCACAGTAGTTTTCATGACCAAAAGCATATTCACACAATGCTTTCCTACATTCAAGTCAGGCATATGGTACAAAATTAGAAGTGTAGGAAGTGATACCTGTGCATCTATAGATCCTTCACCAACCAACCTTGGATTTTCATTGCCTCTGGGTATAATGCAATGAAATACCCACCGCTGTTAGCACTAAAGGCAACATTCTACAGACTTACATAGACTTTTCATGTGGTTGGGTGAGCATGAGTTGAAATCCTTGCATTTGAACGTTAGAAGAGGGAGAGGTTGAGTCTTAACAAGCAGAAATGTCTGGGTACATAATGCTTAAGTGTGGAGTTTAACTAAGTTCAGGATTTTACTCTGGGCTGGGCCTAGTTTTTAGAGGTATAGATGGGCAAATTTGCAAACGTAAAGCCAATTGTACCATAAAAGTTGGTGTGGACAAAAGTCCCCTGGGATACTCCAAGTCTCACATGCAGGTGACATTGTATTGTTGCTCTCTTTCTGGCCATCACATTTTGCTGATCATTTTTGCTTTAATTTAGAGGACCAGTTTTGTAAGTTTTATTTTAGACAGTGTTTCCAGTGACTAGACGACCTGCAGTGGCCTAAATTGTGAGAAATGACAAAAAAAAAAAAAAAGGGGGGAACCCAGAAGACTTGTGGGAGGCATTTCATTTCCCCCTCCCCCACTAATCCCTCTTTCCCTTTCCTGAAAGCCCCATAGCCTCTCCCCTTTTCCTGTTAACATCTCTCCTTAGGGTTACCAGCTCCAGGTTGGGAAATGCCTGGAGATTTGGGGGTGGAGCCATGGAAGGCGAGGTTTGGGGAGGGAAGCAACCTCCACAGTTACAGTGCCATAAAGTCTACTCTCCAAAGCAGCCTTTTAACCAGGGGAACTGATCTCTTTCATCTGGAGAACAGTTGTAATTCTGGTTGATCTCCAGCCCCGACATGGAGGCTGGCAACCCTAGTTCCCCTGAAGGAAATGGCTGCTTTGGAGGGTGGAGTCTATGGAAATATACCCTTCTGAAGTCCCTCTTCCCTCAAACCCCACCTTCCCCAGGCTGTAACCTGTATTTCCTAACCTGGAGTTGGTAACCCTATCTCCTTCCCACCCAACAGCCAACCTACCTTTATCTGCCCCTCTGTCTTCAGCTTTCCCTCTCCCCCATCCCCTTTGCAGCCTCTACCTAGGAATACTGTGGCCCAGTTGTGTGGTGCCGGCTAGTGAACCAGGCCCACTTGCATGGTAGGGAACCTTCAAGCACTTGTGGGGTAGCACCTCACTTTTACTCACAGAAACCCATCCTGCAATACTGTGGTTGCCTAGCAACAACCACTGAGGGAATCCCTGAGGAGCACCTTTTATCATTTTTGAGTTTTTAGAGAACCCCTCCATGTATTTTTATTTTTTTTAAGATTTCAGATTATTTTGCAAACCTGGGGCATTGTTCAGGTTTATAGAAAGGTTAGTCTTGCCTGTTGACAGCTCCACCCACCGGATGAATGTATCCTCAAATTTGGCCGACAGCTATTAGTATGTGGATATTAAAGAGAAGTGCACAGGAATTCATAATGGGAGCTACCCTCATTGGCAGTTCTATAATGTGTCATTAGATATAGTGAGGAGGAAGAGGACCTAGGAGGGTGACCACAATAAAACCATGCACTTACACCCCAAAGATAACCTACTTGCTCCGAAGTAACCCACTCCCTATGGATAAAGGGTACTAATGCACAAGAAGAAGCAGACTACCGGGTACAAATATATTGTAAGCGATGGCAGCCAAAACTGTATCCCATATAGCATTTGGAAGGCAGAACTATTAAAGGTACTTCTAGACCTTTTTTGTATCCACATCTGCCTTCCAACTCAGACATTACTAACATTTATTGTGGGACGTGAATGCTTCATCTTCTGCACCACCTCCTGGATTTTGTTGCCTATAAATGTTGACATTTTATTATGTGAGTTAAAAGTCTTGATTTCTGGCATGTCAGAGCAGCTGTGAATTTGTCACTTTCCCGCAGTCAGCAGTGACTGTGGTTCGCAGAGCTAAGGCACACTTAGAAAAGACTGAGCGCTGACTGCATAAAGGCAACTGCTGTTACATTTTCATATTCGTGTTTTAAAGCCATGTGGAGGAAGTGGCTGGAAAGTGGCTGAAGGCTTGTTCCCTTCTGTTGCTGAAAGGGTCAGGCGCAAGCAATGAGACCTGTGTCTCTCCAGTCACATTCTCAGGTCTGACCTCTCCAATATTGTAAAGACACACGTCTCTTGTATTTCTCAGCATGGCTTTTACAAATGCAAGTAATGTGGAAGTGGCTGTTAAGTTAGCTTGTGGTTGTCATCGTCCAATAAATCAAGCAGTGATTATTTAAGATCCTCAGTGTCTGCAACGTCTCCATGTTTAGTCAATTCATATTTCTTGTATTGTAAGCACAAAGTGATATAACATAACATATATGAAAACTTCTTTTATTATTTGATAGAACACTTAAAAGAGAGACTAGAGGATTATATTAAGCAGTGGAACGGCCTTGTTAAGATTTTTCGAAATGAAAGGAGAGAGGGTTTAATTCAAGCTCGAAGCATTGGAGCCCAGAAGGCTAAAGTTGGACAGGTAGAAAATGTTTGCTAAATAAAACCCTTGTCTTTCTGCGGTCTGAATTTTTTTTGTAACTTGATCTTAAAGCCACTGATTATTTCAGTAGCTGTTCTTTACATTGCACAATGGTATATACTATATACCATTATAATATATATAATATAGTTTGCTTAAAGAAAGCGATAAGCCAATGTTGACATAGAATGAAAAATGCTCGAGTAAATCAATGTGTGTTGTGTGTAAGGAAATCTCAACTAAGTTGATATCTCCTTTCCTCTTTGTTTTAAAGGTTTTGATTTACCTTGATGCCCACTGTGAGGTGGCAGTAAACTGGTATTCACCACTAATAGCTCCTATATCTAAAGACAGGTAATAATATTCTGCTTATTGTGGGCTTGCAGGTCTCCTTTTTTATTTCCATAGGCTAGATATCGGGAAAAGTAAAGTGGTGTATTCTTTAGCTCCAAATCAGACCTAAAACAAAGCAGTGGTACAAATTGAGGCTTTTTTTCTCCAATCTAAAAAGATGTCCATCACTCCTTCCCTCCTTCCTTCACACAGGAGGAGACAGCAAACATTATTGCTCTTAGCTGTACAAAAATATATTTGGAAAAGAAATATGTGGCTTCCATCTTTCCCTTTGACAATGTGTCACCAGGAAAAAAAAATCAATGAAGGAAGAGGTAGACTGGTTTATTGCCATTTCTGTCTTATGCCATGAATGTATACTTTTAATAGTTTAAATTCATCATAATCACGTCTTTACTGCCCCCCTTCCTTTTGCAAGAACAGCAGCGCATTTTTTGTAGTTTATTATTCTAGTTAGAATAAAGTACAAAAGGTAGCGACTGATTGGATTGGACAGTTAAACCTTGTCTCTTCCCCTCCCATGAATGTTTCAGAACGACATGCACTGTGCCTCTAATAGATTACATAGATGGGAATGACTATTCCATTGAACCACAGCAAGGTGGGGATGAAGATGGCTTTGCCAGAGGGGCCTGGGACTGGAGCTTGTTGTGGAAACGCATCCCATTAAGCCACAAGGAAAAGGCAAAAAGAAAATATAAAACTGAGCCATATCGGTAAAGAATGCTTGTTTTCCTTCCGTCGTTTTTAGAACTCATGCTTATCTAAATCCTTTCCATTTCCCCCCCTCCCCAATTTCTTTTCCATGAACCATGAATGCGTTTAAATGTGCCATGTACCTGCTCTCATCCTCAACCGCCACCATAATCCTGCAGAACCACATGCACTGTGCCGCTTATAGATGTCATAGATGGCAACACTTATCAGATTGTACCCCAAGGGGGTGGTGACGAAGATGGGTTTGCTAGAGGAGCGTGGGATTGGAGTATGCTCTGGAAGAGGGTGCCCTTGACCAAACGTGAGAAGGCATTGAGAAAGACAAAAACTGAGCCGTATCGGTAATCACTAAACCACTTACCAATTTCTCCTTTTCTTAAGGATGTACTGAACTATTAAATACATGCATGAACTCTGCAGATTTTTTTAGCCAATGCTAATGGAAGCAGATGCTTATCATTCATTTTACTAATACATACTCCAGCTCTTCTAATGTAGCTGTACTAACTTCTTTTGCACCTCTCTGCCGCATACTTAGTGCTCTAAGTAAACCGTCGGATGGATGTTCAAGTTAAACAAAATATGTGAGCTTCTATTTTGCCTTCTGGTAGTTTCAGAAATTGCTTAGCATGCTTTTTATGAATCAAATTCTCAGAACAGTGCCATTCTATGCAGAGTTACTCCCGTGTAAGCCTATTGATCCCCGTGCATGCATAGAGCTCTTGCTAACTGGAGGAGTGAGTTAAAGAAGGTATTGCTTTGCCCTGCCCAGTCAGCTGGTTTGACAAATGAAAATATGATGGCTGGAGATTTAGTGGAAGAAAATGTACAATGTAGAAATCTGTTACCTGAACACTCCCACCAGTTCTGTTTGGGAAATATTCTTCTTTTCAGTTCCCCACCCCCTCAATCAATTTTCTTTGATTCATGAGTTATTTGTTTTTTAACAAAATGTATTTGCCTAGAAAACACTGAGATTTTTCTCATCCTTGCGCTCCCTAAACTAGCGAAGCTGTGGTTCTGCTTTGATTCACTAACCTTGCAATCGGAATTACTTTAATTTAAATTAAATGTATTATTTAAATGTGAGTTTTTGAGATTCTGAATGTTCCTTTATCCTAACATTTGGTGTGTTCACTAACATTCCGAAATGTTCCCAAGAAATTATGAAGCTTTGGACAATTGTAGTTTCTGAAGATAAAAATGCTGTCCCCATTACAGAAGTAAGTGTCTTGTCAGGATTCCTGCACTATTATGAAACAACTGTAACAGGAAAAACCCAGCAATACATACCTGGCAGAACATGTTCTGCATGTTGAAATCTGACTTTCTGCAAATCCCTTTCTACTTCTTAAAGCAGAATTCCAAGTTCTCATGATTGTGGAGAAAGAACATAAAAATGTGTTCATGCTGTCCAATATACTTCCACCTACATTTAATCAAACATGCTTATTGCTGCAAAAACCAAAAATGCTTGAATCTGGAGATACAACATGTAATTGCATAGGAATCTACGTTAATATACATTATTTTCATAGAAATTAGATTTCTAGTAAAAAAAATAGAATTTATGATGAATCTACACTTTCCATGAGGTTATATCTAAGTTTGAAAAGGTACAATTTTAAAATGAGACTGGTCTAAGAGGCTGCTTTTTCTAAGGGCAGGGCATAGCATATTATGTGCTCACGTTTTGTAGCTATCTTCACATTGACATCTCCATAAAGGCACACATGCACACCTCTAAACTGCTTTGTACATTAAGGGAAATATACAGTATTAGTTTCTGGTTTCCGGGAAGGGGTTTGATATGAAAATGTTCAAGTGAGCTTTGAACAATTCATGGTTCTGATACATGCATCTTAAGTATAGTCGTAACTACTGAGGGCTGAACATAAGAAAGGCCATGCTGGATCAGACCAAGGTCCATCAAGTCCAGCAGTCTGTTCACACAGTGGCCATCCAGGTGCCTCTAGGATGCCCACAAACAAGACAGCTCCAGCAGCATTATCCTGCCTGTGTTCCAAACCACCTAATATAACAAGCATGCTCCTCTGATCCTGGAGAGAATAGGTATGCATCATGACTAGTATCCATTTTGACTAGTAACCATGAAACGCCCAACAGCCTGTGGATTTAATTATTAAAACAAGGAATGCGTCTTTGTGTCTTTTTCATTTATTCCTTTTAACCAAGTATACTTACTTGAAACTATTACTAACACATCCATGTAGCAGAGGTGTTATCCAAGGACTGGTTATGCACACCTGCCTGCTGTACCTGGGTTGCCTGGTATTTCTAGTTGCAGCGTATCTAAAATAATGCCAATTGCTAACAACAGTTGGAATAAAACAAATTTTGAAACTGATAAAGTGCAAGGCTTGAGAGGCCTTGCTTACTTTTAGTCCTGCTAAATAAGTATGAGGACTGGAGCTTGAATTTGGAGATAAAACGTGTAATTGCATCCTGGACTTGCATACCCACTTTCATTCTGTCATCTGGGTAGATGTTGAATTGCATTTTGCTGAACATCTTTCCTGGTCCCCCTTGAAAGTGTGGACACAAGCGTAGCAGGGATTCATCGTTGAAATGTACAATATTGCCATGAATACACCAACTTCCAGTCCACTATCTCAGTATTCAACAGAATTATCACATTAGAGACAAACAGAACAGCTGAGTTCAGCAGGAGACCTTGACTCATGCGACCAAATACTGTGCTCTCATTTAGCCTTCTGCTATTATGATCCTGGCCCACAGTTTCATTCATTGAACCACATATGTAGGTAGATACTGATGTGTGTAGAGGGGGAGCAGGAACCCCTTCCCCTTCATCATGCATATGTTGTTTGAAGAAGGCTACTTGTTGGCATAATATGAAAACTTTCTCCACAAGCATAAAGGTGACGAACATGATATGACTGTCCCTCATTTAAAGGAAAATCTCTTTATACAGCATTGCTGAAATATAAAATTAAAAATATATATTTATAAAAATATAAAATTAAAAATAAAATAGCCTCACAATACCTATTTTTAGGGCTAAGCATTAAGCAACACTCAACTACATGATTGTTTCCTGCAAAAGCTTTTGTATTTTTAATGCAAAGCAGCCTTGGAAACTGCAATGGAGAAGGAAAAGAACTGCTAAGGAGAGAGTGTCTGCTCAGAATCTCTCAAGTGGCTTTTCCACTTGTGTGGGAAAAGATGCACGGATCCCGTATCTTTTTTACCATGGGTGGCATTGAACACACGAAGCTGCCTTATACTGAATCAGACCCTTGGTCCATCAAAGTCAGCATTGTCTACTCCAGAGTCTCAGGCAGGGGTTTTTCACATCACCTACCTGCCTTGTCCCTTTAACTGAAGATGCCGGGGATTGAACCTGGGACCTTCTGCATGCCAAGCAGATGCTCTACCACTGAGCCACATCCCCTCCCCCATTAAAGGCTAAGCAGAGACCCTCTGCCTGCTGCTCCAATTCTGCTTAGTCCAAAAACAAAAAAGGAAAAGAATTGTGTAGTTGAGTGTCATGGGTAGTGTCTACCTTTGTTTGGTATCCATTATTTCAAAACTATCATCATCTTAGCCTATTGTCAGAACTTCAAATTCAAACCATCGCTGTAGGTTTTTTTTTTTTTAGCTACCAACAAAGCTTTATAATTTCTTTTCAATCTGAGGCAATAGCTAGTTGCTTTTTAATATATACAGGTTGAGTATCCCTTATCTGGACATCTGATATCTAGACTGACCCACAAACCAGACTTTTTTGAGCTGGCATGCAGGCATTACTCATCCTCAGCAGCATGCCAGTTTAAAATTACATTCAGGCTATGTAAAGTGTATATAAAACACAATGGATTTTGTGTTTGGACTTGGGTCCCATCCCCAAGATACCTTATTATGTGTATGCAAATATTCCAAAATACAGAAAGATCCAAATTACAGACCACTTCTGGTCCCAAACAGTCCGGATAAAGGGTGCTCAACCAATATAAAGGCATTTCTTTTTCACACCTATGCCTAATGAACTGTTGGCTATGTTTTCTTTCTCCTAGATCCCCTGCAATGGCTGGTGGATTATTTGCCATTGAACGTGACTTTTTTTTTGAACTAGGTCTCTATGACCCAGGTCTACAAATCTGGGGTGGTGAAAACTTTGAAATATCATACAAGGTAAGCAGTGTTGTTTAACTGAAAAATAAGTGTCTTAATTCCCTGTCAAAATAAAGAATGAAGCATTAATTCTTAAAGTAAATAAGGGTCTGCTTTCAACCCAGTTGTTACATGTGTCTTGATTGGTCCAGTGATGGAAGCGCTGTCATTTTCCCCCATTATCCCATCCCTTTCTAGTGTTATACAGGCAGCTCCACTTCATTCCTGCCTTCTGTTGCAGTGTTTGAAAGCTGAAGCCTGATTCTCTGTGTAGCTGCTGTTTCTCTTGGTTTGGATCCAGACTAACATTTCTGGGGGTACAAGGACTTCTGGAACACACACACACCCCCAATACACACATACAGCAACCTGAAATGCCCCCAAATCCTGATCCTGGAGAAATAGGAAATGCTAATCTGGATCCAAGCTCTTATACCCTTCTCTGAGGAATCATAGAGGATACCTCATTCTCATCTCTCCTCTGAATGTAAGGCCTTTGCCTAGTCAAGAACACCAGATGTTCCATCTGTTTTACCTTTTGGGAGACTGAGAGCTTTTCCGTTGACTTAAGGTGGATCACTGAAGAGGGGGGCCAAAGCTCCTTAGGAGCTGTTGTGACCCCGTGTTGGCATAAGTGCCCATTTAACCTGGGATTATTGGTACTTAGCGCTGTCTTGGGGACATACACATCGATGTTGGGGAGCTGCGCCAGCCCCAGCTGCCAGCGCAGCCATACCGGCAGGGAATTCCTGGAAACGAAAGCCCATGCCGGCATGAGGGGGTGCATTTCTGGGGGCAGAGCTGCCTAAAGGAGCTTCCTAACCCCCTTTGTCCTGGAAATGCCCCCTCTCGCAGTGGCATGGTGCCCATTGATCGCAGTGGAGGATTCTCCCTATTTTTAATATTTTAAATGGTTTTAATGTTTTTTTCGGGAAGCCTCTGTTAAACTGGAATGATACCTAGTCCCAAGTAAAATGTTTTGTTTATAATATTTTGTGATATAGAAAACATGTTGAGATGAAGAGTCCATTCCTCAGTCGGGGGGCGGGGGGAGGTTCTGTGGCGGCCGGAGGAGTCGCGGCTGTGCCGCCTCCAGTACAACCAAGCAGCAAGCCGAAAAAGAAATAAAAATGATTTTATTTTTAAAACCCCATGGAACTCCCCGTACGGACTGCACCACGGATTTGCAGGCATATCTCGATGTCTGCAAAATGTTGCTTTTTGAGCCTGAAAGGGGTTAGAAAGCTGCCTAAAGGAAGCTCTGTCCTGGGAATGCTCCCCTGGATGGCAGCACTGGGAGATACACCAGGAAATTGCTGGCAGGAGGAAATCGCCGATGCCCGAGTGCTGCGCTGCCAGCTGCATCCGGGGGGGGGGGGGGACAGAGCGGCACGGCACAGGTGGCACAGACGCTAGCGTGAGGGTCATGCCAGCTCCTGTGAGAATCCAGCCCCCCCTTCAGGAATGGGCTTCCCATGTGAGTTTATTTCAAACTAAAAGGTTTACAAACCCCTCAAAATGTAGAAGTTGCAGGTAAAATTACTCAATGTGCAGAAATGAGCAGTTATTTAATATTTCAGTTTATATCTTAATGGACATACTAACATGATCTGTTAGATTGTTTCCCTCTTTGGCTACTTTTGTATCCTTTTGATTTTATAAGGATGTTAAATGAAAGAGGCTTCTATAAAGCTACATGCAGACCTGACCAGAAATTAGCTGAAATCCAGTGAAGGAATCGTTTTAGTCTTGACTACTTAATACTATGCACTCATTATTGGACATTTATCCTTACAAATGAGATGTAAGAGCATTAAATATGATACCATGGGGCCATGTTTTATTTCTGGCACTCTAGATGTAATGCAGAAAGACTTGAGAAGTAGTTGTTTACACCGGCTTACAGTGTCAATAGCTTGATACTTACCACTGTCTTTTGATATTCTAAACTCTGTGAATGTTTAATCTATTTTTTTTAATTTGCAGATTTGGCAGTGTGGAGGGAAGCTGCTGTTTGTCCCCTGTTCTCGTGTTGGACACATTTATCGTCTCCAGGGATGGCAAGGGAATCCACCTCCAGCATATGTTGGCTCATCGCCTACTCTAAAAGTGAGACCTGTGTCATTAAAACACCATTCTTTTCAGTGGCTAAATTAAAAGTATAAGGGTACAACCCTGTACATGCTTACTCAGCAGTAAAGCCTATTAAACTCAGTAGGTCTTACTTCCAAGTAAATGTTCATTAATGATGAGTATTAAAGATTCTTGTCTATTCAATGCTTATCAGTGAATCTTTTATTCAAACTGATACTGCTCACTTACAAACAATTTGCTAATCTGTCAGTGAGCTGGTACTTATTGAACACTAGCCAACATTCTTTTTTCCAGTATAATAGTAAAAAGGTAAAGGTAGTCCCCTGTGCAAGTACCGATGTTTACTAGACAGACTTTGTTTACGGGGTGGTTTGCCATTGCCTTCCCCAGTCATCTACACTTTACCCCCAGCAAGCTAGGTACTTATTTTACCAACCTTGGAAGGATGGAAGGCTGAGTCGACCTTGAGCCAGCTACCTGAAACCGACTAATGTCAGGATCGAACACAGGTAGTGAACAGAGCTTGGACTGCAGTACTGCAGTTTACCACTCTGCGCCACAGGGTTCCTTAGTTTAACAGTACAATTTATACATTACTAGATTGGAATTGCCCACCAAATAGACTTTACTATGCCTTTGATAATTCTGAGACTGTCTTTTTTAATGCATTTACAATAAATAGTATTTTAAATTTAAAATGCCAGAATGGTGATTTTCTGGGATTAAAACTACCCTAGAATAACCAAATTCTCCTGAAGTATATTCCCAAAATGAAGGTGGGAGACATAAAGTAATTCAAGTAAGAGGTTTTTTTGTTTTGCTGTGATAGTATGTTATAATTCTCCTTTTTCTTTTTTTTTGCAGAATTATGTCAGAGTGGTGGAAGTGTGGTGGGATGAATACAAAGATTACTTCTATGCTAGTCGTCCTGAGACAAAAGCACTAGCTTATGGCGATATATCTGAATTGAAGAAATTTCGTGAAGATCATCAGTGTAAAAGTTTTAAATGGTTCATGGAAGAAATAGCATATGATATCACATCGCACTATCCTTTACCACCGAAAAATGTGGAGTGGGGAGAGGTAAGTCCTAAAACCAGTTCAAGTTACTGTGTAGGAATTAGGGCTAAGGTACACAATATAGAAAGAACAAGAGTCCAGTAGCATCTTAAAGACTAACAACATTTCTGGCAGAGTATGAGCTTTTGTGAGCCACAGCCCACTTCTTCAGATACACAATATGTTTACCCATGGCTGGGGATGGGGTTCCCCTGACCCGACTCACTTTCTCATGGCAGCTGTGGGGAACTTACTTGCGGAAGTGCTTGACTGCAGTGCCATTTCTGCTCAGGAAAACTTGAGGAGGGAGGCCTCACCTGAAGCCACAGTCCCCAACTGAATTAGGCCCTAAGGCACTTGGGTAGTAGTGGTTAGGAGTGGTGGACTCTAATCTAGAAAACCGGGTTTGATTCCCCACTCCTCCACATGAAGCCAGCTGGGTGACTTTGGAAAAGTCACAGTTCTCTTCGAGCTATCTCAGCCTCACCTACCTCACAAGGTGTCTGTTGTGGGGAGAGGAAGGGAAAGAGATTGTAAGCCAGTTTGATTCTCTTTTAAAGGTAGAGAAAATCGGCATATAAAAACCAACTCTTCTTCATCATGTGGCTGCAGGAAAAGTGAGTCACGTCAGAGTTACCCTGACCCCTCTTCTGGCCAAATGTATCATGTGGTTTGACCTTTAGAAGTATAGCTAGCATACGTATGTAATGTAAACTCATAGATTTAAAGCTTCAGATTTGTAAGGCATTTTTGCAAATGGTTATGATTATTATCTCAACAGGAATTCCTGTAATGCTGTCAGATTGATTTGTTTTGAGAGAACTGACCTTCGTAAAGTGCTTGAGCTATTGCTGTTCATTTGTGTGAACAGCAAAGACAGGTACAAGCACACCAACACAGTGCAGAAAGCTGTAAGAATGTTGCTTCATGTCTTTTTCAATCTCTTTGTTTTGTATGGACTTAGAGGATGAGGTACTCCTTGCTGATCATGTGACTGAAAAGAACTCATGAATGAATAGACTTTTAAAACATTTATTGTGTTAATAACGTATCCTAGAAGGCTTTTAAAGACCAAAAATGAAGCAGTTTTCACTGTTCATTTTATTGGCTCAGCACATGAAAAGATATGGCACTGTAAATCTGGTATCTCTTGTCTATCCCTCTAGCTCAGCAGCTTGGAAATTGGCTGCCTTCCATTTCAGTATTTGTCCACACATGGTAGAGATGAACATATGTACACTAGATACATAACATTCTGAATGGGGCCAACTTTCCAGTTTGGTCCACACTTAAGTGGCTTGAGCACAAGAAGGAAACAAAGGGCTATAAGGGATCTTTGGCAATGTTGCAAGATACCAGTACAAGCTTGAAACAAACTTTGAGAATCTGGACGGAGTGGAAACAGAAATGAGAAAAAAGCATCTTTTCCTAACAGTTAGCAAACTCAAGTAGTCAATGCCCAAATCCAGAAGATCTGTTAAAACATATATTCCAAGCACTCATGATACACATATCATACTCTGCTCAAAAGGGAGGGAAGAGGACAGTGAAGTAGAGCAAGGGCTGAATCTAACTATGTATTTGGGTCAGGGAAGGATCCAGTTCCCAAACCAGGCTCTAGGGTGTCCTGATAGCCAGTACTACCAAAAAGGTAACCTAAAGAGAAAGAAAGCCAAACAAATGTTCCTTATGTCAGAATAGGAAGCTTCTGTGGCAACAAACGCAGTTGAAACCAGTACACGTTGGAGCAGAATTTTTTTCCCTTATGCTTAGAAAGAGGAGAGTGGGTCAGGTAAGGAATCATGCATGGTACATGATTGGCCAAAGAGAAGGAAGAGGGTGGTTCAGGGCTTTGGGAATGTTTCCACATAAGGAAACAGAGGGAAGGTCTCCGGGTAGAGAGGGGGTATATTTGGAGCGGTCTTGGCAGGCAATTCAAACATTTCAAATTTCATAAAAGGGACAGTCTGACCTGTTTGTGGAGGTGCTGCTGTGGGTGTCGTTCTGTCTCTGGCAGTGAATATAGCAGGCTCACAAGACTAAAAGCACACTGATTAATCACCTGATTCATCGTCTGATAGCCTGATATTGGGTGAGGCTCAGCTTCTCTTTGAAATGGCCGTTTCCCTCAGTATTTGGGATGAGGTTAGGTGGGGGCCTGTTCCTTCTGCCAGTTTTCCATCTTTTGATGTGATAATGGCCAAAAACCTGGCCTCTTAAACTTCCTTAAAGAAGGAAGCTGGTTCCATGTCAAGATGGAGGGGGATAGAAAGAAAAACAGAGGCGTGATGGCGGCAGCACCAGAGAATTGAAGGTCTCAAAGAGTGTTGGAATCATGTAGCCAACTCTCCTGCGCTGGGAAAGGATCCTTTGTGCTCAGACACCATGAAAAGATAAGCTGTTATCATTCAGACTACAGAGTATCAAAATCAGACAACTGGAGCCAGTAAAAATCTCCATGGTGGCAGGGTGAGGGGCAGGGGACAGAAAGCAAAGAATACATTTCGAAAACATGCTTCTTCAAGCTGGTGAGCCAAGATACCTCTAAATGGCTGCGATTTGATCTGTCCTAAATGAGGAATTATATTTCCTTGTAAAATAGTATTAGATCGCTTTTTCCCTGCTGGAAATTTCTTACACAGCATTTCCTAGCATTCATTCTAACTGTCTTACATTGAAGAGGTTAGTTGATTGCAAGATGTATCTGATCTACCTGTTAGAAGCAGGCCTGTTCCTCGGTATGTATGTCTGCTCTTATGTATAGCCCCGACCTTTCAAAGCACCCAATTCTGGTTTTCTAACTATGAAACAGTAATAGAGTGTGGATACTGAGACTTCCCATGCAATCCTAAAGAGAGTTATCGAGCCCACTGACTTCAGTGGGTGTAGAAGGGTGTAATTCTACTTAGGACTATGCTGTCGTTAACAGTTGGAGAAAGGTCTAACTTAATGCCAACAAACAGCTATAGTTTTACAGCTACTCTCTATTTGCCACACCAGTTTTAAGTTTCCTAGCTGTCTTCCACCCAAACATTCTTGTTGCTGCAGCCGTTGCTGATCACAGCACTCCCCCTCTGAATATCACAGTGTGACTAAGCAAGAAATAAACCAGAAGAAGTCTGTAGTTAAAATACGAGTGGTCTAATTTTGGTGGCAAGGAGGTGGGAGCTCAAAGGGCTTTGGGAGCTATTCTTCATGATTCATCCATCGGTCTGTCACGTTCGGTGGAAACCAAAAAAATCAATAAGAGCTGATGCACACCAAGCATGAAATGCCTAGTTTACAGAACAGGAACAGAAAGATTTGAATTTTCAACATAGGCAAGAAGCACAAGTGCCTATGTAGCTAGCAGATTTTGAATAAATCTAGCAAGTACAGTCAAGTCCATTGAACATAAGAACATAAGAAAAGCCATGCTGGATCAGACCAAGGCTCATCAAGTCCAGCAGTCTGTTCACACAGTGGCCAAGCAGGTGCCTCTAGGAAGCCACCAAACAAGACAACTGCAGCAGCACCATCCTGTCTGTGTTCCAGAGCACCTAATATATTCAGCATGCTCCTCTGATCCTGGAGAGAATAGGTATGCATCATGACTAGTATCCATTTTAACGAGTAGCCATGAATACCCCTCTCCTCCATGAATACGTCCACTCCCCTCTTAAAGCCTTCCAAGTTGGTAGCCATCACCACATCCTGGGGTTCCACAATTTAACTATGCATTGTGTGAAGAAATACTTCCTTTTATCAGTTTTGAATCTCTCACCCTCCAGCTTCAGTAGATGACCCCGCATTCTGGTATTATGAGAGAGGGAGAAAAGCTTCTCCCTATCCACTCTCTCCATACAATTGCATCTATCACTGAATGATTCAGTGATACATGCAATTGTCCTCTTAACAATTGCTAAGCATACACAGTCAGTCACATTAAATAGAATCAATCTTACCAAAAAAGGGCAGGGCATTACCTTTTTTGTGTGATTGCTGCTCTTTCAGTGCATGTACGGGAACGCCTGACCGGAGGAGATGACTCACTTGGAATAAACCCCCTTTCCTTTCCGTGCAAGATGCAAGACTGTACTGTAGCGATTGTACATCATGCAGCAAGGGCCTTCTATTAAAAAAAAAAATCTTGGGTAGGGGAGTTGTACTACAGCATGTTTGAAAATCTCTCTTTAAGCCTTACTGTTATTTTGCTTTTTTTTGCTTTTCCAGCTTTCTCATGGCACCATATGTATATCAAAAAAAATCTTGTGAATAATGAGTTTGTTGCTAAAATAATTAGACCACTTTCATCCATTGTTGAAAGACTTCTAGAATATAAATTCTGTGCATTAAGACAGAGCTCTCCTTACGGCTTTCACATTCTCTTGGAGGCAAGCTATAGACACAGAGCAGACCTCTCTTCTGTTTTGTTTTTCTCTGCAGTTTTGTGTATATCCATATTCAGAGCACTCCAAAAACTGTTGACCTTGACATGCATTTATCCAGGAGGAATTGCTGTTCTTGTATTTTTTTAAGAGTCCCTTGATAAAGTCTGGCTCTAGCACGCTGAACCGATGTCTTCATTGAATGGTTTCATGTTGATTTAGGAATCTTTTCATGCAGTTACATGGTACTTAAGAGTACCTGTATCTTTCTCCTTTATAACATTTAGATATAATATAAACTATGTATGTATTCATATTCCAGGTTAGAGGCTTTGAAACTGCCTACTGCATAGACAGCATGGGGCACACCAATGGAGGCTTTGTGGAGCTCGGACCATGCCATAGAATGGGAGGAAATCAAGTAAGTCAATTTAGTACAAGAGGTTTTGAATTAGGTGATGCCAAGGTTCCATTTTAGAGTATTCATCCCCCCTTTCTATTTGGAATAAATATTCTCTCAGATCTAACTTCTGTCCTCGGTTGATGTATTCCTCACCAAGTATATAGCACGTTATTGCTGCTGGTGTTTAATTTTAAATTTAAAAGGTCAATAGGAGATACTGGTCAGTTGGTAGTGGAATTAGAACCCACTTCTCCCAGTCAATAGTGCAGTTTTGGATTCAAGTGCCTACAAAGGCAGGCATGCAGTGCACTTGTGGTAATGCCTTTTGTAATGCCCAGTAGGTCACATGAGAGGGTGCCTTCACAGGCCTCCATATCCTTGGGCCCATTCTGAACCTTTGACTGATTTAACTAGTTGGAAGGGGCTGATCGGGAGAGAGCTTTTAGGCTCCAAGTCCATGTTTCTCTTCCGTTGTTAAGCTGCTCTGCTGGTCGTCAAGGTAGGCCATTTGGTCTTGCTCCACTGTCAAAGTTGTGGAGTTGAGGTGATTGTTAGGTGTGTTGATGCAAGGAACATCCTTTTATGGAGCAATTGGACCTCATTCCACGTTATACGAGGTGATGAAAGGAATGAGTGCCGACTTCTGTAAGACTGACAAAGCATCTGCCAAAAAAGCTTGAGAAACTTGAAAAAATTGGAAACAAGGTGTGATAAATTTATTTCTTTTGGGAGGAAAGGCTTTTACGGGGATTCAGTTTAAAGGGTATACTGTATGATAGTATTTAGTCATTTATAAACTTTTAATAATAGTAGAGTGGATTTTTATTTCGCTGTTATGTCACAAAAGTGTCCATGTATGACTTCAGTTTTTTTGTTATAAAATACTTTGGTATTTGAATACCGGGTTTTTTCCTCCCCTGTTAGCTGTTCAGAATCAATGAAGCAAATCAGCTCATGCAGTATGACCAGTGCTTAACAAAAGGACCAGATGGATCAAAAGTCATGATTACACACTGCAATCTAAACGAATACAAGGAGTGGCAGTACTTCAAGGTATCTCACTGGCTTAGATGTAGGAGTCAGATGGCTTTCCTAAAAGCCAGTTGGAAAGGAAGGAGGAGGGGGAGGAGGGAGACAGTCAGAAACCTGGGTCTATTGATGAGAAAGGAAATCCATGTACAAGAGTGCATTTCCCTTACAAGTGAGAAAATATAGCTTGTCCCTACCTAAGGCTTACAGATCAGACTATATGGCACCTGTAATGGCGGAGGGATTCCAAGTTCGTAGTCAAGTCCTTGGGAGTAGGTGTCAGGCTTCTAACGGCATTCGTGAATCCCTTAGTGTTCATGTTCCTTTTTTTCTTGACAATATTTTAATAGCAGCTAGTAAATTTGGGATTAAAGCTATATTTAGTTGTTTGTTTGTTATACCTGATTTTTCTCCATAATGGGAACCCAAAGCTGCTGATAGCATTGCTCTCCAGCGTGGTGTAGTGGTTAGGAGCAGTGGACTCTAATCTGGAGAACCAGGTTTGATTCCCCACTTCTCCACATGAGCAGCGGACTCTAATCTGGTGAACCGGGTTGGTTTCCCCACTCCTACACATGAAGCCAGCTGGGTGACCTTGGGCTAGTCACAGCTCTCTCCGAACTCTCTCAGCCTCACCTCTACCCGACAAAGTGCCTGTTGTGAGGAGAGGAAGGGGATTGATTGTAAGCCAATTTGATTCTCCTTAAAAGGTAGAGACAATCGGCCTATGAAAACCAACTTTTCTTCCTCTTTCCACTCTAACCTCACAAAAACAGCCTTGAGAAAGTAGGTTAGGCTGAGAGAGAGTGGTGGGCTCAAGCTGACCCAGTGAACTTCGATGGCAGAGTGGAGATTCAAACCTGGTTCTCCCATAACCTGGTCCAATACTCCAGCCATTACTCCGCACTGACTCTCATGATCTAAGATATGTCCAAGACCCACAGAGCCTCTTTGGCTCAGACAAGGACCTTTCACTGGCACAGTGGAATTCTTAACATCTTTAAACAGCAGAGTGGCATGTCACAAACCACTGTTGAAAGTCCTGTCAGTTGTCTTCCACGCTCCATGACAGGACAACCATCCCCTTGACTCCCAAGTAATTTAAAGCCTTCTTGGGGCTCCCAAAACCAGTTTTTCACAGATCTTGGATCCTGGCCTATATTTCTAAATCAGTAAAGTTAGCATGGTTTCCATGAGACAGTTAAATAAAATTAACAACTTACTGTTGGGAAATAACTTTTTTGCTTGGATTTTGTTTTCCAGAATCTACATAGATTTACCCATATTCCTTCAGGGAAATGTTTGGACCGCTCAGAGGTTCTGCATCAAGTGTTCATCTCAGACTGTGACTCTAGCAAATCAACACAAAAATGGGAAATGAACAATATCCTTAGTGTGTAGACTGATCAGCCTGAAACCTACCTACTGACAAATTTAATTCATATAGGACTGAAGATAGCCTGAAAATTGCTGCAACTATTAACTTTGTACAGAGAGCCCAGAATTTCTTGATCTGGATGAAGGACATAGATGGACTCTGATAGATTTATCATCTGCAGTTAATGTTTACAAAACTGCTCTTACCTTAAACTTTATAGATGTTTACATCTTTATTTGTGTGTGTTTCGTTTAAAGATGTTTTAAACAGGCGATAATTTAATGTGCTTTTGACTGTGTTTCCATATTTACTGGAACAAAGTTAAAAGCATCTGCTTAGATCTGGGGGGTGGGAAACATAGTTGCTTCTGCTTGTTCAAGGGGAATTTTCTTCTACCCCTTCTTGCAACGTCTCCCTGGGCCTCCCCAAAAGCCCCTCATGAAGGCTGAAGGAATATCAGGGGTCTGAGGGGTTGTGGCCAGGAGAGTTAGCAACATATGTACCTTTCCTGTGCATGTACATGTGCCTTATGCTCATGCACAGGTGAAGGGTTCAGATCCAAGCAATTCTTCTCTTCTTTGCGATTACACTCAGGGGTCTGCAGGCAGTTTTTTGTTTGTTTTTTAACACACTCACACTTGAAAAAGGTTGGAGTAACCAGATTTTGCTATAACGTGGTGATTATCAACCTATTGTACGTTGTTTTGATTTTACATAAGCACTGCCACAGGTTTTTAGCCAGGGTGGCCTTCTTTCACAGTCATGCTGCTTTTTTGAAAGGTGAATTTTCAACATATTTAGTGCCTCTTTAATTTTACCTCTGTATTTTCCATAAGAAAAGCTTTTTGTTTTATAGTATGGGTATGTTGAGGTGTCTCCTTTTGGAACAGGGATGAGTTGGTACTACCCACATTACGCTTAAAGGAAAAAAATATTGCCATGTTCTCTAGAGTACTTCTTATTCCATACCAATAAAAGAACCAACTGAGGCACAAGTCTTACTAGCCCTGTACAGATGACCCATCTTGGCGTTGACACAGGGAGGAAGACCGGGTACATGTTCTGGGCTCCACCTCTGTGGAGTGCAAATGTGTGGAGAAAGTGTCTGTGCATACCCTCCCTCCCCGTGACCAGCATCATCTGTACAGGGTTACTGTAATGCCACCCGAGGAACCCAAAACAATGATCCTGCAACTTCATCAGGTCCTTTAAAGAAAGTTGGGTACTGGGTAGCACTTAAATCCATGAACCACTTGTGTGAAATAGCATTAAAGCAGTTTAAATCTTCTGTTTTGCAATATCAAGCAGAAACTTAGCACTATGTGATGCATTCAGTGGAAGCGAGCACTCCAAATTACAGCTAAAACCACACAAGCACTAACTTCCCTGCTGTATCAAAGCCTTACAAATCTCCTGTAGATGTCAGAATTGAAATATATCAACATCTGCACAACACAGAAGAGTAAAATTGATCTAATTTTTCACTTTTCTTGTGACAAAGGGAAGCTGGTTGAAGAACTGAAACATTTTGTTTCACGGTTATTTTGCGAGCAGGCAGCATGCAAAGGGGATGCATCTAGTTAGAGAATCATACATGGGTTAGAAAATGGGCGGAGGGGCGGCTAGATTTATTTTGTACAAAAGTATCTTCTGTCACTTTCTCCCTCCCATCTTTGAAAAAAATTACAAGGTGTTTTTGACACTGGGATTTACGTTGACACTTTTCAAGTGTTGTGATTCCAAATTCCATAATTGTGCCATAGCATGGAGAGAAAAGAGAAGCATTTTAAGAAGTTCACAGACTAAAGAATGGTTTCCTAAATGTTTGCGCTGAAAGTTTTTGCTTTTAAGGTAATTTTAAATTTTGATTTAAAAAAAATATTAAAAGCCAAGCCTACTTCAAGACTTTAATCTAAAGGAGATGCTGGTCATGATCCCACAGAGATTTCCACCCATTCAAGCATGCTGTGTTGGGACTGTGGGTCCTGTAAGCAGTTCTACACAAACGGTCCCACCGAGATCAGCTGGATTGCTGAGCATATGACTCTGCATATTTCAGATCGAAACTAAATCCCTACATTATTTGACTGATATCACAACTATACTTTGGCTTCAATAGCATAACTCTTTGAACAAGAATGAAAGAACTTGTAAAAGGAGGTAATGGAAATGTTTCCATTATAAGGTCTCCCCCACCCCCACCCCACCATTTAGGTGCCGTTCAAAGTAGCATACAACATTTTAATGAACACAGAATTTTGGCCTTACAAAGGCCAGGAACCTATGGCCTGGGATCTTTGGGGCCTGAGTCTTTTTTGGACTCGTTTTAAAAAGATGTGAATAATTATGTTAGGAAATAAAGGAAGACGGGGGTGTGGGCACATTTATTAGTGTATACAAAAACTGATTCATTTTCTTTGTTGACTAGTTTAATTTAATCACATTACTATGCATAAGTGAAAGAGATTGCACATAGATTGTGCACATTTGTGTTAAATGGGTATTGTGTGCAATGTCATTAAAATCCAATACTTTATGTGAATACGGATCTGTATTTTTAAATTCCAAATCTTACAAGACAACATAAACTGTTACTCTAATGACTTTTCCTACTGTAACCTGCTTTTAAAAAGTAGTTCTCATATCCTTGCTTTGTAAGTTGATCACTATGCATTTCTACACGTTTTATAAATTTGATTTATGCAGATTTTGATACACTGTATGTTTCTGTAAAGATTGTATAAATCTTCAAAGGTTTTATTAGGGATAAATCTGGGTATCTTATGTATATCTTAATTCCGGGTTGCTTGTTTTTTAGGTGAGGAAAATAAATATTTTAACTTGTGGGTTTATTATACATTTGCACCAAAAGCTGATCTTTAAAAAAAAAATTCTAGGCATGTTCCTATTGATTCATAGTCCTTATACAACTTCTTTATTTAGGCATACGTTTATGTTTAAGTAAAATAGAATGCTTTGATTTTTGTTAAATTACTATTGATCTGATGGCAGTGAACTGACAAAACTATCAATAGAAAAAAATCACCTTGCACTGATCCAAGTTGTGGACATATATACTGTATTTTCTGGCGTATAAGACTACTTTTTAACCCAGGAAAATCTTCTCAAAAGTCGGGGGTCGTCTTATACGCCGGATGCTGAATTCCGAGCCGGACTGGAGAATCTCCCTGGGGAGCCGCCTCCGCTCTGTCCATGTCCCTGGGGGTTGAGCCGCCCAGGAGGACCGGTGGCTGGCCCCACGCCGCGGACTCGGGTTGGGCCACTCCAGGAGGTCTGGGGGCGGCCGCGGGGTTGGGGCGCAGTCCTGAGGGCCGACCCTAGGCCGCGGACTCGGGACAATCCCAAACTCTAAATTTTAACTGTAAAAATGGGGGGTCGTCTTATACGCCCAGTCGTCTTGTACGCCGGAAAATACGGTACATAGAAACAGGATTCCACATATAGATGCTCAGCTGAGCAAGGAACTTTATGGCTAGTAAGGAATTTTTTTGTTTAGATTTCAAATCAGGGTCAAAAGGCAATCTTGTAAGGGGCACACGGCACCTCCCAAATGCCACCTTCACTCAGGAATTACTAGCATGTCATTTATTGTCTGAAATCATACCTGTTTTAGCAGTACTCATACAGGGCCTTATTTTTAAAAAGTTAAAACATACAATAAATTATAAAGAAGCAATAAAACAACCATCAGTTAAGATAAACTGGAGGACCCCCAAATCCAGTACCCACAAAACCCAAACCAACAGAGTATCTCTTCTGTTGTCAACATTAACTCAAATGAAAAGCCTGTTCCTATATGGTGGTCTTCCTTTGCCTCTGAAACTCAGAAAGTGAAGAGGCCAAATATATCCTAGAGGAGAGTTCCAAAATCTAGTGGCACCGTCAAGAAGATCCCATGACACATTACCATCTGCTGATCCTCTTATGATAGAACACTAAGTGGGGCTTCTCTACCTGTAGACATAAGTATACAAGTTGGTTCTTGCTGGACTAGACAATCCATGGGGCACTGGTTGCAAGTCCTGGTGCTTTAAAGATCAAATCCAGCATTTTTAATTGGGCCCAGAAACAAACTGGAATTCAGTGAAGTTGGATTAATATAGAATTGCATGTTGGGGGTGTATTTGGTAAAGTCAAACTGAAAAAATACCAATATTTTTTGGCTGAAAAAAAAATTTTTTTACACTGTAGCTGGTAATCCCAATCCTGAAAAAGCTGGGAAAAAATCAGCTTTCTTCTGGGATTGCCAGCAGTAGAGAAAACTCACATTCAAGCCAAATGCTGCAGTACCTTTAGTTTAAATCTCCCCTTCAGCTCGTTTATATAGCCTACCGGGATTTTTCTGGGGGGCTGTTTTTTAAGGCATAGCTGCTGGTGACTCTCCTTAGAACCCCCAAGTTTGGTAAAGATTGGATCAGGAGGTCTAATTTTATGGCCCCCAAAGAGGGTACCCCCATCCATCCTCCATTCTTTCCAATGGAGGAAAAATGGGGCCCCATAAAATTGGATCACCTGACCCAATCTTTACCAAACTTGGGCCATTCTTGTAAAGAAAGTCACCAGCAGCTGAAAATGTGGTGCCTGCTTAAAAAACAGCCCCCCTCCCCAGAGGCCCTGGATAAATTCCCCCATAGGCTATAATGGAGCCAATTTTTTTCAGATTGCCTTAATTACATAGAATTATTTATTCTCAAATAGCTTTAGCACACCTTAGTATAGGCAGGTGTTTACAGCAAGGATGCAGAGATCCATGAAACTTGTTTCTGGAAGTGCTTGTACACTATAAAGATTTTTGTCCATATTTCTCTATCCACCCCGCACCACCTCAGTCACTTAGTAAACTAGAGAATTGAAAGTCTAAAGCAAATATTTGGATTTTGGTCTACATGTGCTGGTAAATATTTATGAAAACTAAGATTATATTAACTCAAGAATGGGGAATGGGTGGAGTGTGGCCCAGTGGATAACTTCCCATGGGCTAATCTTCCCATAATACCTTCTGGTAAGAGGGTTCTTAGGGACTATGCACATCTCTGGCCTGCTCCAAAAAACTTGTGTAATCCTGAAACATGAAATTAGCTATCATGTGTCAGCCCTAAATCAGACTTCCTGGTAAAAAGATATAATACAAATAGATCACAAAAGCTCAACTGAATCAAGTGGCAACATAAACTACAGTGATTGTTGCTCTAGCCAGTTGCAGCTACTGAATTGATTCAATAAAGGTCAGCAAGCTTTCCCTCTATTTCAATTTTCAAGCATAAATTACACATGCTAGTCATATTCCTGTTTTTGCCAACATCAACCTCTATACGGACAGAGAACTTATTGCTTAAATTTCAGTAAATTTATGGATATATTCTCTACAATGTTGACGGGAGCACTGAAGGATAACAACACTTTATCACACATGAAACTGCCTTACGTTGAAACAGACCCTGGGTCTATCAAGTATTATTGGCTACTCAGACTGCTGGTGATGGGTCTCCAGCAGGTCTTTCAAATCACCTCCTCCCTGGCTCAGTTCAACTAGATAAGCCGTGGATTGAACCTGCAACCTTCTGCAAGCCAAAGGGATGTTCTACCACTGCGCCACAGCCCCCTCCCATTCATTCACAAAAGGGGTTGGTTCCTAAGACTGCTTATGGCACACAGCTCTGAATCCAGGAACTTGCACCATTCTCTTAATACACTAAAACCAAGGGAAAGCTGTATATGCCAACAAAACACTCAGTACATCTGCTGAAAGCTATGAAATGTGAATAGTGTGCCTTTAGGACAGGGATGGGGAACCTTTTTTCTGCCAAGGGCCATTTGGATATTTATAACATTCGCGGGCCATACAAAATTATCAGCTTAATTAAAATTAACCTGCTATATTTGGTCAAACATTTAGCTAAGAGGCACGACCGTGGTCCTAGCAGCTCCACAGCTAACGACTCAGGTTCCTTGGCAAAACAAACTCACATCCACCTTGAATAGAGGCTATTCCTGTTTGCGGGAGGGGGCGGCTCGCCAGTCTTAGATCCTTCTGAGCTAGAGATCTGCCAGGACCCATGAAGGGCCAGAGCAAATGATTTCGCCGGCCTTATACGGCCCCCAGGCCTGACGTTCCCCACCCCTGCTTTAGGACTTTAGCTTTAACTCAATCTGAGAGCTATCTGTTAAAGCTGCACCTAGCCACTGCCTATTACTTTCTACTTGTGTGACATGAATGTCCAGGCTCAAACTAAACCATCTTTGCTGGTGAGGCTCTCTGGCTTTGGTATACCACATAGCAAGCACCCATTATGCCTGAAAAGGTGCTATATTAGTGAGATTGTTGTTTTCTGCCCACTGGAATCATTTACACAATTTTTACTTAGGTTGTGATGTTCTATAGTTTCATATAGTTTGTTTTATTGTACTATTCTGTTGTTATTTCTTGTGAACTGCTTGGGGACAAAAGCAGCATATAAATGCCATAAGATTGTCTGAATCAGGGCTAAATGGCAAACAACCAGTTTGTATGTTCCCTAGTCTCACTCTTCCCCCATCATGCAAAGGGATCCCTTCCACCCTGTTTCAATGCAAACTATAGCTTGAGGAGCCTACCAGATCAAATGTAAGTTATGGTTTTGCTATCAAGTATAGGACAGAACTGCAGCATAAGAGCATGGGAGCCAAAGGTGCATTTACATAAATGGCACACTATAGCTTAACATTTCTCATGAACAAATTCATGGTAAACAGTGCAGAGGCATAACTCTACCTGTCGGCTCAGCTCTTTACCTGAAAAATGGTGATTTAATAGTGGGACCGGTGCTCTGAATTTGTGCCTTGTTTCAGAACAAGTAAGATTAAATTAACTTTTCCACGTCACAACAGAATAATGTACATCATTTTATTACAAAATTGTTAAAAAAGTAATACAATGTAATAGTATGCAAAACAAGGTTGACTATTTTGCTACTTATGTTTTTCTTTGCTCAAAACCAAGCAGTCACTGAAGTTCAAGGAACCATTAAATATGCCAGAACATTTGACTATCAGCTTTCAAATCTAACAGTAGCGGCCTTTAGCTACTACTTACATTAGAATTCAGGTCTCCCTACAGAGAATCACATTACCTATACACAATTCTGTACAGTTTTTATACCAAAGCTAACAATGAGCTGCACTCAACTTCACATTCTTAGCAAAATCATGGACTTTTGAGCACAAATCTTTACAGCAAGTTATCAATTTACTCTTCATCTTCTTCCTCCTCCTCCTCCTCTTCTTCCTCCTCCTCTTCTTCTTCCTCTTCTTCGTCATCCTCTTCAGGTTCTGCCTTCTTCTTTGAGCCTGTTGGCCTACCTGGACCCTTCTTTCCTGCATCTCCTTTGCCCTTGGCACGGTATGCTGCAACATCCTGCAAATATCAATAGGGAAACCTTAAATATGAGCTTATTTATTAACATACCTCAAGAAATGAAAATATTTCTCTAATTCGTTCTTGGCATTTGGGTTCCCATCAATCACTCCTTCAAGTCACATATTCTGTATATCAGAGGTCCGCAACAGTGTTCTCCCCATGGGTGCCATCTGACACCTTTCCTGGTACCCACCAAATGTTTTTAGAAAGCAGATGGAACAATGTGGGATTCTTGCCCAGCAAGGCTTCTGACTGGCTGTGCAGAATAAAATAATGTCTCGGTTACAGCTATCACCACAGTTTTGGTTCATTTTATCTCACCCCTTTCTAGTGTATTTTTAAATTACGCCCTCTTCTCCCCTGCACTTGCTTTGTGTATGGCTCCACCTCCTGCAGCAGCCATTTTCTCATTGGCTGTGTCCCCTGTGGCTGCCATTTGTCACTGCACCCACTTCCCTTCCTCAGAATTCCAAAGGTGACCATAGGCATAAAAGGTTGGGGACCCTGACTCTATATGGTCATGTCCTATTGTTCCACACAATGAGAGATAATCACCCATACATCCCTTGCCACTCTCAGAATTAGTACAGAACACAGTCTGAAAATTAACAGTAGCAAAAATATGTACTGGATTTTCTTGCTGTTGAAAGTGCCACGAAGTACTGAGCCATGAACCACAAAGTGCAAACAGCGCAGAAGAGGGACAACTTTTACTTACTTTTTCATATTTCTCCTTTAGTTTCGCTGCCTTTTGCTCAAAGGGTATTTTATCTTTTGCTGATTGCTCAGACCACATTTCACCTAGTTTTTTTGCTGTATCCCCAATAGATAAACCAGGATGGTCACTTTTGATCTTTGGACGATGCTCAGAACAAAATAGGAAGAATGCAGACCTTTTAAAGAATAAAAGGGAAAGAAATTGTTAAATATCACCCAACACAGCCAAATAGCCATGTTTTGGCAATTTAAATATCAACTGTTCTCCCTGTAAAACACACATGGAACTTCATCAAAACAAGTGAAACGAAATAATTTACAAGGCTTTTTAGAAGTAGCTTACGGTGGTCGCTTTGGAGCATTGGGATCCTTTTTCTTCTTCTTCTCCCCTTTAGGAGGAATGTAATTTTTCATCTCCCTTTCATAACGAGCTTTGTCACCCTTTGCCATATCTTCAAACTTTGACTTTTCTTTTGCAGACATTGTCTACAGAGAAGAAAAAATGGAGTTTCATTTAGAAAACATTTTGGGACCAATTCCAACTATCGTAGGGATACATTAACAAAGTGAACAGCAATACAGCATTTTGGTGCTTATATCCCAGACTTCTCCAACAGTATCTATACACCGTCCCAAACAATCACAGAAATATTGTGCATCTGCAAGTCTTTAAGGTAATGCTGGTAGTTTTGCTATAAGAGACTAACATGATAACCCCTGTGAAACCTTTATTTCTGTTACTCACAAGTAAGACAGCTTACAGGAAAGCACTACTGCCCAAGCACAACTATTGTGAAACAGACACAATTTTCTTCTTTATGTTAATTTTTATAGAAGACATCCATCTGGTAAGTTTCATAATGCAGTCAAGCCTTTAAAACTATTGGGTAGGAATTCATTAAAGCCCAAATATATATACAGCTACAGAAAAGATCACCACAACCATTGTAAGTGGAACACCCAATTTCCTGCAACTTTTTTACTTTGAAGGAATCAGTCCACTGCCTTTACAATCGAGTGTTTTAATGTGTCTGTGTTATACAGCCCATGTAGCTTCCACCATTTTGCATGACAGAATGATAACAAGGCCTCAACCGCCCGTGCATTTACAAGCAAACTTTAGACACCTGTGGCAGCAACAAGTTGCCAACCTCAAGCATGCAAAAAAAAAAAAAGTAAATGAACTGGCCACCATTCTTGAGTTTTATGCAAACTTCATTATTACTTTCATTATCTGAAGAAGTGAGCTGTGGCTCACGAAAGCTCATACCCTCCCAGAAAATATTTTTGTTAGTCTTTAAGGTGCTACTGGACTCGCCCTTTTCTACTACTGCAGATAGACTAACACGGCGACCCACTGCGAATTATTTTCATTATGACACGATGCCCAAATTCATGTTTATTTTTACAGCAAGAATGTTTTAGAACGGCAATGCCTGCGGCCCGATAGGCAAATTGCTCCACATCTTCGTGACTGTGGCTGCATAAACTCCAGGGGGGTGGGGGGAGAGGAGGCGGGCGCGAAACAAGCGCTGTAAAGCCCGTTCGGATTGCTGGAGATGGCCGAAAGGGGCGACGCCGAACGCGGTTCGCGCCTTTTAAAGAGTCAGGCGCGCGCCTGTTAACTGCAACGCGCGCCGACGGGGAGGGGGGGAGAGAAGGGGCGGGGCTTAGGGGAAGGGGCGGGGCCTGGCCGGGCCTGGCGAAGGGGAGCCTCTTACCCGCCATCGCTCGGAGCACTTCTTGGAGAACTCGGCAAAGTTCACCGAGGAGTCCGGGTGCTTCTTCTTGTGCTCCTCGCGGCACGTCTGCACGAAATAGGCGTACGAGGACATTTTGCCCCGCGGCTTGTTGGGGTCGCCTTTGCCCATGGCGGCGGCCAAAAGTCCCTTAAAGGAAAAAGGAAGGCGGCGGAGAAAATTTAAAAAAAATTAAATACGAATTAACAGGCTGTCGCCGGGGGGGGGGTTATAACCCCCCCTCAGCCCACGTCCCTTCCGAGCCCTTCTAACCTCAGGCGGCTCCAGCGGCGCTTTCCCGCCAGAACATTTAATCCCTTCCCCCCCCAACACAAACTACGCTTTCCCCCCCCCCTCGTGAATTCCCAACCCCCACCTTTCGAAAGCGGTTGAGCCGCCGTCTTCAGACTCGACGTTTGAAAAGTTTCGACGCCCCCCTCCCCCCGCAACAGCCCCGTCACCGTTACGCAACCCCACCCTACGGCTCCAAACCACCACCACCACCCCTCCGGGAGCCCAAATTCTCAAGTGAAAGAAATACACGTGTCCGGGCCTGAACCTTTTGCCTGGCACGGCGTGCAGAAAGCGAGCCCGCGGCTGTTCGGTCGGGCGCGAGAGTCGACGACGAAACGCTCCGCTCGCCTTCTCCGTCCGCTCCAGCCAAATGGGTCACTTCTCGCGCACTTGATTGCCTCTTGTTTTCCACAGCCCTGCCCGCCACAGCAACTTGACCCGCCGGGCTCTTCACAAGGCCCGCCCCTTGAGACGTCTGGTTGGCTGCCCTCTTGATTTGAACGTCGCAAAGCCACGCCCCCGTGCCTTGGGGAGCATCCGATAGGCGGGGAGCGCCGGTGACGTCACCCGAAGCCCGACTTACTGCGTTCGGTCGAGAAAGGGGAGGGAAGAAAGAGGAGGTGGGGGTGGGGTTGCTTACGCTCATACCCGTTGAAACCGGTTAGGGAGTGTGGAGAGAGTGGGGATTAAGAAAACGCCTCCGATTGGAGGGCCGATACAGCTGAAAAAAACACCTTCTGAGGCACCTGCTATTGGCTAAGGAAAACGTTCTGGGCTGCTATTGGTCGGAGGAGCGTTACATAGCGTGGTTTAAAAATACAAAGGAGGAGGGGGAAGGGGGAAGTAGTGGCAAAAACAAGAAGGGGGGGCAAAGAGGGTGGAAATAAAGGTGCGGGTGGCGACATGAGAAGAAACTTGTGGAGAGAAACAGCTCGGGCGGGGGGGGATTCAATGACTTTATGCTTTGTTTTCATTAAAGCGTCGAGGCTAGAAATGGCCAGCGCGTGGCTTCACAGGCTTCATTCTTCCTCTTTAAAAGGAAACAAGGGTCCTTATTTCTGGCGCCGACGCAGCCCAATCGTCGGTTTACTCGGAAGTAAATCGGACCGCGCTGGAAGTTCTTCCAAGGAGCCCCAGAGGGTTACAGCTTCATAAGTGTCAAGCGAGACTACGATAGTGTAAAAACAAAAACAAAACTTTAAAAAAAAATCCCATTGCATTTAGCATTTACGAGACCGCTTTTTTTTCCCTGCCCCCAACTTCGGTATTTGTTGGGGGAAGTTCGAAAACACTCGTTTCCTTCCGTGGCGTGGAAAGCGGGCTCCGCACCGGGCACCTCGAGGAAACAACGACTCGGCCGCGCCTGTGTCGCAAAAAAAAAGGGCGGGGGGTAGTCTGGATGTCGCAACACCGGTCCTCGGGACCCCGTCTGGAATGCGCCTGGCTTCTTTCCTGCAGGCAACCTTTCCGGCGCGGCTGTATTTCCGCCTGTTGCTGTTCTCCCCCATCCGAATTCTCAAAACTCTGCACGGGGGGCTTGTTGTTGAGTTTTGAGACTATGGATGGGGGGAAAGCGCATCTGAAGAGTGGCAACTCCAAGGCCAAACCGTCCGTGAATAAATGGCCTCGCTGGAAAGGACTGGCCCGGGCAACTCCGGACGCTCCGGAGTAAACGCACGTGCGTCCCTCCGCCCCCACCCCCCGCATCACTTCTGGCCTAAAGGAGCCGGGGAATGGGGAAGGGGTGACGAAATAAAGGCCGCCCCATTCTGGACCGCCCCCGGATTGGGGTGGGAGGAAGCTCACTTGCACCGTTTCCCTTCGATTGTGTTTTTGTGCTAGGATATCCTACTAGGAGACCCACGTTCAAATTTCCCACTCTGCTGTTGCAGCTTGCTGAGTGATCTTTACACTTTACTACTCTGCCAACTCCTAACCTACTTCACAGAGGAAGGCACTGGCAAACCACCTCCCCCACACACACACACACCCAGTGACCCCTACTCCATGCCCAGAAGATGGCCAAGATGCCCTCCCTCTCATGATCTGCCTAAGGTCATAGAATCAGCATTGCTGACAGATGGCCATCTAGCCTCTTCTTTAAAGCCTCCAGGGAAGGAGAGCTTACCACCTCCTGAGGAAGCCTGTTCCACTGAGGAACCGCTCTGTTAGAAAATTCTTCCTAATGGCTAGACGGAAACTCTTGATTTAATTTCAACCCGTTGGTTCTGGTCTGACCTTATGGGGCAACAGAAAACAACTCTGCACCCTCCTCTATATGACAGACCTTCAAGTACTTGAAGGTGGTTATCATATCACCTCTCAGTCTTCTCTTCAGGCTAAACATACGCAGCTCCTTCAACCCTAAATAGAAGTAAATCCAAATAATCTGATTTAGGCTTTGTTTCTGTTGGGGGTGAGTATTAATGGGCTGAACAAAGTTTAGCGGTGTACATTATACCCTCAAAGCCTTGGCCTGGGATGAGAAATCATGAAAATGTAAAGCATAACATTTGCATTTGAGTTTCAATTTGGCACACTGACATTCTGCTCCTAAACACCACCTTTTGAGGAAGTGGTTCAGTGGAATCTGCTTCGAATTAATATTTTCAATTGCTCCAACTATAAAATAGACGGAATTATTTCTGAAACGAACAACAAAATTAACTACAGAGATCTGAGGTCTGCCATTGACCACTCTATGAAATCTTGCTGTGCTAAACAGTGCCATCCTGTCCAGAATTACTGTTTCGTTCTAAACAGAACTATATTCGTTTAAACCCTTGACTTATTGGACTTAAAAGATTGTAACTCTGCTTGGGGTTGAACAGTTACAACACAATCCTAAGAATGACTCTAGTCTAAGCCCATTCATTTCAACGGGTTTAGACTGGAGTAACTCTGCATAGGATTGCACAGTTGAGTCTCCTTAACTGGTACCCCAACAATGTTAACAGACTTACATAGTAATATATAAAAAGTGTTCTTGAGCTGATTTACTACATTGCAGTATTTTAAAACCATTCAGAAATTACAGGCGATTGAGAACATATTAACATTTCTCTTAGCAGTGATAAATGCTTGAAGCACATCATTACTGTGCGCAACGGTCCATTGTGGTCTCTCTCACTTTCAGGGCCAACACAGATATTAGCTTGGAGTTTTCAATGTCACGATCTGCCCAGATCCTGAAAGGCCTTGGGGAATTAGTCCTTGCTAGAACTACATTCTTAGAACTTGGGCCATGGGTAGGGTTGCCAGGTCCCTCTTCGCCACCGGCGGGAGGTTTTTGGGGCGGAGCCTGAGGAGAGCGGGGTTTGGGGAGGGGAGGGACCTCAATGCCATAGAGTTCAATTGCCAAAGCGGCCATTTTTCTCCAGGTGAACTGACCTCTTTCGGCTGGAGATCAGTTGAATTAGCAGGAGATCTCCTGCTACTACCTGGCAGTTGAACAATTGATACGTGTGCTGGTTTATGAACTTGAAGCAACGGTGGAGTAACCGTTTGTGGAACTTTTTGTACTTTGGATTATTGGCAGAGTCATCATTTGGACACTTTTGACGGCCTGCCGCATACAATTTATCAGGACTATTACGGTGAAGCAACCAGTATCTTTCATTTTTACACGGTCTATATCATTTATACTGCTGTTGTCATATTTCTTAACTGTAGGCTTTGGACATGTTTTTGTTTACGCCTATTGAAATGTGTGATTTTTGCTAAATACTCTTATTTCTATTTATTGAGCTGTGGTGCTGCCCATTTGTCTTAACTACCTGGCAGTTGGCAACCCTAGCCATGGGATATGGATGTGTCTTGAGCAGGGAGAAAGCGAGCTCTCCATTCACCCTTGGCAAGACCTGACGAAGCTGCTGTTTCCTACATACGGCCCTCATTCTCCTCCCCTTACTTGGTTTGGAGTACAGATGGGCTAATACTGATGCCAGCCTTACTCCTTTCCACATCATGTAGGCAGGCACTTGCTTAGCCAAGCTGTAAAACTGACGAGAGCAGAGCAGAAATCTTCTCCCCACTTCTCCCTTGTTCTTGGAATGGGAACAGAAGTCACTAACAATGCTAACTGAATTATGCTTTCATTGTAGGATGGGGGAAGTTCACCAGGTGAGATATGGAGAATCAGTCAGTTCAGTGTTCTACAGCCAGATAAGGGGAGAAGGCCTTAGTGTTTATGTCTTATTGTTGGCCCTCCAGAATAAGCAGTTGGCCACTGCGTGAGAAAGGATGCTGGATTAAATGGATCACCGGTCTGATCCAACAGTGCTCTTCTTATGTCTGTATGTTCTTAGGAGGGCTTGTAAGTGAGTGCTGTCTACAGTTTTGCTGATTTTTTCCTGCTTGTTGTTTTATATTACCAATGAATGGTTTTACTGCTGCTGTTTTGGTTTATTGAATTATTGTATTTATTTATTTATTTAATCATTCATATGCCTCTTTTCTCCCCAATGGGGCCTAAAGCAGCTTACAATACAAGGGAAAAAATACAACTGAAACAGATGGGCGGAGGCTTCTGAGTGAAGAGTGAGTCTTCCACACAGCTCTAAAATATGAGCCTCGGGATAAGGAAGCTGCCAAGGATGAGGGAAAGAGGAAATAGTGTGGGGAGGGGATACAGGGGAAAGTGAAGTACCCCCCCCACACACACACACACACACACACACGTTCCTCGCTGTGCAAGTGGACCGGGCCTGGCGGTTGGCACCGCACAACTTGACCAGAGTTTTTTTCTGAGGCGGCCAGGAGGAGGGAAAGCTGACGATGGGGGAGGCAGATAAAGATTGGTTGGCTGGTGGGTGAGGAGGAAGCAGGAAAGGGGGAGAGGCTATGTGGGCTTTTGGGGAAGGGAAAAAGAAAAAACGGGGGGATGAAATGCTTCTGCATTATACTCCACTGAGGTCCCTCCCCTCCTCAAACCCTGCCCCTCCCAAGCTCCACCCCCAAATTGCCAGGAATTTCCCAACCTAGAGTTGGCAACTCTATGGCTGCTGGTCAGGTATGGTCTCCTTTTCTGTTGTGAGTTGGGAGAAAAAGTCTCAAGCTTCTCTTGAGGGTGAGCCCTGTGGAAGTTAGAAATTTAAAGTTTTACTGTCGGCACTATTAGGGCCTGTGTCAATACAGTTTTTTGGAGTTATTTGGCCTGAAAGCAAACAGCCTGTTTGTTGTGCATCTACAGAAAGAGCCCCGTGGCGCAGAGTGTTAAGCTGCAGTACTGCAGTCCAGGCTCTGCTCATGACCTGAGTTCGATCCCGACGGAAGTTGGTTTCAGGTAGCCGGCTCAAGGTGGACTCAGCCTTCCATCCTTCCGAGGTCGGTCAAATGAGTACCCAGCTTGCTGGGGGTAAAGGGAAGATGACTGGGGAAGGCACTGGCAAACCACCCCGTAAACAAAGTCTGCCTAGTAAACGTCGGGATGTGACGTCAGGAATGACCCGGTGCTTGCCCAGGGGACCGTTACCTTTACAGAAAGACAATCGACTACAGCTGTTGTGTAAGGCAGCTACTGAACACATAATAAACACAAAAACAGAACAACAGGCAATGGATGTAATTAATCTATTAATGCTTTCAGAATATTAGTAACTGCAGCTGCTCTGCTTTTAAAGATTGCTGGGCCCATATTTAACCAGTTTTTTTTTAACATGGAAACTGTACATTGACCATTTGTTGTATGTTATTTTTTTTTATGTTTTCCCTATTTCCCTTTCGTGCCTGACACTTTCTGATGGGCTCAAGTGTCTCCAGGCAACTGTCTTTGTAAACAACCATTTCTGCCCTGAACAGTGTACTTAAGACTCTCCTCCCGCCTCGCGCACCAAGTCAGATAAAGCATTACTTTAAGGATTGTGAAGCACATCTTCTGAAAGAATGTGTTCAATTACTTTTTATGTGAAGTACAGCAAAGAGGTTAGTCAAGGATGACCAGCTCGTACCCTGTGGCTTTAAAATCCACCAAAAGCGGTTGGAGTTGCCCACCAGAATTACAACACTATCAGTGTTATGGAATCAGGGGTCCCCTTACTGTCACATCATTTCTATCCAGAAAATGTGTGCTACTATAATGTAATGGTATTAGCAGTTACTGTTTCCAAGAACTTGTGATGTTATGTGTTTGTATCTAAATGGATAAATATTTATGACTCTATAAGACAGCGGTGGGGAACCTTTTTTCCGCCAAGGGCCATTTGGATATTTATAACATCATTCACAGGCCATACAAAATTATCAACTGAAAAATTAGCTGACCAAGCCCCAAGCAGGCAGCTGCCCCAGATGACCCCCCCCCCCGCACGGGCAAGCAGGCAGGCATCCAATTGGTGGTGCTCTCGCCCACCTGGTGGCACAGGATGGTCTGTTGCGCCAGCCAGGCATAGCCGTCCAGCCGCCGGAGTTGCTCCTGCTCTGCATGGCTGGGACCAGATTCTACAGCCGGCTCCTCACCCCCCCTGCATTCTGGCCCTGCCCCGTTTAACCCCTCCATTGTCACCACTTCTCCCCCCAGCCCTCTTGTAGTACAGAGGGAATACGTTTCTCCATGGCCCAGGTGGGAAAGGGTTAACACAGTTTCTTGGGCGGTCCTAGCAGCTCCATAGCTAACGACTCTTCTGCAAGGGGGGAAAAGGTTCCTTTTCTCAGCAAAACAAACCCACATCCACGAATAGAGGCTATTCCTGTCCACAGGAGGGGGCCGATCACCAGTCTTAGATCCTTCTGAGCTAGAGATCTGCCAGGACCCACAAAGGGCCAGACCAAATGATTTCATGGGCCTTAAACCCCCCTCTAGCCTGACGTTCCCCACCTCTGCTATAAGAAGTTTCCAGACTAGCTCTCTGCTGCCCAGTGTTTTGCAACTCCTGATGGTCCCTTCAGATGTGGCTTGTTTCCTATTTATTTATTTAGTATATTTTTAACCCACTCTTTATCCAAGGAGCTGAGGGCAGTGTATACCCAGCTCTTCTGCCATTTTATTTTCACAACTACCTGGGAAGTAAGTTAGGCTGAGAGACAGTGACGGGTGAAAAATTATCCAGCAAGCTTCCATAGCAAAGTAGAAATATGAACCTGGAGCTCCCAGACCAAGACTAACCACTACACCATGCTGGCTTTTCCTTTTCTTCCATCTACATCCATGCTGCTACTGAGCCCTAGATGTATTTTTCAGGCTGGAAATAAATCAAGATAAATTATCATGCAATTGTTTGCTGAGGCAGGCCTGCAGCTGGGATATGCATTTGGAAATAATCCCCCACTTAACAGCTGTACATCGTAAAAGTGCATGCATTAGCACTGTGATGGTCTCTATGATGTACATACCTGGCTTGCCAAATAATGGCACGCATATTTTTGCTGGCATGAATACTTTCCACACAATAGGACATTTCTTCTGGCATGTGCTTGATGGTCACCAGCCAGAGATGCAACAGCACAGAAGCATTTCTGCAGGTCAAGGGAATGTAATCCATGCATGTTCTGAGAATATCCACTCAGTTTATGGAAACAAAGGTTTGAACATTATTGCTACAAATTCTTCTTTCCGACTGAAGTTGCAGTAGTGACACATTTTACAGCAAAGGCCAGTGCAGCAAGAGTACAGCATTTTTCAGCAAACAGTTTCTCTGGGCTGTTGCAAGGGGCAAAGCTGAAAAAGACCTTTTGGCCAAGGTTTCCATAGAGCTGACCAGGTCATTGCTGTACAATAGCAAAGCAGCCAGGAAGAAAAAGTTCACAACTCAGCTGGGGATGCCTTTTGTTCTCGGTTTTAAGGAATGTACCTGTTCAAATCAATGTAAATGTGCTCCCTTTAAAACTTTTTTTTTTTTTTTTTAAACTGTGAGTGAAAAGTAGTTTACAAAGAAACCTCCCAGCTGTGGTGCCAATTCTGTCTACCCGGTCCATGTCAGCCAAAAAAGAGCTAGGTGGCATCATACAAAATACCTAAACTTAAATATAAGCTTTTAAAGAGAAGCATTTCAAGCAGCTTCTGCAGTAACTTGAATGTGCGGATTGGCACCTGTTTAATAGAAGAGTTGTGAAAGGAAGAATGTGACTCTTTCCGTTTGTGGGAATAAGCACAGCATATTTTAATAGTGTTCTGGGAAATATAGGTTGAAAGCAAGATACTCCAGTCTTCTCTCTATTGTAGTTGCAAAAAACTGAATAGAATTTTTGTTACATCAACTTCCTTGCGTGTAAAGATTACATACGTTTTGGTAGTACACCCCTCAAACATTAAGAGAACGCTCCTATGCAGGTCTGCTTAGAATCCTACTCAGGTCTACTCAATAGGACTTACTCCCAAGAAAGTGTTTTTAGGATTGCACTGTTAATCAGTCACATTGAACTGGTAGTGTTAAAAATAAAGGTAGGTTTTCTGGGTTGTATTCTGTCAGCCCTCAAGTCACCAGCAGCTGGTAATCAGGAGAATACAGCCACTGAAAGCTGAGCTGCCATACATAACAGCTGTTGATAGATGACAAGGTTAGAAAAGATGTCAAGTATTCATCAGAAATACAAGGTCTGAATACTGAACAGATATTTTTTCACAGCAGGATACCAAAACTACAAGCACAGTTTGCTAATTAACTTCATGGTCATTTACAGAAATTATGTTACTAAATAGGAAAGTGGTTCTTACCTTTTTTAAATAGCTCTGGGGCTAGTAAACTCAAAATAGTATGTAGCCTGTCATGGCAACTTTGCTTTCTTGAACAGAATGCATCCATGGATAATCTTTATATCTATAACGTCTATTTTTAGTATCCCTTGTAGGGTTCTTAAGGCTACAGTTTTATTGTACAGTTACCTACCTGTAAATAAACCTTGTTGATTTGCTTCCAAGTAAGCCTGTGAAAGAGGCTGCACTTGTGTAGTTTTATCTGGAGTTTAAAACTATTTTTAAAATTTACATTTATCAAGATTCAGTTTAAGACCTAGTGCATAGCCAGCTGTGGTTAAGCTGTGGTTAAGCACAGAAGGGGGCTAGAAAAATATGGCACTCCATCTTATATAAAGGGGCTCCTTCACTTGATAATAACGTGAATATAATATTTCCCTGTCTTTCATACTATTTTTAATTCTGCAAACCAGGAACAGAATGCCACAAGCAACAATTTGATCAAGCTGAATTATTTTTAATGAACTCAGCAGGACTTGCTTCATGTTATTCTATATTTTGTAAAAGTGTACAGTATATACTTGGCTATAGTTTAATGCCTGTATTGGAGATGTTATCTATTTGTTGGGTTTGTGGAAATCAGCAAATTGGCCACAATAGAGAGGGGATTCATTCATTCATTTTTTTATCCCAACCTTCTTACAATCCCCCCTCCCCATTTTATCCTCACAATAACCCTGTGTTCAAATGAGAGACTTCCTGGAAGAGTGGGAGTTTGAATCAGGACTCCCCTCTCAAAGTCCAACATTCTAGCCACTACTTTGGATGCATTTTTAACAGGAGATAATTATTATGATGAAAGCTGCCATTCTAACATAAATAAGGCAGCAAGAGTGCAACACATTTTGGAGAGGCATCAGTCCAAGCTTATTTTAGCTGAATTTAAAAAGAAAACTCCAGTGATTCTGAGCCTTTAATCCACTACCACTACCATCCCAAGTACACAACTGTGACAGATGATCAGAGGTCCTGCCCCTTTTTGCCAGTCACCAATCCACTGTATGCCTGTTTGGTGTGTGTGTGTGCACGCAGAACAACTAACAACCAATCAGGGCTCATGGATGGCTGAAGCAACCGCATGGGAGGGAGTGAGAGCAGAAAAAGCTCAGTTCAGGTAGGGTCCAACTCTTCAGGGCACAACTGGATGTTAAGGTATCCCCAGGTGTTACCCAGGGGCTCCACTGCCATTTTAAAGCTGAATACCGGCCATTTCAAAATGCCGATCAGGGCCTAATCCTGATCAGGCGCTCATTTCCCTGCACCTTTTCAGGGGCAGCTGTTTTGATACTTTAAAAGATGTGTGTATGGGAGGGAGACCAGAGTGTCTGGTCCTGCCATGCTGTGGGCCAGATCAGGCCCTTGCAGCATTTTAAATGACCCACCTTAGGCTGTAAAATGGCAGTGGTGTTCCTGGCGATGCTACAATGTCTAGTGATCCTGTCTCATGGTCTGCCTTGTACATAATAAGCAGGCTATACCAGTGAATGTGTAGAGAAAGGGTTTGAGCCTCCAGAGTGTTGAGTGGGAGAGAATTGGTCTCAGGAGACTACGTATGGACAGACAGGTGGGATTTCTGTACCAACCTGAAGGAAGCCCCAAGTTTGCAGGGGGGGGGGAAATCTGAAATAATAACAATAATAATAATAAACTGGGGAATTAAAACTCCCCAACATAATAGAAACAATGGCTGTAGCTTTAAGAAAAGCATGCCTACTGTCATGACCCTCTCCAAACAGCTTAGTGATTCTGACTCAAAGTCCTCAGGGGAGGAGCTCAAGGAGCCAAGGTTTTTGGCTGAGAAGGGCCAGAAGGACCAGTGTGGGCCCAGCACTGCAGAGGCCTCCGCTGACAATAAACCACCAGCACCAGAGGCCGCCCACCATGCCAGAGCCTGCAAGAGAAATCTTGCCACCAGCCCAAGGCAGCTGCCAAGATTGCTGTGCAGGACTCGATCCTGGGTCTGCAGCGCCCCAGGATCCCCTCACAATTTCTAGGAGTAGCAGCAGCAGAGGGCCCTGGCTGAGGTGTCACAGAGGAGGGTAAGCACCCAACTGGCTGCACACAATCCAGCTGTTGTGCTAGAACACTGATGTGGTGGTGGTAGTTCCTTGCAGGATCCTGGCCAGAGCAGTGTAGCCTCAGGAGCTCCAGCACCTGCCTGCAGGGCTACTGGGGCCAATTGCATCCTAGCCTATTTAGGCTGAGGCCTGGGAAGACTGCTTTGCTGGATCAACTAGCTCATCAACTAAGACCACAACCATTAGGTGCAGATCCAGTTCCAGACCTTACCTGCTTCTGCACTCTAGTTCCTGGCCAAGTGATCATCTACAAGGTAAGTCTTCGATCTCAGAGACGAGCAGACTAGGAAGCTTGAGGCTGGAATACTTACCTACTTTAATTTGCCATTTTGGAGGTTGCTAGGTAGCCACAACATTGTTGGGCCTTCCAAGCCTTTGTTTCTGTAAAGCAAAGCCATGGAGGGGGGAACAGGAGTGGATTTGAAGGCCAAAACAGCATAGTTTTATCCCCTGCCATATCTCCTGAAGGAAGAGGACTTGCTGGGGACAGGCCCAGCCCAGCAATGGCCTGCAGTGGCTGCTAGAGAAGGCCAAGGAGAAATAGTGGGGGAGGGGAATACAGAGGGAAATGACATACACCCCCCAAGTCCTTGCTGATCCTGCTTGCATATGTATATGCATATGATACACAGATCTCAGGCATACATTCAATGTGATCAGTTAATTCTTTAAAGTTGGATTTGATTCCTTTTTGCTCTGTGCTCATTTTCTAAAGGTCTGTGGGAGAAGTCTGGGGTTTTGTACTCCTTATGGGGTGAGCTGTATGAAATAACTGTTTACTTGTCAGAAGCTACTTTAAGGAGAAAGGGCTGTCTTAAATCCTGAATGCCCCCCATTGTAGATTGCTCCCTAGGCCATGTGTCCCGTTAAGAATCACTTAGGTTTCTTTTTACAGATATTCTCACATGTGTGTATAATTTGTAAACTAAAAATGGTTTTATGAACATACATCTGTAATCTCACACGCAGTTGGAAGTAAGCCACACTGACCAGAGCGGAATTTTTATCTGAATGAACTTGCATAGGACTGTGATGGGAAGATACACCAGCATGGTGTACAGAGTTGCCAGGTCGTCTTCACCACAGGCGGGAGGTTTTTGGGGCGGAGCCTGAGGAGGGTGGGGTTTGAGGAGGGGAGGGACTTCAATGCCAGAGTCCAATTGCTAAAGCGGTCATTTTCTCCAGGTGAACTGATGTCTATCAGCTGGAGATTAGTTGTAATAGCAGGTGATCTCCAGCTAGTACCTGGAGGTTGGCAACCCTAGTGGTTAAGAGCAGTAGACTCTAATCTGGAGAACCGGGTTTGATTCCCCACTCCTCCACATGAGCGGTGGAGGCTAATCTGGTGAACTGGATTTGTTTCCCTGCTCCTACACATGAAGCCAGCTGGGTGACCTTGGGCAAGTTACAGCTCTGTTAGAGCTCTCTCAGCCCCACCTACCTCACAGGGTGTCTGTTGTGGGGAGGGAAAGGGAAGGTGATTGTAAGCTGGTTTGAGTCTCCCTTAAATGGTAGAGAAAGTCGGCAAATAAAAACCAACTCTTCTTATATGGGGGCTACCAGTTTGTCTTGATTTGAAGGCTGTTTAATGCTTAGTATAAACTCCTGTCTGCTTTCCAAAATACATTTCTGAATTTAAAGGATGGGCTCAATCTCTGCTTCACCCTTTAGCCCACAAATGGAACTGGCAAGAATTGAGAGCTTTTCAAGGCAAGCTAGTAAGACTTCCCAAGGACAGATTTTTCAGTGCCTCCGAATAAGGAAAGAGGGTATCAAGGGAAAACATAAACGAAATGAGAAGCTGCAGTATTTGTGAAGCCTCCCTGGCCATTATTCTGTGGAGCCCCATTAATACAGTAAACACAACATGTGCTGAAGCGATTGTTATATGCACCAGGATTGTCTCTGGTGAGTCATCTTCCCCCACCTTTTTAAAACCATGTGTTAAGACTGTGCCGCTTGCAACAGTGAAATGATTTCTTCGCTATCCAGAGATCCTGTCGCTCTCACAAAACGAATGCAAAAACTCATTGCAAGACCACTTCACACGTGGCATTTCCCCCTACCCCAGAGACAATCTGACCAATGAGGTTGCGGCGAAATTAAGCTGTGCAGCCAACTCTGTCCGTGAAGGAGTTTAAACAATGTGGGGGGGGAGGGCATGCTGCCTAAAAGGATTGCTAGCGAGAAAGAAAGACCGGCAAAGAGCCCCTCTGAACGGGTGCCTGCATGCCTGGGCCAAAAGCGCGGGGGTTTGCACAGCTTTGCTCTGCCTTGACAGGCAGCCGCTGTGAAGTCTGCGTGGAGCGGCTGCGCTGGGAAGCCGGCGGACTGTCTGCATGCAGCTCCTCCATTGCCAACTTTCTCCAAGCACTAGATTAAAAAAATTATATATTAAAAAAAATGCAATTATTTGTCTATATTAATTAGACAAAGTATTCAACAATCAATACAGGTAAACATCAAAGTATAAATTCTAATAAATAGTTGAAAGTACATACATATATAGATAAAATGTGAAGACTTCCCCTACACCTCCCTCAATCTTGTCATTTATTTGTAATCTCCTTTGTTTAAGGTTGTAATCCTAATATCGCAAACGTTTATAAGATTTTTTTTTATTTTGTTTAATTAACATGACTATAGATTTCAAATCTTAACGGCTGCCTGGAGCCTGCTGCGTTGGGGGTGGGGAGGGAAGAGGAGGGTCTTGAGGCTCCGCCTCTCGTGTGGGTGCGCGTTGCCTCCTCAAACACCGGCTGGCGTCGAGCCACCCCCGGGACGGTGTGTTTGCCTTGCACGACGATGGCCATTTGGTGCACCGGCGACGGAAGCTCGAGGGAGCGCCGCGAGACACGTTTCCCCCACCCGCTCCTCCTGCCACCGGCTCGTGAAACGGGCCGGGTGCGCGCGCAACGGCGAGCCCGCGGTCCGCCGCCGCCGCTTTGTCAATCAGTTTCGCCGCGGAGGGCGGCGATGCATTTCGGGACTTGTAGTCCGCGGCCCGGCCGCTTCTCTGAGCGAGGGAGGCCGGCCGGAACTACGTTTCCCGTGGGCGCCCGCGGACGGAGGGAGGAAAGGGAAGGCAGAAAGGGAAAAAAAACACGCACGTAGAGCGCAGCGGGGCAGGTTGCCGCCGATGCTGCTCGGCTGCCGGAGACACAACAGCTGAAAAGTCTCTCCGCGCGCGAGCAGAGCGGGCAGCGGAGGCGAGCGGCGGCTTTGTGCGCCGTCCGTCCGTCCGGGCTTGGCTGCTTGTGCCGGCTGGTCTCCGCTTTCTGCCCGGCGGGGCGGGGCCGGCGGCTGTCCGGACCGAGGGGGCGCGGGGCGGGCGTGGAGAGCAGCCTGGGCGGCTGCAGGGACTTGAGCCCAGCCGCTCGGCCCTCCTGGGTCGCCCCGACGAAAGGGAAGCCGGAGGCGGCTGCGGCGGGGCGGCCGGCCGAGCCCCTTCCCTCCCCAGGCAGCGGCCGCGCGGCATGAACGGCTTCGGCCCCGAGGAAGTCGCCCGCGGCGGGGGGGAAGCGGCCGCCGTCCCCGCCGTGGTGGCCAACGCGGCGGCGGCCGTCGAAGTCCTGCCTCCCCCGCCGCCGCTGCCGCCGCCGCCGCCCGGGCTGGGCGCCGCCTCTGCGGCTGCCACGGCCGCCGGCCCGGCCGGACCCCCCGGGGCGGCGGCGGCGGCGGCTGTTGTTGCGGCGGCGGCGGGCGGGCCGGGCGCGGGGCAGCTGTGTTGCCTGCGCGAGGAAGGCGAGCGGTGCGGGCGGGCGGCGGGCAACGCCAGCTTCAGCAAGCGCATCCAGAAGAGCATCTCGCAGAAGAAAGTCAAGATCGAGCTGGACAAGAGCGTGAGTGGCCGCCGCGGGGCAGCGGGCGGGGGCGGCTGCCTTGCAGGGGGGGCGTGTGTGTGTGTGTGTGTAGACGCTATGGGGAGCGGTTAAGACGCGTAGGGCTGTTTAGCGTGGAAAGAAGGCGGCTAAGAGGAGACATGACAGAGGTCTATAAAATTATGCATGGATTGGAGAGAGTGGACAGGGAGAAGTTTTTCTCCCTCTCCCATTATACTAGATCACGGGGTCATCTGCTGAAGCTGGAGGGTGAGAGATTCAAAGCAGATAAAGTATTTTTTCACACAACGCATAGTTAAATTGTGGAACTCCCTGCCCCAGGAGGTGGTGATGGCTGCCAGCTTGGAGGGCTTTAAGAGGGGAGTGGACCTGTTCATGGAGGAGAGGGCTAGCCATGGCTACTAATCAAAATGGATACTAGTCAAGCTGCATACCTATTCTCTCTAGTATCAGAGGAACAGGCCTATTATATTAGGTGCTGTGGAACACGGGCGGAATGGTGCTGCTGCCGTCGTCTTGTTAGTGGCTTCCTGGAGGCACCTGGTTGGCCACTGTGTGAACAGACTGCTGGACTTGATGGGCCTGGGTCTGATCCAGCAGGGCCTTTCTTATGTTCTTATGTTTGTGGGTGGTGGTGGTGCTGCTGTTGGTGGTGAGAATCATCCCTTGATCCCACCCCGAGGCCGAGGGAGCTGGCGGCTTCAGCCCCCCCCCCTTTGCACTCTGCGGAATAGGGGCGGCGGCGGCGGAGGAAACAAAAGCAAAACCGAGGGCAGGGGAAAGAATTGGGGGGGGGGAGATCCATCTTTCCATCTAGAAGCAGCAGATCAAAGGCAAAACCTTGGATTTTTGCCTTGGATTTGCCGCTCTCCAGGTGCACCTTTTCCCCCATCTGAATTCTCAGTGCTCAAAAATTAAGCCCCCGTGCAGAGTTTTGAGAGTTTGGATGGGGGAAATGGGCATCTAGAAGAGCAGTCAATCCAAGGCAAAACCTCCCTTGCAGAAATGGCCCTCGAGAGTCCGGCGCTGTCTTGGCTTCCTCTCTTTTAGTTCGGAGACAACCTGCTCTCCATCGGCTCTGTTGCCCTCTTTGCTACCCACCCCATTCTCTTTTTTTTTCCTCCCCCCCCCCCCCCCGCCGAGTTACGTTTCTTTCTTTGGAATGGAAGGTCCTCGCACGAGAAAAGGTCAGTCACTCAAAGTAGCAGAGAGATTCAAGGCAACAGGGGTCCATTACTTCCTCCTGGTGCCCGCTGCGGGCTTTCTTCTCAACCCCCCACCCCCACCCCATGCCTCGTTTTGTTTGCCCTTGGAACAGTTGGCCGCATGGCCGACGTTGCAAAAGCCGGGCAGGTTCTGCTCCTGGTCTTTGTGAGTGGGGATGGAAGTGCCTTCTTCCTTCTTTTTCCCTCCCCTTCTCCCTCCCATATTTTAATGTTTCCCATCCCTTTCCGTTCCTCTTCCCAACACGCCGAGGTGTTATCTTTTTAAGGGCGATCATGCCCTTAAAACTTCTCAGCGTGAGCAATGGGGCTCCCTAGACTGATTTGTTGTGCGGGAAATCGCACTTCATTTCTGTTTCGCTTGCTCTGAGCACTGTGTGTGTGTGTGTGTTTCATGGAGTGCTTCTGTTTTCCCTGGAGAGGGCAGTCCTTGGCTGCTTCGCCTCGTGCTGCAGTGTTGCACGTACGACTTTGCCACTGTGTCTCCTTCCCCTTGGCAGCCTGCAGGCTCTTCATTACCCCGCCTTTCCTGCAAATGAAATACCTGCAACCCGTGTGTACATGCAAGGTTGGCGACCATCCTCTTCCCTCCCGAATATAAAATGAACAATGGGGGTGGGGGGAGGACCCGTGTAATGAAACAGGCATTCCTAAAGTCGGAGCATGTTAACCTGCACAGTAAATGTCTGCCGGCTTATGGCTCCCTAATGCTCAGCGAATAATTGTTCGTTCTGGTTAATGCGCACCGATGTCTGGAATGCTTTTGGGGGGGGGGGGCTGGCACAATTAACGTGTGTCGTCGTAAAATGGTAGCAGAAACTCGAGGCTTCTAAGGAAATTTCCTCTGTTTGCTGCCTGCTGTCAGGAGATCGAGAAACGGTTTGGCTTTGGGGGAATATTTTCAGCTTGTATTGGCTTCCCGAAGCTTGCCGGCTAGATGTGATATTTGCATCCAAGCTTGTGTGAAAGATGCTTTCTGACTTACAGCCCCTTCCTGTGGCTGTTTACTGATAAGTACCACCGGAGTTCAGTGGTAAGCGGGGTTAGGGTTGCAGTGCTCGGTGCGGCCTTAAGTCCCACTTACTTGATAAAATCCCACTGGATCAGTGGGATTTGTGAAGATGTTTAAGATCATTCTGTTAATGTGCAGCCTGGATATTGTTCTCTATAGTTTCAAAAAGTTTGGGAGTCCAAAGTATTCATGTGTGAAAATGAAGAGCCTCTCCCTAGCCCCAAGAAATGGGTACATTTCTTGCAATATCTTTAATACTGGATTTTGCAATCAAAGAAACTTGCGTGTGTAGAAAACATTCCAGACTTTGGCCCTGGACTTTTTAAATTTTATTTAAAAGTCTTTCAATTAGCCAAAAAAAAAAAAACCTTTAAAAAAACCAAAACACTTTGTTTTGTCACTTTCCCTCTTTCTGCCTACCTATGTTAAAAAGGCTTCTATTATAGTCTTTACTTGGCCAGTGGGAGTAACAAGAGTGGTGAAAGGCATTTCCGGAGCCAAGTCGGCTGCACTGCAGTAACTCTTTTTTAATGCACCAAATTTCCTCTGGCAAGGCTTCATCACAGTCAAAAGTGTGTGTGTGTGTTTTATCGTGTGCTTTACAGTAAGATGTTGATGTGATAAACTTGCTGTAAGCCACTGTTGACTGGGGGCAGCGTACGCAGTAAAGAAGTTTGAAATTTTGCGCTAGTTGAGTGGCATATTGTTAACACGTCTCTTTAAACTTTCAGGCGAGGCACCTGTATATTTGTGACTTTCACAAAAACTTAATCCAAAGTGTCCGAAACCGAAGAAAGAGAAAAGGCAGTGATGATGATGGGGATTCGCCAGTGCAAGATGTTGACACTCCAGAGGTAGATTAATAGTTCTTGCAGTTGTAGAAATATAGAAGATTCTTCTACAGGACTCCTGAAAATAATGCTTTGTTCATCACCTTGGGTTACAATTAGTGGCTCAAGTGTGTGTGTGTGTGTTTTACTATTGAATCTCACATTTTTTTGTATATGTGTGGGGTTATGTTTCATGACAGTGTTTATGCTTAGGTTTACTCTCTTTAGAGTTTGGGCGTTTGAAACAAGTGTAGATGGAAGTGTTAACATCGGTGCTAAATACTTCATTAAAGAGCTTAGTTTTGTATAATATTGGAAATAAAATTCTCATGAAGAAGAGTTGGTTTTTGTATGCTGACTTTCTCTACCACTTACGGGAGACTCAAACCGGCTTACAATCACCTTCCCTTCCCCTTCCCACAACAGACACCCTGTGAGGTCAGTGAGGCTGAGAGAATATGACTTGCCCAAGGTCACCCAGCTGGCTTTGTGTGTAGGAGCGGGGAAAAAAATCCAGTTCACCAGATTAGCCTCCGCCGCTCATGTGGAGGAGTGGGGAATCAAACCCGGTTCTCCAGATCAGACTTGCTTTGAAACTGCCTTCATGTGGTTATCTTCTGCCACTGCTGCAGCCCTGTTGGATGGGAGCCATCACATACGTTTTGGCACCACCTCTCCGTGGCAGAAGCTGCCCTTGCACTAGAACCTCTCAATGCAACACAGTAGAATCACATGCTACACATGACAGAATTGGGGGGGATTAGAGAGGAAGTTTTCAAGCTGCATCTTCACAGTAAAGGTGTAACTCGCATGCCAGTGTTCAGATTAAAGAATCCTGTTGTTTCCTTTCTAGGTCGATCTGTTTCAGTTGCAAGTAAACACACTAAGAAGATACAAAAGGCACTTCAAGTTACAGACTAGACCAGGACTCAACAAAGCACAGCTTGTTGAAGTACGTACAAATTTAACTTTAGTGTGTTTGGTCTTTTTAACTATGGAACTAGTGTGTAGTTCTTTAATCTTTGTATATTAAGGACTGTCTGTTCTTCTTTTTCTCCACTGACTATAGCATCCCACCTGTTTCTGACCATATCCCTAGCCATTTTTTTTCTTTTGTACTCACAGTTATGGAACTTTCTAAGACTGGTATAGGTCAAAACTGAAATTAAATGAAAGTACTTAGGATGCTCAGATCCCAAATTGACTGTGAAGAGCTCCCGAAGGTTCTCCAAACTTGTTAACAGGTCAATAGAATGATAGATGAGATTTTGTGGCAAGTATGTACAAATTGTTGGATTCTGGACCAAACAGTACTAACTCCACATATATGCTAGTGGCATTTGAACTGGTGGTAAGGAACCAGAGAAGAGATCTTGGACAGACAATAAGAAGGCTCACTGAAAGTTTCAGCTTGGCATTCTGTCAAAATAGAAAAAAACCAGATTCAGTGTTCACCATAATCAGGAATATGATTAGAAAATAAAACTGCAGGCATTGTAGGTGCATATATTTGGAGGCTTTTTAGTTGTCTGCCTCATGTAAAAAAAGGGCTGGATCTAAGGAATATCTTCTGCTAAGTAAGAAGTCTTCCTTTAGTGGGAGCCTCCTCACTTAAGGGAAAGAAATCTTCTAATCCAGTCCATTATAAATCTGAAGAAAGTACAGGGAAAACAACTAGAATCCTCAGAGGGATCTGGCAACCAAGACAGGGAAAATGAGATTTATGAGAAATGCTCAGTAACAAAAGATTATTCAGTCTCAGAACAGTGGTGCTTGGGAATATACAGTTAAATTGATAGCATCAGGATAAACAGAACTTTGTGCTGTAGAACTTCTAGAACTGCAGAGTTGTAGCAATGATCCCCATCAACGTGTATTTGCCTGTCCCAATGCTAGGGACCTGACCTGGATGGCCCAGGCTAGCCTAACCTCGTCAGATCTCAGAAGCTAAGCAGGGTCAGCCCTGGTTAGTAACTGGATGGGAGACCACCAAGGAATGCCAGGGTTGTTAGTGCAGAGGAAGGCAACGGCAAACCACCTCTGTTAGTCTCTTGCCTCAAAAAACCTACTGGGTTGCCATAAGTCGGCTGCAGCTTGACGACACTTTATACACACAATGCAAGGGATGAGCAATAGGGAGAGGCTGTTCTGTGCTTCCCACGTGCTCTTGCAGAGAACTAGATGGTCAGAGGTAATTGCAAGTAAATAGTCTGATTGGCATTTCACTATCTATTTTGATGGCATTTGCAAATGTGGCTACCTCATGCTTCATTTATAAATCATACAGATGGTTTATGAAATCTAGCACCAGTTTCAGTGTAGATGGGGTGGGGGATGTCACTAAGTTTTTCTCTATTGTGAAAAATAGTTTTTCTACTTTCATTGCCCCCACCCACCCACTACATATTGGTCCATAACTAACAGGACCTTTCTTTGTTTCTGAGGAGTCTTCCGTAACAGGCCTTGTCAGAACCACAAGGTTGCCTTCGCATACATTCTGTTGGTACTATCAAAGAATTTAAAAGCTAGATGGACACTTCCCCTTTCTGAAACTACTGTATTCCTTAAAACTCTAGATCAGTGGTTCCTAAACTTTTCAGGCCACCGCCCCCTTGGTTGCACAAACTCAACCCCACTACCCCCTTGATCTGTTGTAAATTAGTGAACAACACAGTTGAAGGGGCCCACCTCTAGCACCCTCCTGCTTCCCCCTTGCCTCTTAGTGCCCCCCTAGGTAATCCCACCACAACCAGGGGATGGTACTGGCCACTTTGGGAACCACTGCTCTAGATTAAACCATCCTTTCTGCCAATTAACGTGGTGCAGAGGCTACCCTGATGGGTCTGTGATTTCCTGGGTTACCTACTTTATGCTCAAGATCTCTTGGTATTGGCGTTGCATTGACTACCTTCTAACCCACTGTTAAGAGAGCTGGTTTTAATGTTGCATGGTCTTCCTAAAATATCCGCATTTCTTGTTACAGTTATTTATGAACTCTCAGGTGAATTGTGTTGAGCTCCAGTGACTTGTTAATTTTTAATTTTGTCAATTTGGTTCTCAAACATTAGAGACTCATAAGTGTTCTCTTAATTATACACACTTCAGATATGTTCTTCTTTCTAGAGAAGGCAAATAAAGGGAAAATATTTAACATGGCGCTAACTTGCTGTAACCGGATTGATTTCCCAGTTAGGAACTGCATATTCTAAACCAAACTCATTTTTATGATAGACAGTTTTAGTACTTATCCGCACACCTGTCTTCCTTGGCAGAAAAGCACTGCTCCTTACCTGGAGTTCATTACATGGCTGGATCAAGTGATTCAGAGCCATTTTCAGTTGCTGTTTGCAAGGAAATGGGTAATTGGAAATAATTCCCAGTGGTCCAGAATTCCTAGTAAAACATTTTAAGTTTGGGCAGTTTGGTATCCATATGATGTTTCAGTCTAATAGGATAAGGCTCTGATAAAAGTGATAGGTTCCTTTTAGAAAATAATGTTGGGCGGACTGATGGCTGCTTGTGTGCAACAACAAACAAGCTTGAAGAATGTGTCAGTTCTAGTCTTGTTTTTTAAAACTAAGACTAGATTGAGCTATATCAGCAAATAAATTATAAGTGCATGGAGTCTGAGTGATAAAATTAACATCCATTGTCCTTGAAACTTTTCCTACAGCTAATTGGATGTCATTTTCGGACTATTCCAGTGAATGAAAAGGACACCTTAACCTATTTCATCTACTCTGTGAAGAACGACAAGAATAAATCTGACCTAAAAATGGATAGCGCTGTCCACTAAATAAGCAAACTTGGGACTTGCAGACATTAAAGACTGTTCTGGATGTACTGACGCTTTCTTTATAACTGTATTCAGGGAGGAAATCCTGGTGTTATTTTTCATGGTTGTCAGGAGGGGCGGGGATTGTTCAAAAATGATATTTCCATGGTAAAAGATATTTTAAATAAATACTATTGATGTTTCTGTGCCTGCATGGGTTTGCTGTCTATCATGTGCGTAAGGCTATTCTTTTCGAACTATCTATTAATCTCCTAGAAGTTGAAATGTGGAATATCCTCTGAAAGTAATATTTTCTATACATTTAATCAGGATATCGCTGTGAAAATGCAATAGCGCCAAGTGCTCCTTCCATAATCAAATTACCTTGTCTTCCAGTAATTTAGTTGCAAATACTATTGCTGGCCGTTGAATTTGTCCTCGAGGCCTTTGCATAGAAGAACCCTAAATACACTTTGAGTTCTCTTATATCATGGTATGCTTTGGCATGATGTCTGCACTGATAAACCTGGTTTGGTAGCAGCTCTCGAACCATGAATTGGAAACCATGGTCTAAAATAGGTATGCAAACCATTGGGTATGTTAACTAAGTCTGGCATCATTTCTGAATAAACAAACTGTAGGTTATTACTTAAACGTCTGATTTTGCTGGAGCATGGAGACAGGTGATTTTTTTACTCTGAGGCCAGGAAATGAAAGCAGGCATGTAACACTAAACAGTCACTTGAAAGCTCAAACGGTGGTTTGAGTTCTAAACTATGCTTAGCAAACCACACTTTAACATGGTGTCTGAACTGAACCTTAGTATTAGCTGTTGCTCATTTGCTACTTTCAAAGTAACTAACTTGGTGGCAACTCATATGACCGCTATTACATGCAGGCTTCTATTTTGATGTATAGTACTAGTGGTATTAGGAGACCTGTGGCTCAGAGTGTTAAGCTGCAGTCAAAAGCTCTGCACACGACCTGAGTTCTATCCTGACGGAAGTCGGTTTCAGGTAGCTGGCTCATGGTTGACTCAGACTTCCATCCTTCTGAGTTGAGTAAAATGAGTACCCAGCTTGCTGGGGGTAAAGGGAAGATGACTGGGGAAGGCACTGGCAAACCACCCCGCAAACAAGGTCTGCCTTGGAAACGTCGGGATGTGACGTCACCCCATGGGTCAGGAATGACCTGGTGGTTGCATGGGACCTTTACCTTTTTTACTAGTGGTATTGGAAGCTGTAGTCAGCAAACTCTGATTCTAGAGTACTCCCACAGACTTCCTTAAGTGTACAACAAACTTTCCTTTCTGTATCCACTATGGAACTCCTGTTGGGGAATAGCAAAGCCGAATGTTTTGTATTACTGTTTCAAGTACTGTTCTTTGTACTCTTTAATTTCTGTAGTCGATGAGAATAAGATCCCTTCTTTGTTGTCAATATGGCTTGAAAAGTGACTTTAATTTACAGTGTATAAGGAGCTGTGAAATGGTGATCCAGCCTTTTATATTCGGTAGGCCAGTCAGGAACCCTGATCTAGCTTGTGTTCAGATTGGTGGAGGTGTATGCGCACAACTCGTTTTTTGGATAAGGATTATTCTAGATGGAGCCGTAACAGGTGATCAGTACTCCTGGAACTAGTAGCAAGTATACAGACACATTTGCAGGCCTCATCCTGATAAGATCTTGTCCCCTTTGCTCAGCAAAGTTTAAAGCTGCTTCCCTACTTAATTATACATGAGTTCAGTGGCACCTTGATAACTAACAAAACTTGTTCCAGCATAAGTTTTCATAGGTGAAAGCTCACTTCGTCCAGATGTCTGAAGTGTCCATCCTTAGCAGCTATACCTAAAACTACAGGTTGTGTGATTGAACACTTTATACAGAAGTGAGCCCTTTTGCAAGAATACATTTTGTTAGTCTTCAATGTGCGAATGGATTCCTTTTTTAATTTTGCTGCAACAGACTAACATGGGGAACCCTCTGGATTTACGTTCCTCTAACAAGTGGCTCTTCAGGTGTAAGAGCCACATAGGATGGAGGGATGCTTCTAAGTTTGTGAAGCAAAGTGGTGGGGTACAAGCCCTTGTTTTCTGGATTGCAGTAGTGATGTGTAACAGCATCATTTGGGGGGGCAAGTACTCTACTCATTAGTACTACCAGAGCTCTGTGTCCTGGTTTCAAATCACTTTCCTTAGCTTCATGCATCTCACTGTCCGCGTTTTCCCTGTGTTGGATATAAATCAGCTGATGCACTGTCAACCCAGTTTAGAGTAGGTGTGGCCAATGCCAGTTGTTTAATACTGTCGAAATATGCGGATATAGTTAATCTCAGCAGGATTTGATTATTTGGGAGGCCAAACTTGATTTTTTCCCCCCTTAAAACAAGAAAAAAGCTATGTGTTTAGACTCAATCTGATACTTGTTGAGCACCTAGTGAGCTGCTGAGGTGTATTATTGCTGTCTTCTAACATCAGATTGAGAGCAAATTACTTTGAAGACTAACTTTAAAAAATAATGAGAGGCAGCAGTTAATGATGAAGAGCTTCTCTAAAGCTGCAGTCGTGCTCATCTTCGCTGGGGAGTAAGTCGTACTGAAATCGATGGTATGCAGCTCAAGTCCTAACCATTTTTTAGAACTACAACACTAAGAAGAAGAAGGTGAGTACCTGATCCCTTTTGTGGTCTCTGATTTTCTTTGGTTTGGAATTCACACTGTGCTTTTGATACACAAAATCTGTTAGGCACCTTCGTCTTGTGGTTAAATGCAAAGACCCGAGTGGAATCTTTTTGCCCCTTCGATTGGCTAGAGCTTAAGAGTGATTGAAAATGAAGGCTGCACTCCTATGCACACTTTTCTGGGAATAAGCCCTGTTGACTCCGCAGGACTTGCATGCAACTGAATATGCATAGCCTCAGCTTTTGAACGTAATGCATTAAGGCAATTTTTAACAGGGTGGCTTCATATAAACTAGTCTTTAAACTCACTGTAGCAGAAACCCAAGTATGGTTGATATTTTGAGCATGACTTTTTCAGTGACCCTCTAAATCTCAATGGTGCTGTCATAAAAAAAGGAATAAAACAAGATCATAGAGAACAGTGTGTGCCATTGTTCCTGGTTTGACTGATTCCCTTCACTGTTGTGAGCCATTATGGGCAACTGTTATAGTGACCCCGTCTTGGAGAGATTCTAGTAGCCTCACAGAGCTGTTCAGCATCATAAGTAGGCAGTAAAATTAAATGGAAGCAACAGTGGACACCTTAGGGAATTGATGCTACACTGCAGAAAACTTCAAACTGCTGAGCTGGAATGGTGGGACTGTGGCTCAGTGGGAGAGCCTCTGTTTGGCATTTAGAAGGTCCCAGGTTCAATCCCCAACAACTCCGGTTAAAGAGACTAGGCAAGTCAGTGGCATGAAAGACCTCTACCTGAGAGCCTGGAGAGCCGCTGCCGGTCTGAGTAGACGATACTGACTTTGATGGACCCAAGGATCTGATCCAGTATAAGGCAGCTTCGTGTGTTCATGTGCTAGTCTAATTCAATAAGGTTTTTTCTAGTCCTCTGTGTCCTAGGTTATATACTGTTAAGTTCTCATAGCCCTTCGTGTACTACTCAATAGTCTTGAACACTAATTCTGCAGTATAAACTAGTATTAGCCCCATATTAAAATGAGGAGATGAGGATGAGAGAGTGGGGTTTGTTGAAAGCCACCTCATTTTGTTCATGGCTTAGCTGATATTTTGAATTGACTACCTCTTTTAATAACTACATGACACAACTTGTGTTATAAAGCATAACAAACAGAAAACAAGAACCAGCATATAAATACAATCTGGGAGAACAACTATGTTTGCAGTAGCATTATTGTGAAAATACTCAAGTGTGACATTGACTCATATTCAGAGCTTGTCTGGACAAAAAGCAAACGCAGTTTTACCACTTTGGGGGTAAAACACCCTTCTAATATTCTGGGAGTGAAAGTACTGCTGTGCTCAGCATGGTTTAGATTGGGTTGGGAGTACTTTTATCTAGATCTTAAGAAGGATGCTAACGCACACAAAGCATTTGGATGAGAACTGTGAGGATAATACAAGATGAGCAAGCAAGTCGTATTGAAAAGGCTGAGCTAGGCAGGATGCTGCTGGGTAGCTAAACTGTTGCACACTGCTCGTAAAGCTGCTTCTCAAGTTTCCAGTTGGGAATGTTATTGGAGGGAGATACTGTCCCAGGTGGGGATAGGTGACATCCATCTGCTTGCTGTGAAGTTAGGACAGTATCCAAACGTTTCTCATGAATTTACTGTCTTGTGGCTTAACCTCAATTCTTGTTCTCTGGTTTCTTAAACCCACCATTAACAGACAGTTCCCTGCTGTTACTAAAAAGCTGTACCATATGTCTTCTGCTGCTATGGAACTTTTCAAGTTACCAGTTGTGGATGCTCCTGTGGCGGCTCTACAGTCCCCTGAACTCCCTGCAGAGGAGGGCATAGGAAGCATAAAGGACTCCTTAGATCATAAGATGGAATTCTTGTCCAGAAAGGTGCATGAAGCTGCTACCTTAACCTTGCAAGCCAATACCATGGCAGCAATCATTGCACGGGCCTCACATGCTTGGGCTAAGAAATTAGCTCCTCATGGGGGCGGACCTGAGAGTGGCAGATGGGGTGGATAGAATCCTTAAGGCATCTGCCTTCCTGGCCGATGCATCCTTGGACGCTCTCTCATTTTCAGCTAGAGCTGTCCCCTCAAATTCTGCCATACGCAGGGCTCTCTGGCTAAGGGCTTGGCCTTTTGACATCAAGGCAAAGACTCCTCTACTTGCCTACCCACTGCAAGGAGGTAAACTCTTTGGTGAGAGGTTAGATAACATGTTAGTAGAGACAAGGGACAAAAAACGCATCATGCCAAAACCTCTAGAAAGGATTACCGACCTCAGCAGTCCTTTCGTTCCAATCATGCCCTGCCAAGATTTAGACAGGACCAAAGACACCCCTCCTGGTCAGGCAACCGCCAATCCTTTTGACGACCTGGTCGCTTTTCACATCCCTTCACAAACCTGAACCAAAAATTTAGAGGGGACAAATTCCCCGAATCAGGCAAGCAATGACGCCATCACTGCTCCTGTGGGAGGAAGATTGCAACTGTTTCTCCCACAGTGGAGGCTCTCACAACCAGATGCCTGGGTGCTGCAAGTGGTGGAACAGGGATACCAAATAGAACTAAAGACCACCCCAAAGGATCGCTTTGTTCCATCTCTGACATCCCACTCCACTGCAAAACACTTGACCATCAGTTCCATTAGCCACCTGCAACAAATAGGCACAGTAGAAAGTGTCCTGCCAGAGGAACACCTAGCCGGCATTTACTGAATATTTTTCACAGTCTCCAAAAAGAACGGGGACTGGAGGGCAATATTGGACTTGAAGTACCTCAACAGGTTTGTGCAGACCAGGCGCTTCAGGATGGAGACCCTCACATCCATCATAGAGGCCTTACAACACGGTGCATATATGACCTCCATAGATCTACAGGAGGTATACCTGCACTTCTTGATCCACCCAGAACATCGAAAATACTTGAGATTTGCCTACATGGGCCATCATCTTCAATTCAGGGCACTCCCTTTTGGTCTGGGTCCCACCCCCAGGGTCTTCACAAAGGTACTAGTGACCCTGGTGGCGGAACTCAGAAAGGAGGGAATACAGTTGCATCCCTATCTGGATGACCTACTGATTTGCGCCCAGTCCCAACAGCAGTCATCTGCTCACACACTCAGGGTGATGCAAATCCTGGAGGAACACAGATACATCATAAATCGGGAAAAGAGTCAACTTGTTCCATTGCAACGCATTCGTCACTTAGGTGCAATTGTAGATACCACCCTCGATCTACTCCTCCTTCCAGAGGACAAGGTAGTCAAAATATCCAGCATGGCAAAAACCATCGCCAAGGCCCGACAGACACAACTGATGACTTTGGCATGTCTGCAAGGACTTATGGTCTCCTGTATCTCTGCTGTGCCATGGGCACGTTTTCACTCCAGGCCTCTGCAGTGGTTACTCCGACCCTATCAGCAGCTCATAGCTCACAAGAAAGACAGAGCAATGACGATATCACTTCCAGTCCGGAAAAGTCTTTTCTGGTGGACTCAATACTCCAACCTCCAAAAAGGACTTCTGTTCATCCTCCCGCAACCTGTGCAGGTGTTCATGGACGCTTGGAAGGTTGGGGAGCCACAACAGAAGGACGCATCACTCAGGGATCTTGGTCTCCAAAGGAAAAAAGACATCACATCAACCTGCTGGAGCTCAGGGCAGTCTACCTGGAGCTCAGACACTTCCATCACATTGTCTGTTCTGATGAGGACAAATTTGTTGGAGACAATGTAGCAACAAAGGCCCACCTAAACAAACGGTGGGTCCAAGTCATCCAAGCTACATCAGGAAGCCAGCAAGATTCTTTCCTGGGCAGAGAGAAATCTCCTGATCATCAAGGCCGAACATATCCAGGGAACACTGAATGTCGAAGCAGACTGGTTGAGCCGTCGCTCCATCGACGAAGCGGAATGGTCCCTATGTCCACAGCTGTTCAAAATGATTCAACGCAAGTTTGGCCCTCTACAAGTGGACATGTTTGCCTCGCACCAGAACAGTCAACTCCCTTGCTTCTACTCCTGTTACTTCCAGCCGCAGGCGGAGCAAACAGATGCCCTGCTGGCTCCCTGGCCATTGGGAATGCTCTACACCTTCCCTCCTCTGCCCATCCTAATGAGAGTCCTCAGAAAGATCCGGGAACAGAAGGCTGCAGTACTACTGATAGCACCGGACTGGCTAAGAAGACCCTGGTACTTGACACTGACGGCGATGTCAGTTCAGGAGCCTTGGAGACTTCCTTGTCCCTCCAACCTTCTCCAACAGGGACCCATTGTACACCCCAGCCCTGGCTGGTACAAGCTAACCGCATGGGTTTTGAGAGGCGACATCTAGTGGGCATGGGCTTAAATGAACAAGTCATCGCTACTATATTAGAAGCCAGAAAACCATCGACCAGGCAAATTTATGACTACGCATGGAAAGCGTTTGTCCAATGGCGTAGATGGAAAAACGTGGATCCTGTGGCTATCGGCCTTCCACAGCTACTCGACTTCCTGCAGGAAGGGGAAAATCAATGACTACGTCCAGCCACGCTTCGCAAACAGGTGGCTGCTATATCCACAGTGATTCCTCTAATGGAAGGCATCCCCATTTCAGGTCACCCTCAAGTTAAGGCCTTCCTTAAGGGAGTCACTCAGTCAAATCCACCAGTAGTCCATAGATTTCCTACCTGGCGCCTTAATGTGGTACTTGCAGCCTTAGCAAGGCATCCGTTTGAGCCCTTGAAGGACATTCCCCTCCGTTTTCTCTCCATGAGGGTTATCTTCCTCACGGCCCTAACTTCGGCCAGGAGGATATCAGAGTTAGGGGCGCTATCCATTCACAAGGATCTCTGTGTCTTTCACAGGGATAAGGTGGTGCTTCGCCCAGATCCCACCTTTGTTCCCAAAGTGAACACGCTATTTCACATGCAGCAAGAGCTCCATCTTCCAGCCTTTTCTGCTAATCCCATTACCACCAAGCAAAGGGAGTGGCACTCACTGGATGTACGTAGGGCTATAGGGATGTACATCAATAGAACAGAACCATTTAGGGAGTCCGAATATTCATTTCCATATCAGCTCCAAATAAAGGTTGCAAAATGTCTCGTCCCTCCATAGGTAGGGCGGTTAAGCAAAGCATTGTAGAGGCCTACAACGCATCTAGGCTACCGGTTCCAGAAGGAATTACTGCCCATTCAGTTAGGAGCACAGCCACCCCAGCGGCCTACAATAACAAAGCATCTGTAGACGAGATCTGTAAAGCGGCCACTTGGTCATCAATTTCCACCTTTGTACGGCATTATAAAATTAACACCCTCGCTTCCGCTGATGCGAGTTTTGGTAGAAAGGTACTACAGCATGCCGTCAAAGTGGAAGATCAAATCCCACCCGGGAACTAGCTCTTGGATGTCCCAAGCTGCAAGATGGCCTCCCCTCAGAGCGGGAACGGAGCCTTGTTTACTCACCGAGAAGGTTCCTTCCGCTCTGAGGTAGAAGGCCATCTTGCCCACCCAAACAGTTACAGGGTGGCACTCTTACCTGGGAAGTAATAATGTCCAAGTCAGTTACTGACACAGAATTTCTCTTGTTCAGAGTTACTTTCCTCAGTTCAGTACCTTGTTATTACTGTTATCTGTTGTTATCTGTGTTACCTGTTTTCATAACTCCTGTCTCAAGAAGCTTGTTTATAGTCAAGTGCAGTCTTGGGCTATTCCCGCCCACAGGAGACAGGCTATTAGAAAAATTAACTCCTGCCTCCCCGAGCAACAAGTGCGAATAACCCAAGCTGCAAGATGGCCTTCTACCTCAGAGCGGAAGGAACCCTCTCGGTGAGTAAACAAGGCTCCGTTCCATTAGAGGAAATCTTCACACTTAATGAAGTGGTAGAATTCAGTCCATAGCAACAAACCCAATCTGAAACTCATCACACAATTTATAAGGGCAGAACATGAACAATAATAAAGTAAGGCAGAAAAAAAAGGATTTCGTGCATATGATGAAGTAGGCTCTGGCTCACTACAGTTTATGCAATGGTAAAAGTATTGGTTTTTAAGGTGCCACAAGATGCTGGTTGTTATTCCAGGAACAAACAGGAGCATGGTGACAATTAAAAGTAGTAATATGATGCTGTAGTATAACAATTACTGTATATTACAGTTGCTCAGAAGCAGGTTTCCAGCTGTTTTTAAATTTTCCAGTACTTTTAGAGATTGGCAGATGCTGAACTTTTTGCTGCTTACAATTTTTAAGCTAAAAACTCTACGGAGGACCCATTGGTTGAAGTGAACCAGCTTTTTCATTCTATCTCACTGAAGAACATAAGGAGAGCCTTGCTGGATCAGACCAGTGGTCCATCTATAGCATCCTGTCTCACACAGTGGCCAGCCAACCAATTCCTCTGGAGCTTCAGCAACAGGACACAAAGGGCTTCCCCTCACATTGCCTCCTAGCCTGGTGTTCAGAGGTTTACTGACTCTGAATGTGAAGGCCCTCTTTGGTCACCATGGCTAGCAACCACCGAAAGATGTATTACTTCACTCCATCAGTCTGTCTAATCCCCTTTTAAAGCTGTGTATGCCTGTGGCCATCACTACATCCTCTGGCAGCGAATTCCACACTTTAATCACTCACTGTAAAAAAGTATTTTCTTTTCTCCACCTTGAATCTACCTCCCATCAGCTTCATCACTCAGTCTAACCACTGGTTTGTTGTGAGAATAAAATGGAGGAGAGAATAGTATAAATTGTTCTGTCCTTTTTGTTAGCCAGTCTCCTATTGAGACAGGTATTCTATAGCATTTTAATCATAATACTTTTTGTTACACTATAGATAATGCTTTTAATTTTATTAAATTTGCAGGCATTAGCCTTCACTTGCATCCTTCTGATTTTCAAAAGGACTTTGTGTTAGTGGGTTGTATCCTAATGTTCTGTTCAGCTAATGGTGGCTGATTCCATTGGCACAAGGAGCCTTTCTCCAATACAAAAGACGCTTTTCAGATCCAGGAAGGCAGCATAATGTTTTCCCCTCGGCTGACTATACTTCTCAGCTATATAATACCTGCAAGTAAGTTTGGCAGGTGATCCCCAGTGGCATATATTTATTTATTTCATTTACAACCCTGTCTTTCTTCCTGATGGGAACCCAAAGCACTTACATTGCTCCCCTCTCCTCCATTTTATCCTCATAACCTATCCTGGAAGTAGGGTTGCCAGATCCCGGTTGCAGGACTCCTGGATATTTGGAGATGGAGCCTGGGGAGGACAGGGACCTCAGTGGTATACAGTGCCATAGACTCCACCTTCCAAAGCATCCATTTTCTCCAGGGGGACTGATCTCTGTAGTCTAGAGATGAACTGTAATTCCAGGGAATCCCCAGATCCCACCTGGAGGCTGGCATCCCTACCTGTACGGTAGGTTAGGCTGAGAAGGTATGATTGGCCCAAGGTCACCCATCAAGTTTCCATGGCAAAGTGGTGATTTGCTATCACATATTGAAGTCTGATGCTGTAACCATCATACCACATTGGCTGTCATATACTATATAGAATATATTAAAAGACATGTCTCCATATGATCTTGGTTAATAGTTTTAACAGTAAATATACACATTATACCTGAACGTCTCCAAATTAAAAGTATCTGCCTCCCCGTTAATTTGCCAGGACAGCCAGTACTTTGTGTGTGACAGCGGGGACAGCGGCTAATCCACTGAGGATGAACTCTGTGAATTGTCCCTTTGTTAAGACCATCAATACTGATTCTTTGCAGAAACTGGATTTGTTATTAAAAGCCCATTTAATTTCTTTAAGGAAAAAAATAGAATATCATAGAAAACCCGTTTCTTCACATTCTTCCTTGTTTCCCACAGGAATGGCCAGGCAGGAGCCTCACTGTTCTGTGGCACCAGGTGTACTAAAAAAAAGTTATTTTAAAAAAACTCTTACAATGAAGGGAGTACCTTTCTTTGGCTGCTTAGTCACAATTCGGAAGTAAATTATTAGCATCTCATAGCTCCCTTGTGAAGTGCATAGCGACACCCACTCCGCTGAGTGCTTTCTGCTCTCTAATCAGTACCTGGCTTGGCTTTTACTTCATGCAACTAGCCCAGAGAGAGCCAATTAATTAGGATAAATTGCAAAGAAAAAGACATACCTTGCTTCCTTGCTTCTGTTCCGTGGCTTACCTCCCTGGCAGCAGAGTTTTTTCCAATGCCCAACCAGAGAGTTAAACAGTGTAATGAGGAAGGGGGAGCGGGGGCTGCAGGACATCCAGGATAAATACTTCTTTGTCTGGCCCAGCTCCTATTTGACAGTGGCTGACTCTCTTTTCTGTCTAGTCCTGGGCTACAGAAAGGGGAAGAAGAAGAAGAGTTGGTTTTTATATGCCGAATTTCTCTACCACTTAGGGGAGACTCAAACCGGCTTACAATCACCTTCCCTCCCCCTCCCCACAACAGACCTACCCTGTGAGGTAGGTGGGGCTGAGAGAGCTCTAAGAGAGCTGTAACTTGCCCAAGGTCACCCAGCCGGCTTCATGTGCAGGAGTGGGAAAACAAATCCAGCTCACCAGATTAGCCTCCGCCACTCATGTGGAGGAGTGGGGAATCAAACCCAGTTCTCCAGATCAGAGTCCACCGCTCTTAACCACTACCCCACAAAGGGACTGCAAGATCAGCCTTCTTCAGCCGGCGTCCCACTGAGCCACTTTCCCGCACTATTATTTATTTATTTTAGACAGTTCTGTGCTGCTTTGTCCTCAAAGAGGGTCTCCGAGGCAATCCTCGAAATATTCAAAATACTAAAACAACATTTAAAATAAAGGATATATAAAATATTGAAATGACCTGACCAACAGCGATTGATGTGCCTTTTTTTTGTTGAGAAAAGTTAGCTCAAGGTATCTAGAAATATTTTTTTATTATATTTCAATGAGGTCTTAATACTAGTTAATTCCCACTTTACCTGCCCATAGTTGACGTCTTTCCAGAAGCAGAAAAGTAGTTAATGCAGAACATTCAGCTGAGGTTCGCCAACATGAAGTCCCATGGCAATCATTTTAGGCTCCTTGAACATATTTCTTATGTTTTTATTCCAGCCTTCATCCGGGTAGCTCAACATGGCACGTATACATAAGGCTATGCCATTTTACCTTCACACCAGCCTTGTGAGGTAGGCTGGCTTTTGCAAGACCTCTCAGTGGGCTTCATGTTTAACCCAAGATCTATGACCAGCATGCTGCATATCCTATCATGCTCCCTGGGCTGTTTAGGGTTGCCAGGTCCCTCTTCGCCACCAGCAGGAGGTTTTTGGGGCAGAGCCTGAGGAGGGCGGGGTTTGGGGAGGGGAGGAACTTCAATGCCATAGAGTCCAATTGCCAAAGCAGCCATTTTCTCCAGGTGAACTGATCTCTATAGGCTGGAGTTCAGTTGTAATAGCAGGAGATCTTCAGCTAGTACCTGGTGGTTGGCAAGCCTAATTTAAGGAGCCTTGAAGGCAAAAAGAAAGAAGGTTGCTCTACTTTCGGAGGGTACATGAAGGCATTATCCTTTGCAATGTGGCAGATACAGCTATGGATACATTGATATAGAAATTATTCTAGTTGTCCCATGTAGTTGGTTCTAAGTAGCTAACACCTGATCAGAAATATCTGGTAATAACAGTAATAAAACAGCATATAACCAGCTACCAAAGTGTCACCTCACCAACAGAAGGTAGAGAAACAGAGAAAACATGAGGCAAAAGCACACTGGGACCAAACATCTATCATGACCCTGTATTTGGTCACCCCCTTCCTCACATCACGTGACATAAGATCCAGTGAAGGGCCACCATTAGGAGAATAAAGGGGCAGCCAAAACTTCATTCTGGCTTTTTGCAGACTGAGCAATCCTCTAGTTCCTATGGAATTATAAGGACATAAATAGAGCTTGTGGTCCTTTTTTCAAAGTCCAGACAAACAAGGCATTGAAGCTGAGGTTGTCTCCTAGCACTCATATTAAACAATTTGCTGCTTTTGGGTATGGAGGATCTTTTTACCAACCATGGCTAGTAGCCCCTATTGGACCTTTCCTCCATGACGCTGTTGTTTAACCATCTTTTAAAGCCAGTACAGGATCAGTGTCACAGGACAAGAAACACTGAACAAAGTGAGATGAAATTGTAATGGAATAATCCATATATGGAGCCAAGCTTTTGAATGACCCAGAGTAAGTTTCAGAGCATCAGCAAAGGACATGTCAAACCTGCTAGCAACCTGCCTGCATTTGCTGCACCTTGGGACAAAAGGCACAGAAAGGGCTGGATTCTGTTACAAGTAACTGGCCAGGAGGCTTGGCTGAGGGGTGTGCAGGTTTTTCAGAGCTGAAGCTGTGATTGGAAAATATGCAGGAAGTCAGAATATACTGGTCAAACTGTAACACGGCATGGTCTGGGACCATCGTACCTGTGGGACCATCTCTCCAAACATAACAACTTACTGGTTATCCCCGGCCCAAGAAGTAGGGTTGCCAACTTCCAGGTACTAGCTGGAGATCTCCACCTATTGCAACTGATCCCCTGCCGATAGAGATCAGTTCACCTGGAGAAAATGGCCGTTTTGGCAACTGGACTCCATGGCACTGCAGTCCCTCCCCTCCCCAAACCTCCTGCTGGTGGCAGAGAGGGACCTGGCAACCCTACCGAGAAGTATCTGGCTGCCCTTGACCAGGGCCAGAGCTTTTTCAGCCCATCTCTGTCTACTGAGATCAGGGCCCTGTGGGTTCCAGCGCAGTTCGGCGGGGCCTGCAAGACTGAGATGTGCCACCAGGCCTATGGTCGAGGGCAGCAACAGTTTCTATCACGGCTGGCCTCCCTTCCCCTCCCTTTCATGGCATCGAAGCTGATTTAGATTTGAGAACCCTGACTGCCCTTCCCCAGGCTGGCCCTGGACCGGTGTGTTGATGATGTTGGATTTAACGCTGGGCCTAGTTTGATTGGCAGGGGGCTCTGTGCTCCTGTGGAGTCAGCCCCTCCCTTCGGGTGGCAGTTAGTTCTAACGGACGTTTCCAACTGTCATTCACTCAAGATTCACTCAGCACTCAGTCTCAGAAGTAGGGTTGCCAGGTCCTTCTTCGCAACCGGCGGGAGGTTTTTGGGGCGGAGCCTGAGGAAGGCGGGGTTTGGGGAGGGGAGGGACTTCAATGCCATAGAGTTCAATTGCAAAGCAAAGGTGATCTGATCTCTATCGGCTGGAGATCAGTTGAATTAGCAGGAGATCTGCTTCTACCTGGCAGTTGGTTAATCACCTGTTAAGGAACAATATCTCAACACGCAGCCACTTATAACTCTTTTGTTATTTTTATGTTTTTTTTCTCATGCCTTAAAGTGCCTTAAATTCCAGTTCACAATAATATCATAACACTATTAACAACATTAAACATTAAAGACGAGGTTGATAAATTGTCCATAGGATCTCACACTTCCAGTCCCCAGAGGGAAAGTTACGCCGATAACAGTTGTCCTATGGGATTCCTCTTTGCACAGCCGTTCCACAGATCGTACTAATGTCCACAGTAGTGGGTATGAATGGACCAATGCATTAATGGTTACGACCAGAAACCGGTTATGTCTTGTTTCGCTGGTTTTTGCTTCTTCAGATAATTACAATTTCATCCGATCACAGTTTCATGATTCAAAGTTCCATTCCTTATGAGCCTTGTAATAGTTTACTACCTGGCAGTTGGCAACCCTACTCAGAAGGATTCTGTCAGAAGTCACTCTAAGTATAACTCTATGTTCGCTCTCTGCCTCACACTCAAGAAGAAGTAACAATGTTTCAGTAAATATAAGAAAAGTAGTACAAACCTCTTAAGGAGAAAATGTTGCTTATTTACAGAACCTTATAATCTTTTATTAAATACAGTTTTCTTTATCCTGTTAATATTCCTCCACGTAGCTTTTGGCTGTTTTTAACTCTGCTGATTTACAATGGTGGTATATCCTGCAACAAGTGAGTGCCGGGATATTGCCCCACATAAGGGACTGGATTAACGTTCATTTCCCCCCCTACAGATGAATGACGCCAAATAGATTTTAGATAGATTTAATGTTAGGGAATGTTAATTTTAAATTGATTTAAATTATTTTGTATTATGCCTTGATATTGTATGTATGATGTTCATTGATATTAGCTGCTCTGAGCCCGGACTTGGGCTGGGATAGAATGCGGGATGTAAATCTAAATAAATAAATAAATCACTTTATCGCCTTCTCAGCCATCATTTCAAGTAGGGTTGCCAGGTCCCTCTTCGCCACCAGTGGGAGGTTTTTGGGGCAGAGCCTGAGGAGGGTGGGGTTTGGGGAGGGGAGGAGCTTCAATGCCATAGAGTCCAATTACCAAAGCGGTCATTTTCTCCAGGTGAACTGATCTCTATTGGCTGGAGATCAGTTGAAATAGCAGGAGATCTCGAGCTAGTACATGGAGGTTGGCAAGCCTAATTTCAGGAGCCTTGAAGGCAAAAAGGAAGAAGGTTGCTCTACTTTCGGAGAGTACATGAAATCATCCTTTGCAATGTGGCAGAATTATTTATTTACTTCATTTATACCCCTTTCTCCCTAAAGGGGCTCATAGCATTCTCCTTTTCTCCGTTTTATCCTCACAACAGCCCTGTGAGGCACATTGCACTGAAAGAAAATGGATGGCCCAAGGGAAAGCAGAGATTTTAACAGGGGTCTCCCCAGTCCTGGTCCAGCAATGCCACACCAACTCTCGGATAAATAAAGAATTATGTTCCAGTAGTGCCGGTGACATTGCATCCACGGGTGCATCTCTTTTCATGCGGTACAGCCACATACAACTGCAAAGTGTTATTGCGGGCCACGGCCCAGGGGAGGCGAGCATAATAAATACATAAATAAAAATTACTGGCTACAAAACAGCCCTCATTGTGGCTGTTTGAAAATCCCTGATTTAAGGCTACCTAGCGCCACCTTGTGGTGTTAGAATTTACGCTTATTTCAGCACAGCTGTCATTGACAAATTGTTGCTTTGCTGAGAGCCCCCAAAGGGAGCGTATTTATTTATTTATTTGCAGAATTTGTACCCCACATTTCTACCCTTACAAGGGCCACCAAGGCAGCTGACAATTTAATGCATACAACCGCCTTGAACCAAGAGGCAAGGCGGGGTCTAAATGTTACAATTAATAAATAAATGCGATAAAATTGCATTTTAAAACCATCAAAATCACTATCCATCCCAAACATACACCATTAAAACAATTTTAAAAATCAGAGTTTAAAAATAGAGTTTAAATACATACAAAACAGAGTGTGTATGTGTACACACACACACACACACAAGCATTGGTTAGGAAGGAGAAAATACGTCTGCCAGGAAAAACATTAAAATGCAATTTGGAGTGGGACTTATTTATTTACACTTAATTATGTGCAGCAAAGTGATAAGATATTACAAGCTGCATGGCAAACCAAAGCAAACACACCCTTCTTAGCCCTATGACTCAAATGGACTTGGAAAAATGATACTCCATTGTATTAGAAGAAACTAACCTTGTCCATAAATGATGATGGGAAAGAGGCTAAAGAGGCCATTTCTATTTTGTTAACTTTCATGCATTTTAACATCTTGTGTTTGAAAATATAATTGTAACAATACAATTATTAAGCCCAGTTTAAGCATGAAGTCAGAAAGGAAGGCAGCTTGATATAGCCTAATCTCGTCAGATCGCGGAAGCTAAGCAGGGTCGGTTCTGAGAAGGGAGACCACCGAGGAAGGCTCTGCAGAGGAAGGCAATGGCAAACCACCTCTGCTTCTCACTTGTCTTGAAGGCCCCTTGCTAGGGTCGCCATAAATCAGCTGCGACTTTACCACACTTTACAGACACAAGCATGAAGTTATCCCAGTGTAGAGAAACGGTGTGTTGGAATGCTCGCTCACCTTTTAAAAAACAACCTCCTTTCACATGGAAAACTTTTATCTAAGTCTCTCCATGACATGCTATCATCTTACACATGAGAGAGAGCACTTAAGGAACCATCCTTTCCATCTAGTGATGCCACTGATATCTCAGCTAATCTGTGTTTTGGTTCTGACAGATTAAGATCTTCACTGATACTCCCACAGTTCCACCATAGTTCTGGAAGTCTGACCTGAAGCTCAGTTTCCCGACATCCATACAGTGCAGGTGTGGCATGATGACAAACAGTGCAGGTGTGGCATGTAGGAACCTTTAGAACAGCCTTTATTTAAAGCTTCAGGCTGTTCTAAAGGTTCCTGCAGTGTGTCTTCATAGCACATCTGCACTGTATTCTTCTTCTTACTGTCTTGAGCTTCAAATGCAAGCAGATTCTTAAGAGAACATGCTTCCATTTGAAGCTCGAGACAGTAATTATCACAACATTCCCTGAGCTGCTGAACTGGATAGGTTATAAATCAAAATCAATTATATGAAAGTAGCCTGTGCTGCAAGTAGAGTTGCCAACTGACCTGGCAGAAAAATGTCCTGTCGCTTTCGTAGAGGCTAGACGGGATGTTATTTGCCAGGCAATGTTACTTACCTTTGTGTCAAGAAAATCTTTAGCTACTCATTTCCACACGCTAAGCCTCTATTAAAGGGGCAAGATCCACCTCAGTGTAAGGCAGGTTCATGTGTCTAGGCCTCTTTCCCTCACACTGGGAGCCAGCGTGGTGTAGTGGTTGAGAGCGGTGGTTTGGAGCAGTGGAGTCTGATCTGGAGAACCGGGTTGGATTCCCCACTCCTCCACATGAGCCGCGGACGCTAATCTGGTGAATGCGATTTGTTTCCCAACTCCTGCACATTAAGCCAGCTGGGTGACCTTGGGCTAGTCACACTCTCTCAGCCCCACCCACCATGTCTGTTGTGGGGAGGGGAAGGGAAGGTGATTGTAAGCCGGTTTGAGTCTCCCTTAAGTGGTAAAAACCAATTCCTCCTCCTCCTCCTCCTTCTCCTCCTCCTCTCACCTTCACTTTCCAAGCAGTACAAGAAGAATATGATGAACCTCCTACACCATGTTGGTAGAACAGGGGAACCGTCATCTCCAAGCAGTGGGATAGAGTCAGTTGGGGTCGTGCTTTAGCTGCATCTACCAATGCCCTCAAGCATGTTGAGTCATAGGATTAGGAGGGCACAACAGACATCGGCTGGACTTCATGGTGATGAATCGATTTATTGCTTCTTGCCCAAAACTGCTGAGTGTGAGCTGAAACAAGCTCTTTTTGAAGCAGCTCTGCATCTAACACACAAGGCAGGACTGACCTGGAAACCAGGAAGAGAAAACAGAGATGTTGTGAGGAATTTTTTAAATTTATATTTGTATATTTATTGTTATGTGTAACACACAAGGTAGGTTTGACCAGGATGGACCATCATGTCCTGGGGAATTCTCCTTTCCCTTTTAATTTTTTTTAAAAAATGTCTTGTAACAGGAAGAGTTCTGGTGAACTCAAGAGTTCGCACACTCTTATGTGGCATTTGGTTGGTCCTAACAAAAGTTATTATGGGGACTACATTCTGGTTTTTGGATTTTACTGTTGGACCAATGCTGCTGCTAAACAACTTCAGCCTAAAAGCGTCCCACTGAACAACTAATTAAAACGAAGGATTATTCCTTGTCATTCATAAACATACCAGCAGAGGGCACTAATGAACTCTCTAAATACCACTGTCATTACCCCCCCCCCAAAAACCTGAACACATTTTCTTGAAAGACCCATTGATTTCAGAGTCACTTGTTTAACAATGACCTTAAAGTGCAGGATAGTACTGATCAATGTAATCACTGACACTTGAGGCAAACCCAATCCTGTCTTATTCTGTCTGGCCTTTTTTGAACCATGGAGTGCCCATTGCACAACATTACCAAGCAAACTTCCAAGTAATTTGAACACATGAAGCTGCCTTGTACTGAATCAGACCCTTGGTCCATCAAAGTCAGTATTGTCTACTCAGAATGGCAGCAGCTCTCCAGGGTCTCAGGCAGAGAAAGGTCTTTCACAACTCCTGTTGCCTGATCCCTTTAACTGGAGATGCCGGGGATACTATTAGTTAAAATGGATACTAGTCATGCTGCATACCTATTCTCTCTAGTATCAGAGGAGCATGCCTATTATATTGGGTGCTGTGGAACACAGGCAGGATGGTGCTGCTGCAGTCGTCTTGTTTTTGGCTTCCTAGAGGTACTGTGTGAACAGACTGCTGGACTTGATGGGACTTGGTCTGATCCAGTAGGGCCTTTCTTATGTTCTTATGACCTTCTGCATGCCAAGCAGAGGCTCTACAACTAAGCCACAGCCCCTCCCCTAAAGTGGAGATGCTAGGGATTGAACCCAGGACCTCATGAATGCAAAGCATGCGCTCTACCACTGTGCTGTACCACTGAGCTATACCCCCTTCCTAGTATTTAGGAGAACCCACTTCAATGTGGTGGTGCTGCCTCCTCCACCTTGCATGGGACTTTGGTGGGTCAGGGTCATTAGGCCCCTACCACATAATTAGGGTTGCTAGGTCCACTAACGGTGGGTGGTTTTGGGGGCAGAGCCTGAGGAGGGTGAGGTTTGGAGAGGGGAGAGGAGAGGAGGGGGGTTGCCATAGAGTCCAATTACCAAAGCAGCCATTTTCTCCAGGTGAACTGACCTCTATCGGTTGGAGATCAGTTGTAACAGCAGGAGATCTCCAGCCACCACCTGTAGGTTGGAGCAACCCAAAACAGCACTATAACACTATACAGCAAATAAGTGAATTTTATAAAGTGCAAAGTGAATAAATATATACAGCATATACAAAGGGAGTACAAACAGATACAAAATTTACAATAACAATCCAATAAACATGACTTATCAAGAGGATGCCAAGATCCTGATTCAACAGGTACGTTCAAGTAATCAACCAATTAAGGTATCATTTGATATTAGAATTTTTTTTTTTTGAATCTTTCAAATTCTTTTTAGGTTGCAGTTATTGGAACAAAGCCACAGGAAAAAAGATGTCAGACGTGTTGTCTAGATCGGGACCACGTTTCGCATATGGCTTCTTCGGTGACCTGTATCAATAATAAATAATGTATAAGTGCCTTAGTAGGTGTTGTCTCATAGGGACCGCAAAGATTTGTATCCAGGTCTCCAAAAGGACAGAAAAAGGACAGTCTCCTTTTGGAGACCTGGATACAAATCTTTGCGGTCCCTATGAGACAACACCTACTAAGGCACTTATACATTATTTATTATTGATACAGGTCACCGAAGAAGCCATATGCGAAACGTGGTCCCGATCTAGACAACACGTCTGACATCTTTTTTCCTGTGGCTTTGTTCCAATAACTGCAACCTAAAAAGAATTTGAAAGATTCAAAAAAAAAAATTCTAATATCAAATGATACCTTAATTGGTTGATTACTTGAACATACCTGTTGAATCAGGATCTTTGGCATCCTCTTGATAAGTCATGTTTATTGGATTGTTATTGTAAATTTTGTATCTGTTTGTACTCCCTTTGTACATGCTGTATATATTTATTCACTTTGCACTTTATAAAATTCACTTATTTGCTTTATAGTGTTATAATTCTGTTTTGGGTTGCTCCAATTATCCTTACAGCACTGAGCCTTCTTTTCTTGTGGTTTACCACCTGTAGGTTGGCAACCTTACACATAATGGTTTGCAAGGCAGTCCTAAATGTTCTGGATGACATGCCAATCCCATTTAGAACAGTGGGGAACATGTTTCCAAGAAAGAGCATTACCACCTTTTTATGTTCTATATTTTGAACAGCTGCATCATCACCAAGAAATTAACAGATGGAGATTTTACAGCCACAATCTTTCCTTGCCTGAGAAAGCTGGCAATTTGCTCACTTATTGAAAATAAGGTGTTTTATCTTTGTTGTAGGCTGTTTCTTAAGATGATATCAGAGCACAGAAACTACAGGCCTATGAATTATGAAACAGAGTCAGACCACTGGTCCAACTTGCCCAGTATTATCTTACTCTGTCTAGTGGCAGCTTTGCAGCTATTAGCAGCTCTTATCAGCTACTATCCCTGGCCCTTTAACTGGAGAGTCCAGGGAATGAACCTGGGACTTGCTGTATGCAAAACATCTGTTCAACTGCTGGGCCAGAAGCAAGTCAGTATGCTGCAGTGGCAAGACAGTGAGCCAAACTATATGTGACACATTTTAAAGAGTAGTGAGGAAGGCCATTTTAAAAATTGGTGGGAGCCCAATTCAGCTCAGGACTGCAGAATTGGAGGAGGGGCAAGCTGGAGTGCTAAACTGAATCGGCTCTGGCTGATTTTTAAAATGACATCCCACCTTTTAAAAAAGTGTCACCTCTAGTTTTGCCCTGATTGTGGAGATGTTCAGTTCAAAACGTTGGCTGGCTATGGTGCTACATAACAAGGTTGCTATGAGACTAAAATGCTGCTTTGAATTCCTCAGAAGAGGGTAGGCTAAAACCATAATCAAGAAGGAATTGCTCCATCTGGTACACTTTTATCCTTTGTCGGTTTTCAAAGCATTTATTTTCTCTGGGATGGCACGTGTTTCAAACATGGAGAGGTATTATACTTGTACAATTTGACATGCAGGCAACTCTGCGGACTGGGTATGTGCAAAGAGAGGTGATTGCGATACTTTTATCTCCATCCCCAGCAATAGCTCTGCCACTTGGACAGAGAGAGAGGGGAAGGGAAGAGCAGAAATTGTTCTCTCCCCTCCCTCTGGACACCAAACAGGGACGGTCTTCTTCTCTCAATAACGTGTGTGGACTGCAATCAGTAACACAAAGAGACACTACCATGATTTTGTGGCTGCCCTGCAATTTGAACCCAGGACTTCCTGGCACATAATTCATGTTGTCAGCCACCGAACTAAACACCCTCCTTCAAAGAGCACAGAGTGACATTTTGGTCCCACAACAACCCTGTGGGTCGAGAGTAACTGGCTCAAGGCCACCCAGGGACCCAGCTGAGCATGGAGCTGAATTGGATTTGCCAAATCCAAACCTAAACAACATAGTTTAGGTTTTTCTCACAAGTGCCATGCATTATAACAGTTGTGTGAAGTAGTTGTCAGTAAACTATTCATGTGTTGCTAGTGGGATAGAAGGGGGGGTCATAGTAAATAGTTATGAGGAACCAATGATTTCTGGAATTTTGTTCTGGGGTTTCTGAGGCTTTGATATTTTATTCTTAACTTAATGGCTGTAATCATATTGTAATGCATGAAACAACCTTTTATTGATTGGATCCTATTTCTGCGCTCTTAAAGCACAGTTCTTATATAATCTTACTTGAAGGCATGTGTTAGTTAAACGTGTTAGTAGACCATTAAGTAGATCTTTGTTCTTTAAGATACTCAAGGTGTGTATTAACAGCCTAATAAAACATGCTGTTTTGTGCCTGAACGCAACAGTGCCATGTCCCTTGGGTTTCCTGTTTCATTGTTCAGCCAACTAAAATGTGTAACTTAAAAAAAAAGACAAAAAAATGTTCTAAGAATCAAGAAGGAACATTTTGCCAGATTTTGTCTGGCCTGATGTATAATTTAAATAGTAGGATCTAAGATACACAAAGAATCCTGAATTCTCTCAGATTCCCCCCCCCCCAATTCTTCCTTCCTTCTTGATTCCTCACACTATTCAAGTACATCACAGGTACATCTCATAAGTTATTATATCACCACAATGTGGTGTAGTGCACCACCAGCATAGTGTAGTGGTTAAGAGTGGTGGACTCTAATCTGGAGAACCGGGTTGGTTTCCCCACTCCTACACGTGAAGCCAGCTGGGGGACCTTGGGCTAGTCACAGTTCTCTCCGAACTCTCTCAGCCCCACCTACCTCACAAAGGGTCTGTTGTGGGGAGAGGAAGGGAAGGAGATTGTAAGCTGGTTTGATTCTGCTTTAAAAAGGTAGAGAAAATCAGCATATGAAAACCAACTCTTCTTCTTCTTCCTCCTCCTCCTCCTCCTCCTCCTCCTCCTTCTTCTCCCAAACTGAATCTTGTTGTCTGTCATAACCTTGGAATTCCAGTGCTCTCTCTGAGTGTTGTACAGAGACATCAGCCTCTGTTCTAATGTACACCTCGATCCACCCATCCCTTGCAAGGCCATTGTATCCAATGGGCAAAAGGGGCACTAGCCCATGGCCCACTGCTGTCAGGGTCCCACCATGTACATGTGTGTGTGAGAGAGACAGGCAAACACAATATACACAACAAATCAATGAACAGGTGAGGTATGTAGTGAGAACATGAAGCTGAGTGTGCTGCCCCTCCCACTGCTCACACCCATCTCTCCTATGCACACTCACCTGAAATGTGGGTACAGCACTTATATGATTTCAAAGTATGACTGGGAACGTTCCAAAGAGGGGATCCTGCTCCCATTCTATGTGCATTGGCTCCTGTATAAATATGGACTCTGCGGATCTATGAGAGGTTGGTTTGGTCAGAGCTCCCCCAAACACACATCCAGTTCTCTTGAACTTCCCTGGTGCCGCAGGCCTCCCTGTTCACAGTAATGTGCCCCATGTTCACAGAAGGGTACATGCACAGGATGAAGAAGCTCACATAGTGGCAAGTGCATGATTCATTGCAATGATTCATTGCATAAGAACGTAAGAAAACCCCTGCTAGATGAGTCCATCTAGCCCAGCATCCTTGTTTCTCACAGTGGTGTTCTCACAGCTGGTGTTCAGAAGCCCACTGCTCCTAAGCATGAAAGCTTCATCTAGCCATCTGGCTAATAGCCACTATCCTTCATCAATTAGCCTCGTCTCCTTTAAAAACCGTTTGAGTTAGTAGTGATTGCTACATGTCGTGGCAGTGAATTCCGTATGTTAATTACTCTTTGAGTAAAGAACTGTTTCCTGTTGTTTTTCCTCAATCTACCGCACAGCAACTGTACTAAGGGCCCTCAGATTCTAGTTCAGGGGTCCCCAACCTTTTTTGAGCAGCAGGCGCCTTTGGAATTGTGACACGAGGTTGTGAGCGCAACGACGACATGGCTGCTACAGGAAGGGGCACCAAACGCAAAATGTCAGGGAGTGTGGTTATGCATAACTCTTATAGTAACTCTTCAATGTTTTAGGCAGAAGCTTTGTTTAACAAGATGCCTTATATTTAGGGTTGCCAACTGCCAGGTAGTAGCAGGAGATCGCCTGCTAATTCAACTGATCTCCAGCCGATAGAGATCAGATCACCTGGAGAAAAATGGCCGCTTTGGCAATTGAACTCTATAGCATTGAAGTCCCTCCCCTCCCCAAACCCCACCCTCCTCAGGCTCCGCCACAAATATCTTCTGCCGGTGGCAAAGAGGGACCTGGCAACCCTTCTTATATTGTTTAGAAAAGATCTAGTTGGATACACACAGGCCATTTATGCATGGTCAATTTTGATGCTCGCTCAAAGCTCTTTTTTTAAAATGTGACTTTAAAAATGCCTATTCACGGTCCTGACGCAAAAGGAGAAATCCCACCCACCCCCACTCGCCTGCTCCTTCATTCCTGTTTGCATAGCTATTAGCATGTGCATAGCTAACACTCCGCTGTTATTTTGCATGGTTCCTTCAGGGGATTCTTCGCGGCACGGGAGGAGCAAACTCCAAAGGTCGCATTAAAGGGGCTCTAATGCGAATTCAAAAAAAATGCGGGGCAATTCAGTCTGGAACATGCTGCTAATTACCAAGCATAAATGGCCACAGTGAAACTTCAGTCACACAGTGAAGTGCTGTGGTGGCAGCTGCTGCCAAAGCAACTTGAAAAAATCTGTACAGCCAATCAGATTTCCAATGGCCAATCTGAAGTATTGTAAGTAGGGTTGCCAGGTCCCTCTTTGCCACCGGTGGGAGGTTTTTGGAGTGGAGCCTGTGGAGGGCGGGGTTTGGAGAGGAAAGGGACTTCAATGCCGTAGAGTCCAATTGCCAAAGCAGCCATTTTCTCCAGGGGAACTGATTTCTAGCTAGTTCCTGGAGGTTGGCAACCCTGGTTGTAAGGCAAAAGCTCTACCTGGTCCTGCCTGTATTTTTTGTATTTTTGTAAGTTGCTTTTGGGGAAACGATGGGTAAAAATATTTCGATAAATATAAAATGCAGTAAGATAACCATTTTCTTTTCCATTTCTTTCCTAATAATCCTTAGCGTAGAGTTTGCCTTTTCCATTCATCACTTTATACTTGCTAAGACTGAACTTCACGGGTCCGCTCACTTTGTCGGGAGAATGATGCTCTTGATACTCTTTGCAGTCTGCTTTTACTTTCAGCATACTGAATAAACTGTGGCACTCAAAAAAACTGTAGGTTGGGCCGACGGCCTCCGGCGCTAGTTCGGATCTCAAGTGCCAGAACAGGCCAAGAGCTCTGCTCTCGTGATAGGGTTGCCAGCTCCGGGTTGGGAAATACCTGGAGATTTTGGGGGTGGGGCCTGAGGAGGACAGGGCTTGGGGAGGGGAGGGGCTTCAGTGCCACAGAGTCCAATTGCCAAAGAGGCCATTTTCTCCAGGGGAACTGATCTCTATCAACTGGAGATCAATTGTAATAGCAGATCTCCAGCTAGTACCTGGAGATTGGCAACCCCATCTAGTGACTGATATTAGGGGACATCTGCGTAAGTTAGTTCTTTAGCCACATTAATGGGGTAGCAGTGCAAGCTAGAGAGCCTTTTCATCAGTGCATCTGATCCATAAAATAAGGGGAAAGAATGGAGGCCAAGAAGATACAATATTTCTCTGTTGCCGGCATTCATTCCCACCCTCCTGTCCCTTCTGTGTGCCAAGAAACATATATCCTACTATGGCCAAAGGAGGGTTAAATAGATCTGACTGTCCGGGTACTTACAACACCATTGGCACAAATTGACTGAGGACTTGGATAAAGGCACATGGATTAAATTTCATGGGGAATACTAAAGCAGATGATATCGTTCTAAAGAAACCATGCTAAAACAGCCTGAATCAAGGTTTTCGGCATTATTAAGGCAACAGTAAAAAGAACTAATGGAATTGGATCGTAACAGTGAGCATTTGGTGTCCCCCCAAGGGGAACATACAAACCCAAAGTAATGTTGGCGTTACGTGCTGCCGTTGAAATCCATGGCAAAACTCTCAGTGATTTAGATAGGAAAAAGTAAAATGAGCATTTTGGGGTGTGGGTTCATAGGCCCCAATCCAGAAAAGCACTTAGATGTGGTTGCCTAAGTTTTGGCTTCTAGGTATGAATCAGCAGAACATTCCATGGATGTAAACTGAAATAAATGTACATTCAGTATTCTTTCCCACTATGTCTTCATAATGGAGGTCCATTTGACCAATTTCACAATCTGACATCATTGGGAGGGGAAGGAGAGAATAAGAATCATACCACTTTGCCAAAAAACATGATCAGATCCTTAACTGAAGTGACTTCTGCTGGTATGGTGTGTGCAAGATGGGTTGGAAGGAAACATAGTTACAAAAGCACACACATCCTGAAGATTTGCACAGGGCTCCCTCCAAGTACTTCATTTAGTATGAATTGTAGGGTTGCCAGGACCCTCTTCGCCACCGGCAGGAGGTTTTTGGGGCGGAGCCTGAAGAGGGCAGGGTTTGGGAGGGAAGGGACTTCAATGCCAGTGAAGAAGGAAAAGTTGTGGAAGGGCCGTAGCTCAGAGGTAGAGCATCTGCCTTGCGTGCAGAAGGTCCTTGGTTCTATCCACAGCAACTCTATTTAAACAAAGATCAGGTAGTAGGTGATGTGGAAGACCTCTGCCTGAGACCCCGGAGAACTCCTGCCAGACAGCGTAGACAATGCTGACCTTGATTGACCCATGGTCTGACCCAACATCAGGCAGCTTCATCTATTCAAAATACAAGCCACACATCAATGCACCATAGGTTGCCCATGTAGGGTAACCAAAATCAGGCAGAATGCTTTAGAGATAGGTCACTACGGAGGATCCCCTTATCCACAGATTTCTGCTTCTGTGCCCATAGGGGCTTTCAGCTGGGAACTAGAAGTTTAAGCCTATGTGTCTTTCTAGCCATTTCTGTTTCTCTGAGTAGAGCACTGTGTTCGGGGATTGTCCTTCTTGTTTCTTCATTGCTGCTCCCAGCTGAGCAGGGGGGGAAACACTTCCTTCAGAAAGGGTCATTTAATTTGGGGGGAGGGTATTACTGTCCTGAATGGTGTCATCAGCGGTCTTTTTGGCTCTTAACACCCAAATTTCCCTAGAGGTCTCACAGCAATATACAGCCCCTGTTGGCAGCACATTGTCCCACGTAGTGACTTTGAGTAGGGGCCAGCGAGTCAAGTTCCAGTGATCCCCTCTGAATCTCTCCTTTCCTCCCCTCCCCTGCTTGGGAGTTGACTGAAAGGCCTAATGAAATGGGGGCTTGGTGGCAGGGAACTTAATTGTGTTGTGATAGGTGCACTAATGGGGCAAATGGGTTTGATCAAGAACACCTCTCGTTTATGAGAGGGTCAGCTCTATTTGCCTCCCCACCTCCTTCACGGGTAGACAATCTTTTAGAGAGGAAGTTGACAAGACTTTGGACTTAAAGCTGTCCCCCCCCCCCCGCAATTGTGCGCTTGTCCTACTGTGATTGTCATTGTTGATTCCGGTTTGCCGTAAATCATTTTTCAGTTCATGATTCACTTTGGGAGGGGGGCTCGTACCACCCACTCTGTTTCAGGTTGGGCCCCATTTTCCTGACTCACCTATTGTTCTGTATCTTTCTGAACTCTGCTCTGTTACTGCAGAACTCTACCGCCAGCAGGGAGGGCGAGGAAATGGCTCCCTCAAGAGCAATTTATCACGGTCATAAATGTTGTACATTTTACTGGGAGGCCATCAAAGGTCACCGACAAGTGGAAACAAACCAATCATTCCTTCGACTCAGTTTTGCTACATGATATTCTGTACAGACACATACAAACACACATGTGGGTTCCTCAGCAAGCAGGATCCCGACGGAACCATCAGGAATACTTTAAATACTTTACGCCAGTTTTTCTGCACAAAGCGAAATGCATGGCTTGTACCTGGGATTTTATGGGTGACCTTGCTTCCTAGTTCCCTTCCTTCCCTGTCTTCCGTGATGTATTGGTTTTAGCTGATTGGCTCATATAGATGTCCGCACAGTTGGTACCAGCCAGATACTGAAACTGTTTGTTTTCACTTCCTGCCTTTTCTCAGATGTCAGTCACTCTTTCTTTATACTGAACAAGCAGAATTGTAGCTCCTGTAATCCATTCCAGGAGCTTTTGATTTCAGTAATACTTAATGTTCAGTTCTTTTATGAGAAGATGACAAAGCCTTGCACTAGATGGCAGGATGCCTTTCTATTGTGTTTCAGTTGGTGACCCATTACCATACATTTTGCAGTTTCTACTTTGGGATGTGAAGATGCCTCATGCTCCATTTCATTCGGGCTGATTTTTTTTCCTGGGTAAAGAAGGAGCCCCGTGGCGCAGAGAGTTAAGCTGCAGTACTGCAGTCAAAAGCTCTGCTCACGAACTTCCCGACAGCAGTTGGTTTTCAGGTAGCCGGCTCAAGGTTGACTCAGCCTTCCATCCTTCCGAGGTCGGTGAAATGAGTACCCAGCTTGCTGGGGGTAAAGGGAAGATGACTGGGGAAGGCACTGGCAAACCACCTTGCAAACAAAGTCTGCCTTGGAAACGTCGGGATGTGACATCACCCCATGCGTCAGGAATGACCCGGTGCTTGCACAGGGGATCTTTACCTTTTTAAAGAAGGAACTAAAGGCAAAACTAGACCTTGGGTCTGGGATCAGGCTCAGAATGCCATTGCGGTAGGGTGGGAATGCCAGGTGGAATGCTGCTGTAGGAAGCTCAAAACACCACTGAGGGGATAGGAGGTGCATCTGCAGGAGGAGGAAGGACTCCTGCCTCTCCCCCCCCCCCACAAGCTGCCCTGTTTTTGCTGTTCCATGTGCACATAATACTCCATGTGGAGCAGCAAAAACAGAGAAATAACTCCCTCTGTGCTATTTCAGCACAGGAAAACTGCTTGGGGGGGAGGCAGGAGTCCTTCCTCCCCCTGCAGCCCAAATGGGCTCCCCTTTATTTTTAAAAAGCAATTTTTCACAGCTGCTGTATGGCTGTGGGGAACCTGAGTTCCTAGGGTTTCCAGCCTCCAGGTACTAGCTGGAGATCTCCTGCTATTAAACCCATCTCCAGCTGACAGAGATCAGTTCCCCTGGAGAAAATGGTTGCTTTGGCATTTGGACTCTATGCCATTGAAGTCCCTCCCCTCCCCAAACCCCGCCCTCCTCAGTGTCCGCCCCAAAAACCTCCTGCTGGTCGTGAAGAGGGACCTGGCCACCCTATGAGTTCCCCAGGCCCAACTCTTTACAAACCCTAACATTTAGTTTGGCTCTGAATTTTCCCACTACCAAAGGAGATTTCACATCAGTTTATTTAACAACTTGATCTGTTTTCATGGCTTTGTTAAAAAAGTTTGATCCTCCATTGATACTGTTATGTGTTCTCCAATGCTTCAAATGATGAAAAATTCCTGAAGTAGCACTTATCTGGGTTGGCTCCCTTTGAAGGTGAAAGTACTGGAGATCTATGGAATGTTAATAATATTTGCTTTATGGACAAATGTACAAATAGAGCACAGGTAGAGAAAAGCAGGCTCTCCTCCAGGACAGCAGAGCTGTAACCCCCCCCCCCCATTAGATTTCCAGAGAGAGAGAGACAGATCCTATACCTTCAAGATGCTTACAGCCAAATTCACAGCAGTTTTTCCATTTCTGCTTCACCAGACCCAAACTGCTCTTTGACACTTGAAGCTGCTGTATACTGAGTCAGACTACTGATTTATCATGGTCAGTATTTTCTACTCAGACTGGCAGCAACTCTCCAGGATCTCAGGTGGAGGTCTTTCACATCACCTACTTCCTGATTCTGCTGACTGGAGAGGCTGAAGATTGAACCTGTGACCTTCTACATGCAAATGTGAGCTACAGTCCCTCCACTACACCTATACGCTTCTTCACAAACACACAAACCTGCAGGAAGAGGTCATTTACTCCAAGCTCTGATGGGCACTTGAAATATTTTCAGTCTTTTGGCCCAATCACACACAGTAATTAGAGAGTCAATCAATCAATCAATCAATCAATCCTTTATTTGTATAAAAAAGGCACAATACAAAAGGATACGAAAAGAATGGAAATATTAAAAGGTGCCTTTTAAAAAATAGTTAGACAGTTACATCAAATAACATTGTTTGTTGATACTACCATCTAATTAACTGTTTGGCGGGCTTTTAAAACAAACTTTAAAAACTGTGCCACCGTCTCCAATATTTGAGGCGAACGGTTGTTCAATAAATAGGTGACATTAAAAGAATCTGGGACATTCTGTCTATCAATCAACAGGGGGCTTAATAGTTCATTGCGAGAGTCTGTATAGAAACTACAATAAAATAAGACACGAGCAGCTGTTTCAATACAATTGTTGTCACAGGGGCAAAGCCTGGCAGACATAATTGGAGAGTCATTTTGCAACAGCGTCACAGCTGAAGGAGCCCAGCCCGTAACAGCGTCCAAAGGAGTTTCAAAGAGAAGTGCAGCACGCAAGGTGAATTAGCGCCGTATCTGTACTCTGTTTCCAAGGACATGCTATCCACACCTCAGAACTCCATGCCGCAAAGTCAGAACATATTGGGTTGAAAGAACGAGATTCAAGTGATTGACTGGTTCATGTCTCAAGAGAAGATTTCCAGGAGGGGCGGGTCCCTTTTAGCTGCAAGCATTTGAGAGCTGATACAGTACTACCTGGGGAAAGTTGATAGAAGAAAAAAGTATGACATCTCAATAAAGTTCTCCATTTTTATTGGCTTTCATGCAAAAGAAAAAAAAAGGCAGCTGGCTTATAAAATGCTCAGTGGGATTTTCCTTCTCCCCACAACCGTCCATCTGCGATCTACAAAAGTTTTCAGTGCCTGAAGCAGTGTGGCTTTGTTCTTAACACGTTCTAAACTTTATCGTGTTCTCAGGATCAACTCTAACAACTCCTTTTTCCACCATGATGTTTGCATTTACGGCTACCGCGCGGGGAAGAGCCATGTGGAACACACGCTGAGCAGGGTGTCTGATGAATGGCAGCCAGATTCAACAAATTGGCTTTAGCTGGACTGGCTCCTTGGTTAATATTTACAGTAGCGTTATAGAGTGATTAAATATTTCAATTAATTGACTGTCTCATTGCTAACATACAAATTCACCTATTTTTTTTTAAATGTAAAACGTCAGCGAAGGTTTGTTACTTTGGAGCCTGAAGGAATGTACCAGATAATCTCATAACTTGAAATTATGACCCACTGCTACAGAAAAATCCATCTATCATAGTTTCTTTCTTCATAAAAGAAACCTTGGGCTGTGTGTTTTCAGTACCATATTTGTGTATCACAATGGCATCGGAAGATAGCAAATGTAAGTCCATCAGCATTGTGGAGTATACAGGCTGAAAAGACCTGTTGAAAATGCAAGGATCAGACCACTAGGCTATCAAGATCAGTATTGTCTGCTCTGTGACTTTTAAGTTTTCAGGTAAGTTTTTTTAATATGACCTGATACCTAATCCCTGGAGATGCCATGGATTGAACCTGGGGCCTTCGGTAAGCAAAGGAGATGCTCTAGCACAGAGTCATGGCCACAGTGTTTAAATAACAAAAGCAAATCCAAGACCTAGTACCTGGGAAAGACAGAATAACACCATGTAATAATACAGGTAACTTGGATCATAGTAAAATTATCAAAGTATATTGGCAAAGTTGAGGCAAACTATCTACAAGAAATATAAACATATACAACTGGAGAAAATGGCCGTGTTGACAATTGGACTCTATGGCATTGCAGTCCCTTCCCTCCCCAAACCCCTCCCTCCTCAGACTCCACCCCAAAAACCTCCAGGTATTTCCCAACCTGGAACTGGCAACCCTACCCATCAGCGGCCTCAGTGGCTCCCAGCAGGGGCCTCGGAGCACCTGCCTGAAGCAGTCTGGGTGAGTGGCTGAGATAGGGTTGCCAACCTCCAGGTACTAGCTGGAGATCTCTCGCTATTCCAATTGATCTCCAGCCGATAGAGATCAGATCACCTGGAGAAAATGGCCGCTGTGGCAATTGGACTCTATGGCCTTGAAGTCCCTCCCCAAACCCTGCCCTCTTCAGGCTCCACCCCAGAAATCTCCAGGGATTTCCCAACCCAGAGCTGGCAACCCTATGCTGAGAGATAGAAGGAAAGGGAGAGACAGGGAGGCAGGGAAGCCTTGTCACATCTGCCCAGAGCAGTCCGGGTAAGCTGCCAAGAGGGAGAGGGAAAGCGAGAAAGAGGGAGAGAAGCTTCAGCCCGCCTGCCCGGAGCAGTCCAGGCAAGATGTGGGGGGGGGGGAGCCTGCAGTGGGGCTAGGTGGGGGAAGACTGCAGAGGAAGGGGATGGGGTAAGGGGAGGACGCAAGGGAGGCCAAAATGGGATGGCTGCTTCTGCACATTTCTTGTGGGTCCCCGTTTGCACATCTTCCCTGTAATTTTATATATAAACTTCCAGTCCTTTCTCCCCTACATCTGACAATGTTGGGGTGGAATTGGCTGGTGGGATGTGCCAGCTGCTGAAAAAAACTCCCAGAGCTTGGATTGGTCCAGGGACTTGAGAAGGAAGGGCAAAGACAGCAACTCGAGGCAGGCTTCTCAGCTCAAGGCCAGGGAATGCTGGACTTTTGCTCACTGTTATGTACAAGCCCACTCTTCTTACCTGCTCTGTTTACTGGACGTTGCTTCTTGATATATCCACAGAGGAACTTACATATCCCCCCACCTTCCTAGAAGGCCTTCCTGATCCTTTTCTCTTTAACCATTTGCTTAACTGGAAGACATGTTCCCATGCTGCAGGAGAGCCCTTGCTATGATTTCAAGCAAAGGGTTAAAGCAGGGGTGGGGAACCTTTTTTCAGCCAAAGGCCATTGGATATTGATAACATCATTCGGGGGCCATACAAAATTATCAACTTTAAAATTAGCCTACTATATTTGGTCAAAAATTTAGCTAAGAGGCACGACCGGAGATGGCTCCAAGTGTCTGCCAGGTAGAGCGACTAGCTTTTGAGCTCTGCTGTCCCCAGCTGGGCCCAAGAGATTCAGGTAGGGCAGCATCCTTCTGAGCTAGAGATCTGCCAGGACCCATGAAGGGCCGACCAAATCATTTCGTGGGCCTTATACGGCCCCCGGGCCTGACATTCCCCACCCCTGGGTTAAAGTGAGCGAGTGCATTCCTAGGACCGCAGACTCACTTTAACCCTAGAACCAGGAATGCAGAAAGGAGCCCTGTGGCGCAGAGTGTTAAGCTGCAGTACTGCAGTCAAAAGCTCTGCTCACGACCTGAGTTCGGTAGCTGGCTCAAGGTTGACTCAGCCTTCCATCCTTCTGAGGTCGGTCAAATGAGGACCCAGCTTGCTGGGGGTAAAGGGAAGATGACTGGGGAAGGCACTGGCAAACCACCCTGTAAAAGCAAAGTCTGCCTAGTAAACGTCGGGATGTGACGTCACCCCATGGGTCATGAATGACCCGGTGCTTGCACAGGGGACCTTTACCTTTTAGGAATGCAGAACTAAAACTAGGAATGCAGACTCACTCACTTTAACCCTTTGCTTGACTTGAAATCATAGCAAATGTTCTGCTGCAGCATGGGAACATGTCAACGAAATGGGATTTGGGTTGTAGAACCAACCTGAAGTCTAAAATCCAGAACCGAAGCCAAGCATAAGTGTTAACGTGTGTGTGTGTAAAGTGCCGTCAAGTCGCAGCCTACTTATGGTGACCCCTTCTTGGGGTTTTCATGGCAAGAGACTAACAGAGGTGGTTTGCCAGTGCCTTCCTCTGCACAGCAACCCTGGACTTCCTTGGTGGTCTCCCATCCAAATACTAACCAGGACTGACTCTGCTTAGCTTCTGAGATCTGACGAGATCAGGCTAGCCTGGGCCATCCAGGTCAGGGCTAAGTGCTAACATGACACTTTAAATCAGGCAAAATTATACAGTAGGCCCCAACCCACAGCAAACTACACATAGTAGTACAGACCACAGTCCCCAATAAATTATCCAGATAACTTTGTGAAGCCTTTTGTAACAGTGTTTCCCCTGATGCAATTACAAACACACATGCATACATAACACTGCCTGAGTAGAAAACCTTCTTGAATAATTCAGTTTTGCATCGTTTACAGAAAGCCAGGAGAGTGGGAGTTTTCCTGACCTCCTGAGACAGGCTGTTCCATACGGTGGGGGCCGCAACAGAGAAGGGCTGTGTAAGGGCAGTTGTTGATTTTCCCTATTTGCATGCTGGCACCTGCAGGCTGGCACCTGCAGAAGACCCTGCTCAGGTGAGCGAAGCTATCATAGTAGTGCATAGGGGGAGAGGCAGTCTCTCTAGGGTTGCCAAGTGCCATGTGCCCCCGCCAATCCACCTGGCTGCCCGCCGACCAGCTGAGGGTTGGCGGGCAATGCGTGCACGTGCGCCTGCCTGAGGTGCCACGTCACTTCTGGTTTACACCTGGAAGCACCACATCGCAAGGGGCTGTTTACCACTCAAACTCCCAGCCTTGCGATGCATTTTACACTCCCAGTTTGAGTGATAAAGGCCCCTTGCGATGAGGCACTTTCGGGTATAAACCGAAAGTGACATGATTGTGTCGGCGTGGCCACAAACGCACACAATCACACCTCACCTCCACCCCAAAAACCTCCTGCTGGAGGAGAGGGGTGGCCTGGTAAGCCTAGGTCTTGCAAATGTTAGAGTCCAAGGCCATGAAGGGCTTTGTATGTAACAGCCAGTACTTTAAATTGAACCCAGAAACTGATGGGCAGCCAGTGAAGTGACTGTAGAATGGGAGTGATATGCATGCTCCATCTAGCTCATTTTATTACTTGGAAAGCCTTTGCAATTGCACTAGTGAAAGCCAGATTTGCTATCCTGGTTGAGCAATTAAAACTTTCATTTGATATGCTTCTCTGACTAATCAGGTAAAGTCTCTAGAGTATATCCACAAGTGTCTGAATGCAACCATGGTCATGTACAAGCAAAGGATTATATGTTTGCTTTGGGATAACTTGCAAGTATGAGGCCATGAACTTGTAAAAGGGGGGGATGACAAACATTCAACAGGTTGGCTTTCTATGCAACCAGTAAATGGTATAGAGATTGGAAATATGTAATGTGTGCTTTTTTGTTTTTCAAAGTTCAGACATTGCTGATATCATCGCTGTATTCTAGATAACCTCTGAACCACTGTCTGGGGTTTTCTTCCACAAGAGCTACTCACTTGTATTAATCAGAGAGGGACTGGAGACAAATGGAGTGGATTCAAAGAGTGGAAGACGGTGAAAGCTTGCATGAATGGAACAGAACTGTCGAATCAGTTTTGTCTTTGCAAGAAGCAACAGAGAGCAATGGTTTTTAGAAACAGGACTACTCCCAGCAAAGCTTTTGAAAACATTCAAAATACTAGATGCTTTAAAAACAAACACTAACCTCACCCTTTTTAACACTACAGTTAGCTTTACATACAATATATTTTATTTACATTTATAAATACATAGAAATGTCATTCTTGTCCGAAGCACATTAATCTCTCTCTCTCTCTCTCTCTCTCTCTCTCTCTCTCTCTCTCTCTCTCTCTCTCTCTCTCTGCAACTCTCTTAATTGGAAGAAAGTATGTTGCTCCTGATTTATGAACTTCAGTAGTGCCAGGGATCATTTTAAATGTACACAGCTGCTCTGCAGTAGTTTAACTTGGCAGATAGTATAAAACCATTGAATTGTGTCATTTATTTGTGTATGCATACAATACATTCCTTGTGCAGGTTCTCTTGAGCTATGAGTTCAGAAATGTGGCCTAAAATCTAGCTAGGAACATGACGCATGGTTTGGGTGATGATCTCCAAATAGCACATGGCAAATGAAGCATTCTGGTACTCTGCAGATCAGGCTTCCCGGTTGGGAGCATCATTGAGAAGGACTGGAGAACTGGTCATGGAGAAGTATGAAGTCAAATATAGGTGTGCAATAGAGTTGCCAACCTCCAGGTAATAGCAGAAGTTCTCCTGCTATTACAACTGATCTCCAGCTGAAAGAGATCAGTTTACCTGGAGAAAATGGCGGCTTTGGCCATTGGACTCTAGGGCATTGAAGTCCCTCCTCTCCCCAAACCCCACCCTCCTCAGGCTATGCCCCGAAAACCTCCTGCCGATACCGAAGAGGGACCTGGCAACCCTAATGTGCAATAGGAATGGGTCTTCTGTTGGAAAGTCTGACACTCATCGGACAGACTGAAGGACAAGATAGAAATGGTTTCAGAGGGTAGTTGTGTTGGACTGCAGCAGAAGAGCTAGATTTGAGTTCAGTATAGGGTTGCCAACCTCCAGGTAATTACAACCAAACAAAAGGGCAACTCAGGCTGTGTTTAAACATATGTGTGTGTGTGTGTGTGTGTGTGTGTGTGTGTGTGTGTGTGTGTGAAGTGCCATCAAGTCGCAGCCGACTTATGGCGACCCCTTTTTGGGGGGTTTTCATGGCAAGAGACTAACAGAGGTGGTTTGCCAATGCCTTCCTCTGCACAGCAACCCTGGGTATTCCTTGGTGGTCTCCCATCCAAATATTAACCAGGGCTGACCCTGCTTAGCTTCTGAGATCTGACCAGATCTTGCTAGCCTGGGCCATCCAGGCCAGGGCATGTTTAAACATACATGAACTTATATTACAAAAATTACCAATTCACCAAAGTTATTCACAGTGTTTGCAACTAAGATTCACATGAAACCAACAACAATATTCCATACAGAGTTAAAAATATACATTCATGGAAATAATTCTATTCAATGCATGTAAGTATGACAAATGCCACTACAGGTGGTTTTAACACATCCTTGTTAAAGATTACAACTGATCTCCAGGTGACAGAGATCAGTTCCTAGGGTTGCCAGGTCCCTCTTTACCACCGGCGAGAGGTTTTTTGGGAGGAGCCTGAGGAGGGTGGGGTTGGGGAGGGGAGGGACTTCAATGCAATAGAGTCCAATTGCCAAAGAGGCCGTTTTCTCCAGGTGAACTGATCTCTATCAGTTGGAGATTCGTTGTAATAGCATAAGATCTCCAGCTACTACCTGGAGGTTGACAACCCTATCAGTTCCCCTGGAGAAAATGGCCGCTTGTTTAATTGGACTCCATGGCACTGAAGTCCCCCCCCTCTCCAAACCCCCCTCTCCTCAGGCTACGCCCCCAAAATCTCCAGGTATTTCCCAACCCAGAGCTGGCAATCCTAGTCCAGTAGCACCTTGGAGTCCAACAAGGTTTTCAGGTATAAGCTTTTCAGAGTCAAAGCTTTGTATCTAATGAAGGGAGCTTCAACTTGGGGATAAATATAAACACTTAAGTTCTTGAGGACTTCCCAGTTGTAAAAATCTAAATCTAAACCTGGAGGGGAGAATCAAATGACGCATTCTGCAAAACTTGTTCAATGAGACTAGAGGAAGGGATTTTACTAGAGTCACTATCATTACTTTTCCAGCAGGGGGAGAATTTGCATTGGTACCCTTGTGAGTAGAAACCACAGTCTAAAAAAATAATCTGGCTATGCCCCATTTCGAAAACTAAGCTGATTTTGCTTTGGTCAAAATCCCTTTTATTGGGGTTTTGTACTTTTATGGATAATTACAATATGCTTTTTAATAGATAAGACTGCAAAGTTGTTGTTTTTTTGCATAGCTCCTCCGCAAGCTAATTGAAAGCAGAGTTGTCATACCTGAGCTGCCAGATCAAAGGCTGTTACCAAACCTCAGATCTTTCCAAGTTAGTACAGGTATACTTTGCTGAATCTGCCCTGGTCAATTCAGATCAAAGAAAATGCAAAGAAACCTTGCAATAATTCATTTATTTGCCAGTAAGCTAAACAGGAGATACATGTGTTAGAGTTTGCAATCAGAATAAAATAAGAAAGATTTTAATCTAGTGTTCTGCCTTGAATATGGATTAAATTTTGTTTTTCCCCTTAAACTTTATAGTTATTATGGATGCAATATGTCACAGTTGGGGGAGGAGTCTGAATCACTGACCAACCCCTTTTAAAAAAAGTAACAAATAGGCATATAATTTGGTTTAAGCTTCTTTCCACAGGTGTTTGCAGTGGCAGATCTACTGTAAAACTAATGAAGCTTAAACTTCAGGGCCCCTAATACCAGAAGGGCCCTGAAGCAATTTTTTTTAATGAGTGAATTTTTCAACAAAATCGATGGAGGTTTTTGTGTGTTTTGTTATTAAAAGAAGGCTATATTAGTAATAGAATCATAAGCCAATGGACTGAAGTACTTAATATTGACCTTAGAATATGCTCTAATACCCATTTCATATGGCCACAAAATGCCCCTGAAATTGTTCAAATTTCAAAATTCCACCTATCTATTAGAGAATGAACCAATACATCTGTCATAGAACAACTCAATTGAAGAAGATAATCACAGTTACCCAGACCTTGTTGCTGGTGGGAAGGGGCTCACTGTATGCCCCATGTTCAAGGACTCCACCCCACCACCCTGTTCTTTGCTATTTGGGCCTCGAGGCCCTTGCAAGGGCAGCAAGGCCCTTTGGACCTTGTTGGATGTTGCCCTATTGTTGCTGGTTGCAAAGGGTCCTGCATAACAGTTCAAACCCAAAAATGTAGTTCTGCCACTGGGTGTTTGTGCTGTGCTGTGCTGTTGTGTTGTGTTGTGCAAGCAGCACCCCTCTCATTCCTCCAACTCTGACTCCGGAGGGTGGTTTTGGAAGTCAGAGAACAGATAAAAGTGGCTGCATGTAACATGCAATTCTGTCCCTCAGAGATCCTACAGACTGACTGATAGAGATTATACGATGAGGAACCTAGCAGAAAGCCCGAGGCTGTTGTTTAAAAGTGCAGACATCTCTAAGGCTGAATGTGTACCTTGGCTGCTGGCTGTTGCACTCTGCTTTCTCTATTATTTCTCCCCCATTTTCTCCAAATAGATCTCAGCTGCCTGTCACAGAATGCAAACGTGAGCCAAAAATCCTATCAGAGTCTGCTTGGCCTGAGTAAACAGTGCTCAAATAAAGGCGTGTAAAGATGGAACTGACAGATTGATAAGCAAAATAGATACATGCACAAATAAAGAAAAGTCAGTGAAACAAGGGAAATGCATTCAGACAGAATCAACCTGAAAGGAAGTCAGATGAGGATGTGCCAGATACAAAGGTTTTGCAGAAACGAAGACAGATTTCACCCGTGCTGCTTCAAGTGCTTTTCTCCCATTGTTGGTGTGCATTTGTCAACAACTGGCTTGCTGCATTAAATGCATGTGTATCAGGCATTTAAATGGATCTATTGGCCATGCAGAAAGATAGATTTTCAATCTCTTTTCAACCTTGCTGCTTTTTGTATGTTTGTGTCCCTGTGAACAGATGTGTTCTATCTGAAGCACATTTTTAGGCCTTCACTTTAACACTTTTTCCATAGAGTTGCACATATTGGAGAATGTTCTCCCCCCCCCCCCACATTTTAACCTTTTAAGTGTGAAAGGAAAGCCTTGGCAGTTTCACCAGTGCATATTTCCCTTACCCCTTTCTTGTATTCCAATAAAACTGACAAGCTCCAGGAAATTCTTGTTAGTTTCACGGATGCTGGGGGATGGTTGCCATTTTGCCTTGCCTCTATTTCTGCTTCTGTGACAGTGGTATGTGTGTGTGTTGTATTTGGTGGAGGAGTACAATAATGCTTCTCAGAAATTTCAGTTCATGCTGAATGTGACTGCTTGTCTGTTCATTGGAACACACAGTTGTTTCTGGGACTAGTTTAAGGTGCTGATTCTTGACTTTAAAGAAGAAGAAACATAAGAAACATAAGAAAGGCCCTGCTGGATCAGACCAAGGTCCATCAAGTCCAGCAGTCTGTTCACACAGTGGCCAACCAGGTACCTCTAGGAAGCCACAAACAAGACGACTGCAGCAGCACCATCCTGCCTGCGCTCCACAGCACCTAATATAATAGGCATGCTCCTCTGATACTAGAGAGAATAGGTATGCAGCATGACTAGTATCCATTTTAACTAATAGCCATGAATATCCCTTTCCTCCATGAATGAATATGCCCACTCCCCTCTTAAAGCCTTCCAAGTTGGCAGCCATCACCACATCCCAGGGCAGGGAGTTCCACAATTTAACTATGTGTTGTGTGAAAAAATACTTTATCTGCTTTGAATCTCTCACCCTCCAGCTTCAATAGATGACCTCACGTTCTAATATTATGGGGGGGGGGGGAGAAGAAGAGTTGGTTTTTATATGCTGACTTTCTCTACCACTTAAGGAAGAATCAAATTGGCTTACAATCACCTTCCCTTCGCCTCCTCACAACAGACACCCTGTGAGGTAGGTGGGGCTGAAAGTGTGTGACTAGCCGAAGGTCACCCAGCTGGCTTCATGTGTAGGAGTGGGGAAACAAATCCAGTTCACCAGATTAGCCTCCGCCGCTCACGTGAAGGAGTGAGGAATCAAACCCGGATCTCCAGATCAGAGTCAACTGCTCCAAACCACTGCTCTTAACCACTACACCATGCTGGCCTTCCATGACCTGAGATCCAGAAATCAGAGGGACCGTCTCTGCTTGTATGACCCTGCATGCAAAGATTGTGGATTGTGGTACATAGCTGTTTTATATGTCTTATGTTGTAAGCTGCCTTGGGCCTCCTTTTTGGGTGGGAAAGTGGCAATACAAATATTTTAGACAATTAAATGTGTTGAGCTGCACTCGGAAGAGTAAGGAATGTGGATGGTGCCTTCCTGAAGAATTCTAAACCATTACAGTTTTGCAATGGAAAGCAATATAGTAGGATTGACAAGGCTGTTCTGTTCTCCGAGGAAATGTGTACTGAAGCAGAAATGCATAGCCTTCAAGAATTTTATTTTAATTAGGAAGTCCATGAAATGATGGACCAGTCCAGGTGAAACTCCCAAGCATAAATGACCATAGTGTCATCCCCTGACAGTTTTGGGGATGTGGCATCATCTTCCCTGCATGAGGTACTCATGAAGAAGGTAAAAAAACACCAACCCCCTCCACTTGCTGTCTAACTTTCCCCTCCATGAGTTCCTTGCAGCAGCCCCCGCCCCCACATTCATCTCAGCTATTTCCCCTCTATATGGCTCTGTTGCCATAACAAATTTTGGCTGGAGGCAGATAACAAAAGTGTTCCTGATTAGAATCTGCTTTTACTTAAATTGACAAGGAGAGAAAAGAGCTGGTTTGAAGGTCAGCAGCAGATGTTCTCGGGCCTGTCCTGTTAGTAGACATGCTCGTTTATTATTCAGGATTATTGGAACGGGATTTTGACAACCCTTAACTTTAAGATTTTATTCAACACTTCCCGAATTAACTCCCTTTCCATAACCAGTCTCTTCAGAGACTAGATTTATTTATCAAAAAAGAGGATTTTAGTGGAATGTTTGGCAGGGATTATGTCTATGCCTCATTAAACTTCTCTTTGTTTTCTTCTTTCAGTCATGAGTGATAGCACAGAATGGATAAGTTTCGATTATTTGATCGCTGATATTGTAATGTAATATTTCATTTATTACATTTTATCCCACCCCTCCCCCAGAAGAACTCAGAAGGCTATACATATCCCTTCTCCCATTTCCTCAGAACCCTCTGAAGTAGGTTTGCATGAGAGAGAGAGAGAGAGAGAGAGAGAGAGAGAGAGAGAGAGAGAGAGAGAGAGAGAGAGAGAATATACTAAACAGAAGTTTAAATGTGGATCTTTTAATCCCAGACCATATATATTTAAAGCACCATTTTCCTGGGCCTGGCACAAACTTGAAATGTGCCTCTCTCCAGCAGCATGTGTGCAATCCCATCCCATACATAAAAACGGATGACTGGCAATGTGCGAACCCATCTGTCCTAAATTGTGCAAGTGCATTGGCCTCCTCCCCTACTTTCTTGTCACGTATAGCAATTGTGTTGTGCATGATTAGTAGCCCTCGAAGTGGATAAGGATATACTTGATTGGAGATGCTTTGTTTCAAATTCTCTGAATCTGAGGGCCATGTCATAAATGGAAAGGGATGTGGAAAGCATGCACACGCTATGAAAATGTATTTTTTCTCCATTTGCTGCGCATGGTAATCTTTGCTTGATCGTATGTGAGTGGGTGTTGAAAATAAATAATTTTTAAAATGGCCTTCAGGATCCATTGCTTGCTGTCATTATGATGGCATTCACTCATCATGTTTGATGCTTGGATAGTAGTAGTGTGATTAACATGGAAATTAGTACATACTCTCTGTTGCACAGGATTGTACAGAATGTGTTTGTATGCCTGTCATGGCACACAGAAGAGGGAATGGGTTTAGGCCCCCTTTTGTAGGAGAATGCTTGCAAAGGAGAAGTTACGTTTTGCGTATCTGAGACAGGTGTTGGTTTCAGTGCAGTGTTTCCATGGGTGCACGGACTTCCGTCCATAGAGTTTCTTGGCTCCTTCTTCCCATGGCAGCTTGAAATGACCTCTAAAATCCTGCTTCTGTGCTGGGTCCCATCCAGGGACCTCCAAAATATAGTTTAGTGCAGAGTCCTCGTGTCTTTTAATATGGCCACATCCAGATTGAATCAGAACAATGGATACTTTACAGGCACACATATTTTCATGGATTGCCCCTCGGTTAAAGACACTGCAGCTGTTACAGTTACCTGTTTTCTGCATCCACTAAGCATGCCTGCATGAGACATGATGCAGGTAGCCCAGCCTTCTGGACCCCAATTACCCTGTTAGTAGCTCTGCCATCACCTAGAGATTTAAAGTACGTTAACGGGCTGCTCTAGACCAGCCAATAACTTTCCTCTTGAACTCTACTTTTTGTGCAGGTGTGTCATGGGGGGAGGGGGAGTCCCACTTCCCCTTTTTCTCCCTTCATTGGTAGAATGCGCTTAACCAGCAGACTCATGGGGAGAAATTATCCAGAGAAGTCTCTCAGAAGCAAGGAACATTTTTTTAAAAGGTTTTATTGTATGCACACACAAATAGGGAAATCTAAGAGGCAAAACTACAGAATGCAGAAAGGAAAAATAAAGCACAATTTCTCACTTCCTAAAACACTTAGAGGGCTTCAGATTTCTGGAGACCAAACTCTTCCTCACAGCAAACCTCCAGAAGAAGGCATGGCAAAAGAGGGGTGAGCACTTGCTCCTTGCTACCCTATATTTCAAGGGGTCCCTCAGAAGCAGAATGTTTCTTTTGGCTCAGTGAGAATGTGGGGCTCCCATTTAAACTTCCCACCAAAGGAGGATGTGGCCAGTAAACTATTTCCACAGGATCATGGGGTTATTTGCATACAGTATCTACAGGCTGCAAAGGAAGTGGGTGAGGTGCAGAGGTGAATTAGCAGGTGTCAGACTCCGTTGATCCTTTCTGGGATGACTTTGGCCAGGTTATTGTGACAGTTGAGGGGGCCAGGAGAGAAGGCACCACATATGCTGCCCTGAGCTCCTTGATGACAGGAGTAATAAGAGTAACAAAGAAAATAAATCAAAATGTTTAAAAATAAAATGAACCAAAAAACCAACAGAATAATATGGCTGTGTGCATCCCTGTATTGTACACAGGTTTGCAAATGTGTGCATATGAATGCCACATGCACACATACCTTGCAGTTTTGAGTGTACACATTAAATCTTTTACATATACATCTAAAATGTGAGGCTTTATAGATGCAGGACATGCAAAAGTGAGTTAATTTATTTATTTAATCAATTTCAGGCGGGGGAGGATACAACTTTATTGTCAGTTCTGTCAGGCCATTGATAGAACCTACCCAGCTGAGGGCACTGACATTGTTCTGTCAGTATGTGGGTGCCAAAGTGCCCACCAGGGTATATTCTGGTGCCCACTTCCTTCTTCCCCAAAGTATTGCTCCCCTAAACCCACGAGCCAGTGCTGGCTTTTCATTGCCTCACTGGGGCTGGAGGTGCTTCAGAAGAAACCAGGAGGCTTCGCCTTCGTACCTGCAGGGAGCCCAGATACAGAAACAGCCATAAGAGAACACTTTGCTTGGCGCCTCCCAATATTTTATGGTTGGTCCCAGCTCCCCCCCCCCGCCGTCTTGTCACTGGCTGCCGCTCCTCATACCAACCATTCTGTTGTGGTGCCCACTCAATGCCCTCAAAATCCCAATAGTGCCTACTGGCTCAATAAGATCCCCCCCCCCCCGGTATAAATAATCCTCAACATGGTTTAACGTATGTGGTGGAGGCAGTTTATAGTGATGTTGTGTTGCCAAAATACGAATGAGAGAAAAATACTGGCCTATTTAATGAGCCTTTCTTGGAGCAGGGAGAATTTTCGTGTGTCGAAAGCGAAGGAATAAAAGTATTGCTTTATATGCTGAAAAATATATATAATTGCTTGTTATAATAGGGAAAGTGGAATATTTGACTGTTTTAAATGCTTAAGCCTTAAGTACAGTTAGTTTAATTTTTATATGGCATTCTGATTGGCAATGCACCGTTTCCCACCTGCTTACAATCCTTACGAGCAGCTTGTGTTGGAGTGGATGCCAACGAGCCAACACACACTAATTCGATCAGGAAGTTGTTGAGGTGGGTTCATTGGAAGCCGTTTCGAAGGGAAAAACGCTTTTTAATTTGGGAAAGTGTGATTTATTTTCCTGAGGAATTTGATGGGAATATAAACCCAAGCTTTTGGGAGACCCTGCGCTGGGAAAATGTTTGCAAAATGATGTCAATGTATTAGGAGGCGGCTTGGGTTTTCATAAAGGGGAAGTTGCATGTTTTGAATCCCTAAAAAAATTAATATGCCTCTGAGAATGTCAGACCTGCAGCTAAAAGAGCCTTGCTATAAACGACCTCTCCTCAGTCCCTCATGCCACATAATCAGTTACGTGGCTAACTCATTGCTAATGAACGCAGAGGAAGCAGCACTGCTCCCCCCTCTTTGTGATCACTATTTCGAGTGCAAATCATGGCTTGCTGCACAAGCGGAAAGGGTGGGGGTAAATTAGCTAGTCAAATCAGGGTTGCCAACCTTCAGGTACTTGAGAGAACAAACAGCACCACAGCTCTGATCAATAGAAGCTTCTTTAGTGATTGTAACAAAGAAAAAAATAAGAATTAAACATCTCAAAGCATACACGCAGGTATGAAGACAGTCTGAAACCTCAGATTACAGTAAATTTACTCAAATCAAAAGATACCAGTTCACTTCAGTAATAGTCCACATGTATAAGGTTCCAAATGGAGACAAAAATGTAATAAACATCTGTTGCAGTCTATGTTCTGCCATTACTGTACTGAAGGAAAATCAAGGGGTATGATAGCCGCTCTACCAAGTGTAAAGAACAAGGCGTTCCACGTCGGTTGCTCCACCGAGATTCCAAAATAAATAGACGAACGGTTGCTTCACCGTGGTTCCAGAATAAACAAAGGATATGGATAATGCTTTCCAAGGTAAGTGTTCAAACGAAAAGATGAATCAATTTGAAACGATATTTCTGGATTTTATAATCGTTTCGCAGTAGCTTCTTCAGTCAAAATCTTTATATTCTCACAGGTACAGAGACCTCTGTAATAAATTGCACAAACCCTAAGATAATATCTAATCACACATAAAACATTCCAATAATAATATTCATATGTCTAAAAATTATATCTTACCAATTGGTGACCAGCGACCCATACGGCTTCTTACTATCTCTGATAGCTGGTGATAAGTATCGCCTAAAACCTCCTTAAAACCAGAATAATCTGCCTGCACAGCTGAAACAGATCAAAGCCTTAAAGGAAACTTGTCAAGTCAAACTCACTGTTGAGTCCTAAAGGAGATAAAGATTTAAATAAATGGATCTACCTCATTTCCTGTTGGTGTAAAATTTTCATAACGTCTTGATGATGATATGGACGAGGTCTATATTGCCAAAGGGCAAAGAACAGAATATCGTTTTCAGAGTGGCCCTGTTGAATGTAGTGCTCCGTGAGCGGAGCCTCCAAGGTTTTGGAACGGATCCTAGTTCTGTGCTCGCTGATGCGTATTTTTAATTGGCGGGAGGTGGAGCCTATGTAAATTTTTAAACAGGGGCACAGGACCGCATATATAACATTTTTGGAAAGACAATTAGTGAATTGCTGTAAAGAATATTTAAAATTAAAACTAGAGGAACTAACTTCCTTGATGGGAAGACTGTATGGGCACATTGCGCATGTGCCGCATTTGTGATGGCCCCGGATGTTAACCCTTGGATTACTCACAACGCTGTCAGTTCGAACCAAAAAATTACGTATAGATTTTGTCTTTCTTAGGCCAAAGGTAGGTGGTTTAGAACAGCCTGGAATATTAAACAAAACGTGCCAATGGCGTCGGATGATACATTGAATCTCATGTGTGAGATGATTGAATTGTAGGGAGGCAAACATCAGGAGATTATCCCCTGTATAGGCAATGTGTGTCTGACCTGGACAGGACAGGCTCTCCTAATCTCATCAGATCTCAGAAGCTAAGCAGGGTCAGCCCTGGTTAGTATTTAGATGGAAGGCCACCAAGGAAGTCCAGGGTTGTTACACAGAAGCAGGCAATGGCAAACCACCTCTGAACATCTCTTTCCTTGAAAACCATAAGGGGTTGCCTTAAGTCAGCTGTGACTTGATGGTCCCCATGTTGGAAGACTTCAGCACTACAAAACCAACGACTGTTAATTCTAGGGCAGTAGATTATTATTGTAGAGTCAAGACCATAGCAATAGCTAGGCCTCCTCATAAGAATGTAAGAAAGGCCATGGTGGATCAGACCAAGGCCCATCAAGGTCCAGCAGTCTGTTCACACAGTGGCCAACCAGGTGCCTCTAGCAAGCCCACAAACAAGACGACTGCAGCAGCATTATCCTGCCTGTGTTCCACGGCACCTTACGTAATCAGCATGCTCCTCTGATCCTGGAGAGAATAGGGATGCATCATGACTAGTATATGTGAAGTTGGGATATTTTGCCCCAATATGCATCACTTTACCCTTGCTCACAATGAATCTCATTTGCCGTTTTAATGCCCACTCCTCCAGTTTGGAGAGATCCTTTTGGAGTCCTTCACAATCTGTTTTTCTTTTAACACCCAATAATTTGGTGTCATCTGCAAATTTGGCCACCTCTCTGTTCACCCTCAGCTCCAGGTCTTTGATGAACAGGTTGAAAAGCACCAGTCCCAACACAGATCCCTGAGGGACCCCACTGCTCACATCCCTCCATTGTGAGAAATGGCCATTGATTCCTACTCTCTCGTTCCTATTTTTTAGCCACCTCTCAGTCCATAAGAGGACTAACCACTGATTTAGTTCCTTCCTCATACAATCAATGACACTTTTTCAGGCTGGTTGTTTACCATTCTCTCCATTACCACCAAATGTCCTGTTTGTGGTTAAATGATAGGTAGTGGGGAATGGGTGGGTAGAGTAGGGATGAGAAAGTGAGTGGATATAAAGGATACAGCTGATGGCTGATGAGTTCAAAGTAGGACAGTCACCTGGGGGATCACCAAGAAAGTCACTAGGAGATCCTGCAGTGCCAGCAGAAGGTGCTATTGCAAAAGAGGTTAAGAAAAAATGTGAGTTCCAAGTTGCCAAAAGGAATCAAAAGAGAAGCTAGAACAAAAAATGACATATAGGTCTGCAGTGTTTGGAAACTGCTAGTTTTTGAGACCCAGTCAAGAGAAACGTAAGGACCTTAGAATTCACATCAGTAATAGGATCTTCTGCTTTTTACCATGACTGGTGTCTGTGCCTAGCTCCAGACTACTTTCACAAGTGACACTGTTTAATCTGGATTGTCTGCCTTGCAAACATTGTGAAGGCAATAGAGGCAGAGAAGTGCTTTAAAAAGTCACATTGCTGTTCTGCTCAAAGCATTTTTTAAATTTGCAATTTGTGAGTGTGGAAATTACAAAAAAATCTGATTTAAGCATCACTTTTTGAAAACAACCAAAGCCTGTACTGACAATCTAGACTCTGCCTCAATGTTTGCTTGCCCATCTGCTCTCTTTTCCATTGCTTGTCGGAAGGGTCCCTCTTTAATCTCTTGAATGTGTTCCTAATTTAATTTGCATATCCATCAGTAACCTCCCTCCAAACACTGGTCCTGTTCTTCATCAACCCAGCATGATACGTTGGATTGAGGCATGGGAAGTCTCATTTTTCTAACGTGTGGAGATTTGAGCTTCTCTTGAGCGCTCCGAATTTGCATTCTTTGGTGCAGTCTGAACTGTGGAAACTGCCGCTTTGTACTTCTCTCCCTCATGTTTTTCATCTGCCAGTGGAACTGAAGATGTTAGTGCACACCCCTTTGTCTGCAATGTCGCCTTCAATATAAGAGCCCATTCTGGAGAGAGAGAAATAACACTAGTTGGAATCAAACCAAATGTGAACTATGAAATCAGAAGTTTGCGTGTTTTGCAGTAGGAGCTTGAAAACCCACTGGCCCCTGGTTTCTGAGTGGGCCACACAGCAATGAACCTTAAAGGCTTTGGGAATATATAGAAGTGATGATCATGTGAGCCGTGACTTACTCAATCTCTTTCTGCGTCAGCATCAGTGGCTCCAATGGAGGTGCGGCAGTGGCATTGAAAGTACCATGTAAACTGGGCACCCCACTGAATTGTGCTTGTCGTTCATCATGTCTTTGTCCTTTTGGTTTCTGTGTTGAACAGTGAAAAGGCTGTTGCTTAACATGGTGGTTCATCGATTGGCCAAGACGAGTAACAACTTTGGGCTTGAAATGCAACATTCTCACATGACTGGGGTGTTGACTGCAAAATGTGCATTGCCACCCAGAGAAAAGATCCTTACAGCCTTCTTTCATGGTAACTTTTAAGCTTGCTCCAAGCACGGTTTTTGGACGCGCTTCAAAGCATCTGCTATTTGGTGTTTTCTTCCATCCATGGCATGTTTTCAGCATGCTTCCTCATCTTTTCCTCACCCACACACATACTTGTGAAATTGAATTATCGTATCTCCAATCAGCTGTCAGAGGTGGTAGTGGCACTCCCAGATGGAGCTGGAGATTTAACCAAACACATGCACATGTACACATGCAAAGCTTCCTCGCCCATATGCACAATGTTACATTTTTACATAATTCAACAGCTATGAATGCCAGTGACTTTAAAGGCTTCTCCACATATGCTCTTCATCTTGAACATAATGTAATAGTAGGGTGTACGTTGCAAACCTCAGATGTCCTGGGAAAGCATTGCTGTGCATTTGTGTGATAGTCACAAATACCTTTCTCTTCCCTTCCCCTCCCCAGGCATCTCCCCCCGCGGCTGAAATTTAAATCATCAGCTCCTTGGGTCAGGAACCTGTTACTAGGGTTACTTGGGTCAGGAACCTGTCAAACACCTGCTGGTTTGGCTCGTGTCCTGTTTGCCATTCACAAACAAGGAACCAATATTTCAAGGGTCAGTTCAGCTATTTGTTGACCAGTTTACGGTTGTTCAATAGGCTGGTTCACTGTGTTCCTTTCTAACAATGCAGTGCAGAAAAATTGGCTATTCCTGAAGCCATGGTCACCATTTTCTCTGTTGCATCACCAGAAGACCTTTGGAAGTTTTAAAAAAATCAATAATTACTATTGAGGTATTGCAACATAGTGCTCTAACCATGTGTTGCCAGGATTGTTGAATTCCCAGCTTTCATATAAAATTGCAAAGTGCTAGAGACTTTACTGAAGTCTGAAACTTCAGCCATGGTGGTAATAGAATTGTTGGATTGCAATAGCACAATAACAATTGCTGATTTATCAAAACAGAAACCTCCCAAACAGAAGCCTCTAGTGGTATGGCAGGTGAAAAATCCTGGGGAAATGGCGGCTTGATGTATGAATGCAGCCACAAATAGTTAAATCAGTCATAAATAAATGCTGTGTTTTTTAAATTAAAAAAAAACCTATCCTTTGGTGTTCATTTAAGTAGTCCTTGGTTAATGACTACCAGTCTGCTTGGATCAACAGCACTTTGAACAGCTATAGTTTTGAAAAAACACCCCCCAATGTAAATCTAGTCATCAGGTGTTCAAGTTTTTCTCTGCCCATCTGTAGTGTATGTACACTTGGAAGGCCATTGTATGGCAAGGATCCAATAGTGTATATTCACCAGCACCGTGTTTGCCCTTCATTTACCCCATTTCACCCTAGGCCAGTTCCCAGTTAGCTGTGCCTAGTATGGCAGTGCATAGCTCAGCTCAGATAAAGAGTAACACAAACAAGCAGACTGCCTAGGCAAGACATCTCCCCCAGTCAGGTGCCTGACCTCTTGTTTGTTGTGTAGAGGGGCAATGCAGCAGGTCCCAGGTTTGATCTCCAGTTAAAAAGGGCCAGACAATAGGCGATGGGAAAGACCTCTACCTCAGACCCTGGAGAGACACTGCCAGTCCAACCAATACTGACCTTGATGGACCAATGGTCTGGCTCAGTATAAGGCAGCTTCATGTGTGTTCGTGCATGCATGTCTTCAGAGTTTTTCTATTAGCCTGCATAAAATCCATGCCCTCCCTCCTCCTTAGCTCTTCAGACTCTGCTGCGGCTAGATCTCTGCAGGGGCACCTCCACACTTGACCTATTACACTGCTTGATGTATACACATCCTTAAGAGCCCGACATGCAACAGAAGGTGAGACATGGAAGCCACGTTCTAGTATATAATAAATAAATAAACATACAGGGAGTTTCACTATACTAGAAGGGCTTTTATACATTTTTTACTGTTCTTTATGATATAATTATATTATCAGGATGTGTGCTAAACTAAACTATATTACTGACCACTGAGGAAGGCCTTCTTAGGCCAAAATGCATCTGGTCCTTTTTTGGATCCTACTTTGGTCAATATAAGATTGTACATCGCAGGTGTTCATGTCTGTATACATTGTATGTGAAAGTTTTGCCTATGCTCGAGGCCTATGTTTTTAACTTGAATGTGCACCTTATTAAAATTTATATATTTGTAATTTTAGCATTTTTCAGCTCAACCTCTTCGGTCTGGAATCAGTACTCTGGCTTAGTTCCATTTGGTTCTCCCCCCCCCCCTTGTTGTTGCTGCACCTCCACATACACCATAGAAAGTCATCCACCTCTTTTAGGAGTCTCCAGAGAGATGAAGGGATATGGTAAAGTCTTTTATTTTTTTGCTTTAGCTTTATTTTGTAATCATCAGCTTGCCTGTAATGTGTAAGTGACCTTTATTAAACACCATCTTGAGCGCACACGATATATCTCTGTCTGGGCATCCTCGTCAAACCTGAGAGCAAAGTCTGGCTGGTCCAGCCTCTGAAAGTGAGACACCATTGAACAGGGTGGTCAGCTCACATCTGGTTGTCTCGTTTGAACTCAACCAATTCAACTCCCAAACACATTTGACACAAAACTTGTGGCATCCCTACATGTTACTCTAGAAATTTTTTGGGACATTCACAGTGTTTGTTAATTTCTTTGCCACTAAGTCATAGCCTATTTATGGCGACCTGCCTCTGCATAGCGATCCTGGACTTCCTTGGTGGCCTCCCATCCAAATACTAACCAGGGCTACCCTTGCTTAGTTTCCAAGATCTGACAAGGGTGGGCTAGCATGGGTAGGGTTGCCAACCTCCAGGTACTAGCTGGAGATCTCCCGCTATTACAACTGATCTCCAGCCGATAGAGAACAGTCCACCTGGAGAAAATGGCTGCTTTGGCAACTGGGCTCTATGGCATTGAAGTCCTTCCCCTCCCCAAGCCCCTCCCCAAACTCCTCAGGCTGTGCCCCTTAAACCTCCCACTGGTGGCAAAGAGGGACCTGGCAACCATAAGCCTGGCCTAGCCAGGTCAGGGTATTTGTTATATACGTAGGTCTAATTTGTTATTCAATACATACCCATTTGTGTTTTTTTTGGCTGTCGGACGTATGCTTAGGTAATAGTCTTAGTGAAGTTATTCTACTGTGCCTGGGGATGCTGATGTCTAGAGGAAGCTCTGTTTAAGCAAAGGATTTTCAGTGAGTTTACGGATTTCCTTTGCTTGCAAGGGCTCCTGTAGTTCTGTTAGTGGAAGGGACAATTCTAGATGCACCAAGGGGCATGTATCAATCTGTCCTTCATACTGAAGTCAAAGGGAAACCCATTCATACAAGAATTCTGGGTGCAGGCACTGTATTTAGGGCCTGAATTTTGATCTCCTTCACTAATATTAAATCCATGCATCAGGTGTTTGAATGCAACTACTGGTTAAATGATAGATATGCTTAATAAAATGTAAAGCTGAGTGGTAGGAATAGAAACAATACACTTAAGAACACGGCTTAGGATTTTAGTCGTTTTCAGAAGTCTTGGGCACTGACATCAAAACATTTTGGATCTGGAAAGCAGAAAGCACGCCCCCCTTCGTTTCCTTGTTCATGGCCTCCCCGCTAAGATTTTGATTGTTGGCATATTCCCTTTGCCAGTTTAGAATATGGATATACAGGCATCCAAAACACAACTTTTGTGTAGGAAAACATACTGTGGTATGGTTTGTATTTTTCAGGATTCGAAACATTGACTATTCAAACAAATGTGGCATTTTTATTAAAACTTACTGAGGATACCCCTCCCTTGAAAGGTTCTTGTGGTCTCTGGCTTAATCGAGAAACATGTGCCATGTTATTGAAAAATGCTGCATTCTAACTGTTCATAATAGCAAAATGCTTGAAATGTTTTCCACATCATGGTTCTCATGGCAAGAGGTTGGCTTTCTTAGAGAGGCATACAGAGTGTGTGCGTGTGTGGATTATGCGGTTATACTCACACATCTTCTAGGTCCGTGTTGGCGAACCTATGGCACGTGTGCCACTTCCGGCACGTGTAGCCCTTTCTGCCGGCACGCGCTGTTCCTCCAAGCCGCTGGCCTTTCCGGCTCTGCCCCGCCCCGGATGGGAGAGGCTGTAGCCCAGGGGTGGGGAACCTCCGACATCATTGGCGGTGGCCCCCGGACTCTCCCCCAGAAGCTGCCGCCATTGCCGCCGCTGGAGCGTGCACGGCCAGCCAGGCGAATGGGAGAGCGTGGGACAGAAGCCGAGCGCCCACACTCGGCATGGCCGGCGGCTTCTCCGGGGCCCTCTGGGCCTGTGCGGGCGGAGGGGCATGGCTGGTCGGTGGGTGCGAAGGAGGCGCCCTCTGCCCCACCCTGCTCGCCTCTCACAAGCCTGTCGCAGCGCCCCACCGAGTGGCAAATCCAAGGCAAAACCTCCCATGCATAAATGGCCTCTTTCTTTTTCTGTCTCCCTCTGTCCTTTTCTTTCTCTCCCTTGCTCCATTTCTTTCTCCCTTTCTTTCTTTCTCCCTTTCTTTCTTTCTCCCTTTCTTTCTTTCTTTCTTTCTTTCTTTCTTTCTTTCTTTCTTTCTTTCTTTCCCTCCCTCCCTCCCTCCCTCCCTCCCTCCCTCCCTCCCTTCCCTTTCCCCCTCCCTTCCCTTCTTTCCTTCCTTCTTTCCCTCCAGCAGCTTCTCTGGTGCCCTCTGGGTCTGTGCGGGTGGAGGGGTGTGCAGTCCTATTCCACCTTTGAAGTGCCCACAAGCCATCCTCCAAACACCTTTCCATTTGTCTTGATATGTAGAGAGAAAACACTAAGGAACTAGTTGCCAATCTCCAGGTACTAGCTGGAGATCTGCTATTACAGGTGATCTCCAACCAATAGAGATCAGTTCCCCTGGAAAAAATTGCCACTTTGGCAATTGGACTCTATGGCACTGAAGTCCTTCCCCAAACCCCGCCCTCCTCAGGCGCCACCCCAAAAACCTCCCACTCATGGCGAAGAGAAACTTGGCAACCCTAGCCTCTCCCTCTGGGCCCCCTCTGGGGGTGGTATTCAGGTTAAATTGCCGCATTGGCACTCGGCGATAAATAAGTGGGTTTTTGGTTGCAGTTTGGGCACTCGGTCTCTAAAAGGTTCGCCATCACTGTTCTAGGTGATATATAGAGGGTTTCTGAGCCACTAGTTCACACGAGCTGTTCTTTTTGCCTTGCACGATGTGCTCATTAAAATAAAAGCTGCTGAAACTGAAGGCAAGCTTGAAGACTTCTCAGGAAAACAAACTAAATCCTACAGGGGCCTGTTCCAAAAATGTCGAATTGTGCTTTGTCGGATTACTAAACCGAGAGCAAGTGTTGCTACTTAGTTGTGCTCTCTGCAGGGCTACAAATCTGTTACAAAGCCGATCAATTAACTAAAGCCCCATTTTCAACCTGAAGAAAACAATGTTACCAGGACACATTTCATCTGCCCTAAATATGTGAAATGCATGAAAAAGGGATCCAACTGCTTTCCCCACCCATGTCTTTCCAATATTCACTTAATGGAAATGTTGGAACTGAGGATTCTATTTCGAGCTCTTTCTTTCACTTGCCTCTGAGCAGAACAGTAATGGTGTGTTTACAGCTCTGAGCCATTTTGCCAGAGAAGGAAAAAAAAAGAGAGCTGGAAACGGCCAGAAAACACGTTTGGCCGATAAACCCTTCTGAGCTTCCCATATGTGTTCCACATTGGGCCTGATGCAGCTTTGATGTTGCTTCCCTGCATACGCATAAAGACATTAGGACGGAGCCTTTTCCCAATGAGGTGTTTTGCAAACTTCCATGGATTTCAGTAGAAGCAGGATTGGCTGTAACTGTGTAACGAACCAGAGACATGAAAACATTTAAGATACATGGAGGCTTTCCCCCCCACTAAATGTACTAGCACAGATTTCTAAGACCTTGCTATTCTGCAAGCCCCTCCCCACAAAAAAAGAAAGTCAAACTGAAAGGTAATAATAATTTTACTACATTTATCCTCACAATTTCCCTGTATGATAGATTAGGCTCTGGAATGGAGATTTATTTTAATAAGAGGATGGTCGTGAAGTATAGAACAGAGGCTAGTTGGCCCACTATAATAAAGGGGTCTTCAACTGGCTGTCCTCCGATCCAGGTTAGGATGGTGATGGTGGCAATTAGGGCTCAAAATGTTAGTTGTGATAGGGGGCGGAATGTGTTAGTTCGTTGTTTTGAGTTGTGTGTTAGTGGGATTAATAGTAGAATTATAGTAGACATTAGTAGGGCAAGTACCCCTCCTAGTTTGTTGGGGATTGAGCAGAGAATGGCGTAGGCAAATAGGAAGTATCATTCGGGCTTGATGTGTGGTGGGGTTACAAGGGGGTTAGCTGGGGTAAAATTTTCTGGGTCTCCCAGGAGTTGTGGGGAAAATAGGGCTAGGTGTAGTAGTGCCATGATTAGAAGCGTTGCTCCAAACAGGTCCTTGGTTGAAAAGTATGGGTGGAATGGGATTTTGTCTGTGTTTGAGTTTATTCCTGTGGGGTTGTTTGAACCGGTTTCGTGTAAGAATAATATGTGTAGGATTGCAGCGGCAGAAATTATGAATGGGAGGAGGAAGTGGAAGGTGAAAAATCGTGTTAATGTTGCTTTATCTACGGCAAATCCGCCTCAGATTCATTGTACTAGGGTGTTTCCTATGTATGGGATTGCTGATAGGAGGTTTGTGATGACAGTGGCCCCTCAGAAGGATATCTGTCCTCATGGTAAAACGTATCCTACAAAGGCGGTTGCTATTACTAGGAGTAGGAGGGCCACACCAATGTTTCAGGTCTCTTTGTACAGGTATGAGCCGTAGTAAAGGCCTCGTCCGATGTGTAGGTAGAGGCAGATAAAGAATATGGAGGCGCCATTGGCGTGGATATTACGGATCAATCAGCCGTGTTGAACGTCGCGGCAGATGTGGGCGATTGATGAGAATGCTATTGAGGTGTCTGCGGTGTAGTGCATCGCTAGGAATAAACCGGTTAAAATTTGAATTATGAGGCATATTCCTAAGAGTGATCCAAAGTTTCATCAAGCGGAGATATTTGATGGGGTTGGTAGGTCAATGAATGAGTTGTTTACTATTTTGATTATGAGTTGTTTACTATTTTGAACCACTCCTGGTGGTTGACCATGTAACACCCACAGTCACCTGGGAAGTTTTCTTTCTAGAAAGGCCACTGGGAAACATTCATGGACAGATTTTGGGGAGGGGCCATGGCTCAGTGGTAGAGCATCTGCTTGGCATGCAGAAGGTCTGAGGTTCAATCCCCAGTATCTCCAGTTAAAGGGGCTAGGCAAGTAGGTGATGTGGAAGACCTCTGCCTGAGACCTCTGCAGAAAAGAGCAACCAAAATGATTAGGGGACTAGAGCAACTGTCCTATGGGGAGCGGTTAAGACACTTAGGGCTGTTTAGCTTGGAAAGAAGGCGGCTGAGGGGAGACATTATAGAGGTCTATAAAATTATGCAGGGTTTGGAGAGAGTAGACAGGGAGAAGTTTTTCTCCCTCTTCCATAATACTAGAACACGGGGTCCTCTGCTAAAGCAGGAGGGTGAGAGATTCAAAACAGATAAAAGTAAGTATTTTTTCACACAACGCATAGTTAAATTGTGGAACTCCCTGCCCCAGGATGTGGTGATGGCTGCCAGCTTGGAGGGCTTTAAGAGGGGAGTGGACATATTCATGGAGGAGAGGGGTATTCATGGCTGTTAGTTAGAATGGATACTAGTCATGCTGCATACCTATTCTCTCTAGTACCAGAGGAGCATGTCTATTTTTTTTGGGTGCGGTGGAACACAGGCAGGATGGTGCTGCTGCACTCGTCTTGTTAGTGGCTTCCTAGAGGCACCTGGTTGGCCACTGTGTGAACGGACTGCTGGACTTGATGGGCCATGGTCTGATCCAGCAGGGCCTTTCTTATGTTCTTATGACCTGGAGAGCTGACAATACAGACTTCCAGCATAAGTCAGTGTCATGTGTTCATGTGAAGCTGCCACCCAGGGCTCATACACAGGATGAAAGACCAAACCTTTTCTTCACATTGGGGTAAACCACTTGCAATCTGAGTCTGTACACCATGTGTTTCGTAGAAGGATCAGCAAAGCTTCCCTATATTGAGGAGGTTTCTGATTATAACTTTAAAAAAAATAAGTGGTTCTTCATCTTCATTTGTTAAATTGTGGAACTCCCTGCCCCAGGATGTGGTGATGGCTTTAAGAGGGGAGTGGACATGTTCATGGAAGAGAGGAGTATTCATGGCTACTAGTAAAAATTGATACTGGTCACAATGCATACCTATTATCTCCAGGATCAGAGGAGCATGCCAAATATATTAGGCACTGTGAAACACAGGCACGATGGTGCTGCTGGAGTCGTCTTGTTTGGGGGCTTCCTAGAGACACCTGGTTGGCCGCTGTGTGAACAGACTGCTGGACTTGATGGGCCTTGGTCTGATCCAGCATGGCTTTTCTTATGTTCTTATTGTATGAGAGACTGCTGTTCTGGTTTGCATATTCTGTACAGACTTGCAAACACCCCATAAGATGATGGCAGTGAAACAAAACCTCTCGCAGATATCATTGGCCTTGCTCTTGTAGCTTCACTTCCACTCTTTTAACTAGTTCCATTGACCATCATCATCACATATACACAATTCATACGATGCAATAAAGTTACTTCTAAGCATGTACAGGACTATTTTCCCTCCGCCACTAAGCAAACGGAGACTGTCCTCATGCACTTGGAATGAACTGGCCAGGACTTCCTTCAGGGTGCAAACCCTGGATTCTACAAAAGTCCAAGTGCTCCCTTCCAAAAACCTAAGCAAAACCCTTACCTCCCTTGACACTTTTCTGATAACACAGTCTACATGTTATTTTTTAGAATCTTTAAAGCTTATTGTTTGCGGTGGTACTCCTGTAAGGACTTCTGACAGCTGCATCTTTCTTTTGTGATCGGTCCAAATTCTATGAGGCAGAACCTCGCGCTTATTTATTTTGTGCACAGGGGGTGGGCAGTGAACTTCCCACAGTGCAGCCTCTTCTACTGCAGAAGAAGCCAGCTGGTTTTCCACATTACATTTTCACGTGGACATGGAAGAACCCTCTACTACACTCCAATTTAGTTGGAGCAGTTCTCTCCATTATTTTAGTGGTATTCTGAGGATTCACCTACGTGAAAGATGGAATAAAGCTCTGGACGTTTTAAAACCTTGAAATGCAGTCTCAGTGGATGATGAATTTGGTTCAAGTAGCAGCAGTGTGGGAGAGTATCACCTTCTCCCCTTGTGCTTCTGCTTGCAGTCAAAATCACTCCCACAGTGGCTTTCCTGGGAAAACAAAGCATGAAACTCCCCCATATTTTAACCCGTCCCATAGTGCAGGGAGGAGGGGCCAGTTTGATAGCATAAGCAGCTGATTGGAAAAAGGTTAACCCTTCCCAGGCACTCAAAGCTGCTTTTGAGTAAAAAAAATAAAAGTTGGTAGATTGATTGACATCCTTGAGATTTATCTAAGTCCCAAGGTGATGACCTCTGGTGATACTTTTTCTGGTATGAATCCCATACAGGTAACAGACGGTTAATAATAAAGTTCTCATACCCATATATCCTTTTCCTATCAACTTTTTTTTGCCATAGAAATTTTCCTAAAGGCATTTTAATCATGCCTGCTCTACAGCAATTTCAGCATTATCAGTGTTAGTCAGAAGCCAAATCAAAATCCATTTTAGCTTTGCGGCATCGTGATAGATTTAGATATTTGTGATGCCTATCCTCCACAACTGAGATATTTGGGATGCCTATCCAACTGAGCCGTGTGGCACAACTGAGCCCCGTGGCACTGAGTGGTAAGCTGCAAGCTCTGCTCATGATCTGAGTTTGATCCTGACGGGAGTCGGTTTCAGGTAGCCGGCTCAAGGTTGACTCAGCCTTTCATCCTTCCGCGGTCGGTAAAATGAGTACCCAGCTTGCTAAGGGTAAAGGGAAGATGACTGGGGAAGGCACTGGCAAACCACCCCATAAACAAAGTGTGCCTAGAAAACGTCAGGATGTGACATCACCCCATGGGTCAGGAATGGCCAGGTGCTTGCACAGGGGACCTTTACCTTTTTATCTTCCACAGGTCCATTTTTTCCTGAGCAACCAACCACTCATCTTTAGGTTTCTTGCTCTTCCATATAAAACTGTTGATCAAAGCTTGCCCTTCCCCCCAGATCTGATTAGGAAGCTTAATAGGAAGATTTGCAAACAAAAAGTTCAGTTTCAGAATTATGCACATTTTAATTATGTTGACATGATCAAGAACAGGTAAGTTTAGAGATTCCCATACGTGGATTTTTCCCCTTAATGTTATTTATTACTGCATTAAAATTGCAGTTTACCATATTAGAGTTATCCAAGCCTATTTTTATACCTAAATAATTGCCTGTTTGTTTATATTCATTTCAGCAATGTTGAAGTTTGATATAAATCCATTTTTAAAATATTTACTAAGAGAACTTCAGTTTTGTTGATATCCAGTGTATATCCTGCTACCTTTGAATAAGAATTAATGATCTCTTTAAGTTCTTTACTAGATAACTCCACCAGTAATCAGAAATATAACAACATTATCTACATTAAGTTTGATTGTAAAGTGATGATGTTTATTCACTTGAATCCCACTAATCTTGCCTGAATTTTTTAATAATTAAGTTCTGTATCTAAATGGGAAAGTGTTGGTCTTGATACTTATAAAGACTTAATTATAAATAATTTTACCTCATTTGATGCAGTATTTCAACATAGCAATGGTCTAATTACTGTTTTTGAATTTCCACAACTCAAAAGCTTTTTGTCCACATATTTTTTGAGAGGCCTCGTCCTAAGACTATCATATTTTAAAAAGTTAATTAGAATAGGAGTGGACCATTTATTTTCAATAATTTGTAATATTTTGTTAAAGAACTATTCTTTGGCTTATCTTAGATTTCAAACTAAATGGAGCAACGACATTGGATCTGTGATCAATGAAGAGGTATTTGTCTTATCTCATGGCTTGTTTATGATGTCTTTAGCACTTAAGGAGAACATAATTAAGATGGTTCACCAGCTTTGCCTTATTCCAAAAACTTAGCCATGATGTATGTTAGCTGCACAGGGCAATGTTGGTACTGCAATCTGCTGATAGTGGGTTTACATAGGTGGTGACAATACCCTCATTCAGTTAAATTCATGAAAAGTTGGAATTTGAATGTGAAATGGTGGTGTCTCTAAGGCCAGATGTTTTCTTGTTAAATTATGTTGCAAGAGACCACAGGTAGTTCTTTTATATTTAATGTCTGCAACCAGGATTGTTTTAGCAAGGTATTGAAAGTAGAACAATCCTCCGATCCATCCAAGAATGGATACTGAAAATTAAGGAAATATAGGTTAGTTTACAGCTTAGTCTAAATGACCAAGGTGTTTGCTTCAACTGCAATCATTAGGGGTCCCTTTAATTAACTGGATAACTCAGTAATGTATATAAATAGCTGTAATATGAATTCTTTTACGATCATCTTTCATTTTGTGGTTTAAAACTAAATTATGTAATAAAAAAGAAACAAAATGTTGGGAGACTAATCATGCATCTCCTTTGTTATGTGTCATTTGGTCTCAGTGGATAACTGGAAAGAACATCAGGGAAGGGACTACTGATGGCTCAGTTTGTAGAGCATCTGCTTGGCATGCAGAAGGTCCCAGGTTCAATCCCTGGCATCTCCAGTTAAAGGGACTCGGCAAGTAGGTGATACGAAAGACCTCTCTCTGCCTTAAACCCTGGAGAGCCGCTGCCAGTCTGAGTAGACAATACTGATTTTGATGCACCAAGGGTCTGATTCAGTACAAGGCAGCTTCATGTGTGTTCATGGTTCCCCGGATCATAGTTGAAAGAACACCTCTCTTGGTTAGAAAGATGGATCAGGGGCCCAGCGATTCATTTTGGCTCTACATACAGTAGAGTAGAGGATGTCCTCTAGGATTCAGCTGCTGAACATGAAGGCCCTCCCATTCTCCTTATATTTCTTGCTCTGTGTTTTAATGCCAGGGTTGGAGCTTTCTGCAGTGGAACATTCCATAGCAGTTTCATGAATGGAAGCTTTCACTAGAAAAAGTTGTGTTCAATGGAAGAAATCTGACCTTTGGGCTTTGTATTCTTCTGAAACCAAAAGCCAGGTCTTCGTGCCTATAAGAGCATTTTGGAATCTGAAACTGGCAAACTTAAAACTCATCATTCTTAGGAGATATTTGTAGCCTTTGAATTTGGCATTCCCCCTCCCCCACCATTACAGGTGGAGTATCCCTTATCCGGACATCCCTTATCCGGACTGATCCGAAAATTGGACCCTTCTAGCCGGCATTCAGTGTTTCAATGCTTTCAATGTTTCCTCTCACCTAAAAAAAAAGAAAAGAAAAATACAGTGTACACTGCATTGTAGGTGGAGACTGAAAGCCTGCCATTATTAGTTTGTTGTTGCTCTTTTTTAACAGCTGATACAAGTATTCTGATGAGATAGTTACATCTTTGCTTTCTGATGGTTCAATGTACACAAATTATTAAAGATATTAAAATTACATTCAGGCTATGTGTATAAAGTGTATATAAAACATAAATGAATTTGGGTCCCATTCCCAAGACATCTCATTATGTATATGCAAACATTCCAAAATATTCCAATATACGGAAAGATCCAAAATCCACTTCTGGTCCCAAGCAGTCCAGATAAGGGATATGCAACCTGTATTTATTTTCTCCTGTTGTCATTTCATCCAGGCAGGAGTATGTTGGTTACAACAAAAAGGAAGGTGGACAAAATAATACACTTCACTGACCCAGTTTAAATTTCAGATATGTGTTTAGTTTCATTGTATTAATCAGTCGCCCTAATGGAGTCCCGTGAAATTCAAGAGCTCAGCCTGCTCCTATAGCAACCTAATTATGGGATCTATTTTGTCCCAGCCCTCACTAGGATGAGATGTAGAAGTTGGTTGCCACGAGGAGCAGCCACCCCCATTATTACCCAGCCAGCTGCATCCTGCAGGAAAGTCAATAACCGCATACCTGTATGATACTGGCAACGGTGGTCTCACCTTACTCTTAGGTATTCCAACCCCACTGGCACCTATGCACCCTCTGACTATCCAAGGTAACAGAGCAACGAGATTGCTGGATTTAAATTAGGAAGAGACAAGTTCAAATCGCCACTCAGCAACGGAGGTTACTAAGTGACCTCAGGCTAATCACTATCGGATTAACCTCTCAAAGTTGTCTTGAAGACAAAAGCAAACTATATATGCTTAACCTCAAGTTTTTTTTAAAAAAAAATTAGCTTTATACCAACATCATAATCATTTCTTGCCATGTGCCTCATCAATCATGATGGTGTCAGCGTGGTGTAGTGGTGGACTCTGATCTGGAGAACCGGGTTTGATTCCCCACTCCTCCACATGAGTGGCGGAGGCTAATCTGGTGAACTGGATTGGTTTCCCCACCCCTACACATGAAGCCAGCTGGGTGACCTCGGGCTAGTCACACCTCTCTCAGCCCCACCTACCTCATAGGGTGTCTGTTGTGGGGAGGGGAGGGGAAGGGGATTGTATGCTGGTTTGATTCTGCCTTAGGTGGCAGAGAAAGTCAGCATATAAAAACCAACTCTTCTTCTTCAAGGGGAAAGTAGTCTCCAGGTTTGTCAATCTGCAACCCTGGTTCTCAATAAGGTAGTCACAATTAACTACACAAGGTCCCTGCTGGCTGCAAGTCAGGTATCACTTGCTCAGCTGTTAATGCATATGTGTGATGTACCACTTCAAACTGCACACAGGGGCTAAAATGGCAGAGAGAGAGAGAAGTTCTTGAATGTAGAAAACTAGATGTAAGATGCTCTCTTCTCTCTGACACTCTAGTTTTCTATGCAAAGGGTTTTTGTTTTGTTTGTTTGTTTAGTGGAGGAAAATTTATAGTTCCTTCCACAGTCTGAAGTGCTCCAATCCAGAGGAGTGTTGCCCCCCCCCACCCACCCGAGGCCTTGTCTCCATCCTATGCAGAATTAGAGAGCCTAAACACATGGGTTACAACACACTCTTCCAGGGACTGAGCGGTTCTCTCCAAGCATTTCACTGCAATCAGCTCCTTGTGGTCTCTGTTGCCATGAGCCCTGCCGGTCTGATTTGCAGAGGAACCGCAGGAGGAGATGTTTGTTTTGTTTTTTCTCTCTCTTCCCGGCCGAACCCGTGTCTTCTGGTATTTGGAGCAATTATATCATTTTCTATGGGGACGATCTGTCATCAGCTTCTGCAAACAGCTTATTCGTCTTCATTAAGGCCCGGGCGATATGTCATTCCAGAGAGAAGGAGGGAAAGAGGAAGCCAATTTGGCTGGGATGATCAGTGAGCGAGGTCACGCTGCTAACGGAAGGCTCCGTGGGTGTGAGAAGGGGTGAGGCGCAGGCCCGGCCCCGGGGTGAGCCTGGTGTCAATAGACTCTCCACCCTTGGGAACCAACCAGCCCTCGTCCCACGCCTAGGAAAAGCTTCACTTGCTGTCCGATCCAAAGTATTAGGGAGCCTTAAAAGGAGCTAGGCTGCCTTCAGAGACATGCAGGGGGCTACTTCTGAGTCAATGGGAGGGAGTGGACTGCAGGAGCAGCAAGCAAACAGAAGAAATAGGCTGAAGTGTGGATGAAGTAGATAGCAGAAAGTGGAGAAATTAATTAGCTACACCAAAGTAGGGATGATAAGTAAAACTGAGTGTAGTTATATCTTATATTGTTTGTAATATTATAACTTAGAGATTTGGTCAACTAGATGTCAGGAACTGTTAAAGAGTATGATTTTTACATTAGGCTAAATTTACTGTAGGGCCTAAAAAGTGTTTTGTAAAGGCAATTATTTACTGATCTCCCTGGCAAAAATGAGTAGACCGTATGTATGTGTATTTGTATGTGTATGTAACTGTTAAATTTCTCAATAATTTTTTTTTTGAAAAAGAAGAAATAGGCTGAAAGTTGTCTTGGCCGTGGACCGAGCTGTTCAAAGAAACAAGCCTGAGATCCCAGAGGACGCCCCCCCTCCCTATACACCAGTGGACTGTCTTCTCCTAAGCCAGTGGTTCCCTAGCTTTTCAGGCCACCGCCCCCCTTGGTTCCACCAACTCAACCCAAGTGCCCCCATACACTATCCTATAAAAAGCATTCTTCAAAATAGGGGTTTTCATGACCCACTAAAGAAGATAATAACAATAAAAATTCAAAACGGTAACGATTGATTGCACATCTATTCAAAAATCAAATTGAAACTTTTTAGTTGAAATGTATTCAACAAAACTGATGAACTTGATCCTGTGGTACCAGCTACTTCAAAGTCTGGGGGAAATTATTTTGATAAGTTTCCACCAAACTTGCCAGCGTGACACCATAGCTTGAGCTATTGTAAATTAGTGAGCAACATAGTTGAAGGGGCCCACCTCTAGGGCCCCACTGCTGCCCCCTCGCCTCTTAGCACCCCCCTAGGTAATCCCACTGCCCCCTTAGGGGGTGCTGCTGCCCACTTTGGGAACCACTGTTCTAAGCAAAGACCGGTCCCTTATCTCAAGATCAAGGAAAGGGCAGCGAAGACTCGATGCCATCGCTCTCCAGGTTACAAGGAATGTGTGTATACCTTGCACGGTCCAGACCCGGCTAGATCTCTTTGTCAGGAAGAGCCAATCTGCCTTCCCTTAAAAGACCCAGCCGGGCACTAACGCTTGGAGGAACTTGGGGTTTCAATCACTCGTTCAGCTCCGCATGCTTAAAAGGCGCAGTACTAATTGTTCCCTGCGCCTACAAAGAACGTTAAAGCGTACACGGCTCATACCTGCATTCGCTGTAACGTGTGTCTTCGCGTCGTGCTCAGTCACTTGATCGAGACATAATTTTTTCCTCCTGATCTCAAGCAGGCTTTGAAATGTCTTCAATGGGGGCTAAATGCTCTAGAAATGAGTTCGTGGTGATCCAAACTTCCCTTGGAGCAGGGGACTTTGATCTGGAGAACCGGGTTTGACTCCCCACTCCTGCACAAGAGCCGCGGAGGCTAATCCGGTGAAGTGGATTTGTTTCCCCACTCCTACACACAGGGCCGGATTTAGGTTTGATGAGGCCCTAAGCTATTGAAGGTAATGGGGCCCTTTATATGTCCAGCTGTCCTTTGTCAACAACAAATTGTCACTGTTTTTTGTGTTGAATATATGCTATATGGTAATTTATGGACCTAATAGGTATCTAAAGCCATTTGCACATAACAAAAATATGTATTTTATAGTTGCTGTATGTAGGTTTTATTTTATTTTATTATTATTTTTATCTTATATTTTGGAAACGTACATCGTTTGTTTTTTCCTTTAAATTATTTTGGGGGGCCCAAGAGAGTGGGGCCCTAAGCTATAGCTTATTTAGCTTATACGTAAATCCGGCACTGCCTACACACCAAGCCAGCTGGGTGACCTTGGGCAAGTTACAGCTCTCTTAGAGCTCTCTCAGCCCCACCTACCTCACAGGGTAGGTCGGTTGTGGGGAGGGGAAGGTGATTGTAAGCCGGTTTGAGTCTCCCTTAAGTGGTAGAGAAAGTCGGCATATAAAAACCAACTCTTCTTCTTCTTCCCTTGCCTTCATATGTATATATTGCAAGGATCGATCTTGCCCAGGCGGTCACCGGTTGGATCCAGGAGGGCTCTTCTGATGTTCTTCCCTGAAGCTTTCCTGTCTTCCTATTCACCCTTTTGCCATTAACCTCTTAATACTCCCACCACCTTTTGGAGAGTTCTGTTATTTTTAACAGTGTCTTTCGTTTATGCCTCTATCCTAAACCAATGGGACTTGTTTCCAAAGCCTCGCTGGTGTCAGAATTTGGAAAATCGCGACTTCGCCATTAACACCTTTGCTGATTCTTTCCCCCAGATATTGTGCCGACGGGGGTCTTTCGAGGTGATTAGTGCAGTCCATCCCATGCGTTTCCCATTCAAATCGCTCTCTGGAGAGCCCCTAAGAGCGTCGGAGTTGGCAAACGCGGTCGGTTTCGAGCACAGCCCTCTACCACTGTTCTTCCTCTCGGTCCTCTACCGCCGCTCTTCCCAAAGGCGGACAGTGGGTGGCGCTCGAGTTCCCTCGCGTTCACCCGACCGGGGCTTAGGAGCCGCGTGTTGCGGGTTGGCAGAAGCCTCTGGCAGAGACCGCAATAAAGGACAGCTGGGAGATTTATAGGGAAACAAAACACAAAAGACCAAGATTGCAGTCCCGGCAGATAACGGTTATTAAAAATTGTTAAAATTTTTCTCCAGATTATCTCTGTCTCCCCCTCTCCCTTCTCTTCCGCTTCTCCTGCGGTGGGAGCTGAAATGCTAGGAAATGTTGTTCTTGGGTCAACCTAATATATAGAAAACCCGTGAGAAGAATCGCTGCAGTGGACTGGAATTTATGCAGACTGCGATAGGAGCTCGGGTTTTTTTGGGGGGGAAGGAGGGGGCGCTTTGCATTCGCAGGACACGGCTTCTCCTCGGCTGAGGTGTTCGTTTGTGATTTACTGCGGAGAGAATGCAAAGCCCGACCAAATAAAATAAATAAATCAAAGGCCATTTATGCACGGGAGATTTTGCCTTGAGTCTGCTGCTCTCTAGATGCACATCCCCCCCCCCAATCCGAATTCTCAAAACTCTGCATGGGGGGCTTATTTTGGAGTTTTGAGAATGTGGCTGGAGAAAATGTGCATCTAGAGAGCATCAAATCCAAGGCAAAACCTCCCTTGCATAAATGGCCAAAGTCAAATCAAAGCTTCGGTACTCTTTGGAACCCTTTAAGAATGAACCCTTCTATGCGCCGGTAGACTGTAAAATTGTAGACGGGACCTCTTCAGGGTGCAGGCAAAGCGAGCTTTTGAACTTTCTTCCACAATTTAGGAGAAAACAAAAACCATTCTGCGCAGAGAAAGCTAAGGGAAGAATCCTACGCAGGTCTACTCGGAAGTAATCCTCATTTTATTCTACAGGGCGCTCTCACAGGAAAGTACCCTTAGGACGACAGCTTAACACACTTGGGAGAGGCCTTAGCTAACTCTTTCCCCTGATCAAAAAGGGCAAGAGTCCAGTAGCACCTTAAAGACTAACAAAAATATTTTCTGGTAGGGTGTGAGCTTTCGTGAGCCACAGCTCACTTCTTCAGATACAGCTAGAATGTGAATCCATCGGTCTTTAAGTAGAGGAACAGTATGTAAATGTGAATAGCAGGCTTGATTGGATTAGGTGTGATATGCAGAAGAGTCTGTGATGTCCAGGGGAGAGATGGGTGTGGAGAAATCAGCATTGGTAATGGGCCATGAATGCAAGGTCTTTATTCAGCCCAGGTAAATGCATTGACTTTAGTTTGAATATCAACTGTAATTCAGCAGTTTCTCTTTCCAATCTCCCTTTAAAATTCCTTTGTAAGAGAACTGCTACTCTTAAATCTGCAACAGAATGTCCTGGAAGGTTGAAATGTTCACCCACTGGTTTTTGAATACTGTGGTTTCTGATGTCAGACTTATGTCCATTTAATCTTTGTCTAAGAGACTGACCTGTTTGTCCAATGTAGATTGTGGAAGGGCATTGCTGGCATGTGATGGCATAAATCACATTAGAAGATGAGCAGGAATATGAACCTGAGATAGTATGGCTGACATTGGTGGGTCCAGAGATCACAGACTCTTCTGCATATCACACCTAATCCAATCAAGTCTGCTATTCACATTTACATACTGTTCCTCTACTTAAAGACTGATGGATTCACATTCTAGCTGTATCTGAAGAAGTGAGCTGTGGCTCACGAAAGCTCATACCCTACCAGAAAATATTTTTGTTAGTCTTTAAGGTGCTACTGGACTCTTGCCCTTTTTGACTACTGCAAACAGACTAACACGGCTACCCACTGTGAATTATCTTTCCCCTGATGTACACACAGGGGCTTCGGGTGGAGATAGTTTTGCGAAAGAGTTAAGTGGATTCTTACAATTTATTCTACTGTGGAACACGAAGATCGGTGGGTGCTTTGTGCGTTTGCGGTTAGCTGGTTCGCTCCCCCCACCCCAATCCTTATAACATTTCCTGAGATCTACCCCTTCCTTTCTGCCCCTTCATGGAGACATTCTTCAAAAGGAGCCAGCATTTACCAGACAAGGTTCGTTTCCCCTTCAGCTCGCAGCTGATTCACCAGGAGAATGAAAAAGTTAGACGTTCAGACTTTCACCTCCAACCCCTGTGCAATTCGTTCCCCATAAGGTCACATTTTACACCTAGTCAAGGGCTCCCAAATTATTCCAGGTGGCTGGAAACCACCTTCTCATAAGATCCACAATCACACGATTCATTTGTCGCCTTGATCCTAAGAACCTTGGCAACCATTGGGCTAATAAAACTAGCCCATTAAAACAGTCCACTTGAAACCTTCGAAAACAAGCCAGTAGAACAGCCAGCAACAGTTGAGCAACTGAACACTGATTGCTAACAGGGCCCAGCCTGCAGCCTACTAACCAGAAGGTCAGACCAGAACCAAGGGGTTGAAATTAAATCAAAAGAGTTTCCGTCTAGACATTAGGAAGAATTTTCTAACAGTTAAAGCGGTTCCTCAGTGGAACAGGCTTCCTCGGGAGGAGGTGAGCTCTCCTTCCCTGGAGGTTTTTAAGAAGAGGCTAGATGGCCATCTGTCAGCAATGCTGATTCTATGACCTTAGGCAGAACATGAGAGGGAGGGCACCTTGGCCATCTTCTGGGCATGGAGTAGGGGTTTTCAGCGATTGCTGAAAAACTAAATGAATTCTTCTCATCTGTCTTCACTGTTGAAGATACAGGGCAGATTCATTCTCCTGAACAGAGATTTTGGAGAGGGGAAAATGAGGAACTGAGGCAAATAGTGGTAACAAGGCAGGAAGTCCTAGAATGTCTAGACAAATTGCAAACTAACAAGTCACAGGGACCAGAAGGTATTCATCCTAGAGTTCTTCAAGAACTCAAATGGGAAATTGCTGAACTTCTAACAAAGATTTGTAATATGTCCCTTCGATCAGCCTCTGTATCAGAGGACTGGAGAATGGCCAATGTAACACCCATTTATAAAAAAGGTTCCAGAGGGGACCCGGGAAATTACAGGCCAGTTAGCTTAACGTCTGTTCCGGGTAAATTGGTGGAAAGCATTATTAGAGATTGAATTGTCAAGCATATAGAAGGGCAGGGTCTGCTGAGCAAAACCCAACATGGCTTCTGTAAAGGTAGGTCCTGTCTCACTAACCTATTAGAGTTTTTTGAAAGTGTCAGTAAGCATGTGGACAGGAATGAGGCTGTGGACATTCTGTATTTGGATTTCCAAAATGCTTTTGATGAAGTTCCCCACCAAAGACTGCTAAGTCTTCATAGTCATGGGTTAAGAGGACAAGTTATGGATTGAGAGCTGGCTGAAAAATAGGAAGCAGAGAGTAGGAATCAATGGCCAGTTCTCACAATGGCAGGATGTGAGCAGAGGGGTGCCTCAGGGATCTGTGTTGGGACTGGTGCTTTTCAACCTGTTCATCAATGACCTGGAGTTGGGGTTAAACAGTGCAGGAGCCAAGTTTGCAGATGATACCAAATTATTTAGGGTGGTTAAAACAAAATTGGACTGTGAAGAGCTCCAGAAATATCTACATATTGGAAGAATGGGCATTAAAATGGCAAATGAGATTCAATGTGAGTAAGTGTAAAGTGATGCATATTGGGGCAAAAAATCCCAACTTCACATATACACTGATGGGATCTGTGCTGGCAGCAACAGACCAAGAAAGGGATCTTGGGGTGGTATTGGATAGCTCAATGAAGATGTCAACCCAGTGTGCAGCTGCTGTAAAAAAGGCAAATTCCATGTTGTCCATAATTAGACGAGGAATAGAGAATAAAACTGCTGATACCATACTGCCCTTGTACAAATCTATGGTGAGACCACACGTGGAATATTGTGTACAGTTCTGGTCATCACACCTAAAAAAGGATATTACAGAGCTTGAGAAGGTGCAGAAAAGAGCAACCAAAATGATTAGGGGACTTGAGCAACTGTCCTATGGGGAGCAGTTAAGACGCTTAGGGCTGTTTAGCTTGGAAAGAAGGCGGCTGAGGGGAGACATGATAGAGGTCTATAAAATTATGCATGGCTTGGAGAGAGTCTACAGGGAGAGGTTTTTCTCCCTCTCCCATAATACTAGAACATGGGGTCATCTGCTAAAGCTGGAGGGTGAGAGATTCAAAACAGATAAAAGGAAGTATTTTTTCACACAACGCATAGTTAAATTGTGGAACTCCCTGCCCCAGGATGTGGTGATGGCTGCCAGCTTGGAGGGCTTTAAGAGGGGTGTGGACATATTCATGGAGGAGAGGGGTATTCATGGCTGTTAGTTAGAATGGATACTAGTCATGCTGCATACCTATTCTCTCTAGTATCAGAGGAGCATGTCTATTATTTTGGGTGCTGTGGAACACAGGCAGGATGGTGCTGCTGCAGTCATCTTGTGGCTTCCTAGAGGCACCTGGTTGGCCACTGTGTGAACAGACTGCTGGACTTGATGGGCCTTGGTCTGATCCAGCAGGGCCTTTCTTATGTTCTTATGTTCTTATCCAGCATTCCCCCCCCCCATCCCCACTCATGTCTAAGTAATTCCCATGTGGGCAATCTGAAGCAATTTTCCCTTTGTCTGTGTGCACTGAGTTTGCCCGAACTGGATGCTTCTCAGCTCCTGTCGGCTTTCCCCCCAGGTTCAGTATAAAAGCTGCTCTGCCACCTTTTTTATATTACGTACCAGCAGTCTGGTTCCATCCTGGTTCAAGTGGAGCCCATCCCTTTTGAATAGGCCCGACTTGTCCCAAAATGTTGCCCAGTTCCTTACAAATCTAAAGCCCTTTTCCCTGCACCACCGTCTCATCCACGCATTGAGACTCACCAACTGTGCTTGCCTAGTTGGTCCTGCACGTGGAACAGGTAGCATTTCTGAGAAAGCTACCTTGTAGGTCCTGGTTTTTAGTCTCCTGCCTAGCAACCTAAATTTGGATTCCAAGACCTCCGGACTACATTTCCCCACGTCGTTGGTGCCAACATGCACCACAACCACTGGCTCCTCCCCAGCACTACCAGCACTATCTACCAGACTACCTATATGACGGGTAATGTCCGCAACCTTTGCACCAGGCAGGCAAGTCACCATGCGGTCCATGCACCAGCCAGAAACCCAGCTATCTACATTCCTAAGGATTGAATCCCCCACTACAAGAAGCCCCCCTCCCCCCTGAGGCATATCCACGGTACGAGAGGATATCATCCACCAAGGAAGAGGTCCCTTCTAAGGGGTTCATCCCCTTACCTCAGTGAGATGGTCTCCTTCCCCAAGGGCACCATCATCCGTGACTGGCAGGCTGCCGTCACCTTGGGACTGGGATGTGACTATTTCATCCTTGGAGTACTTAGTCACCTCTCTCTCTGCCTGCCTCAGCTCATCCAGTTGAGCTACCTTGGCCTCAAGGAAGCAAACTCGCTTCCTGAGAGCCAGGAGCTCTCTGCACTGAGCACACACCCACGACTTCTGTCCAGCAGGCAGATAATCATACATATGACACTCCATGCAGCACACTGGATAGCCCCCCGACCCCTGCTGGTTTTCTACCTTCATAACTGGTATTTTATTAATCAATTTATTATTATATTATTCTTTGATTTTTAAACCCCACACTCTTCCTATACCAGATAACAAGATTTATTACCCACCTTACAGTCCCCAGTCACGATCCCCAGGCTAAGAGCCACAGGAGCCCTTGCAATTTATATGCTCACAGCCTTAGCCTTTCACACACAAGCTCCACTCAGCACCAATCAAAACACCCCCTCTTTAGGAGCAGCAATCAAGCTTAAAGACAGCAATCAAGCTTTAATCACCCACTCACCCTCTGAGTGGGCACAACAAACACAATGCTCTCCCAGCAAACCTCACTTAGTTATTTCTCAGTTGATTTAGGCTTAGGTTTAGTAAAGGCAAAACTTAGGACTTACCCCTGCCTGTAGTCCCCAGCTCAGCTGATTCAAATGCAGCCTCGAGCTGTTTCTGTATTTTACATTTGCTTTTTTGGAGAGGAGCAAGCCATTTCTAAACAATTGTCATTGTTCATAACAATTGTGATGTGTGCAGATCGCTTTACAGTTGTCTCATATATTTCAGCAGCAGCCAATCACCGGCAGAGACGGTATGACATTTCTTTCAAAAAGGCTTTTTGGAAGAAGAAGGTGGGGAGGAGCTATGTTTCCTAAGGGGGTAGAAAGAGAGCAGAGGCATGGTGTAGTGGTTAAGAGTGGTGGTTTGGAGCGGTGGACTCTGATCTGGAGATCCCCACTCCTCCACATGAGCCGTGGAGGCTGATCTGGTGAACTGGATTTGTTTCCCCACTCCTACACATGAAATCAGCTGGGTGACCTTAGGCTAGTCACACACTCTCAGCCTCACCTACCTCACAGGTGAAGGTGAAATCTGAGGTCCAGCTGCTGACTGAGAAGTGATCAATACGTGGGTGCAGTTGGTGAACTCTGATAGGGAGAACTGGGTTCAATCAATCTATATTAAAAACAGTCATAGACCAGCACCCGAGAACCGGGTTTGATCCCCCCCACTCCTCCACATGAGCGGCAGAGGCTAATCTTGTGAACTAGGTTGGTTTCCCCCACTCCTCCACATGAAGCCAGCTGGGTGACCTTGGGCTAGTCACAGGTCTCTTAAAGTTCTCTCAGCCTCACCTACCTCACAGGGTGTCTGTTGTGGGGAGGGGAAGGTGATTGTAAGCCGGTTTGGTTCTTCCTTAAGTGGTAGAGAAAGTCAGCATATAAAAACCAACTCTTCTTTTTCTTCCTAAACAGCATGTTCTGGGTTCATGGGGTATAATTTATTTTGAGTTTTAATTTCTTGTACATTATGTCAGATAGGACTGTTGAAAATTTTTTTTGGTATAGTTCGGATTCAGCCGAATTCGGCCTGTCTGGATTCGGGATATGCCGAAGTCCGAACTCCCCCGCTTCGGGTCCCTGCAATTCGGCACGAATTCAAAGTTCGGGGAAAAAATTTGGCCGAATAAAGCCATTAAAAACACAACCGCGCCTCATTGGTGAGGATTTTAGTCCATCTCATAAGCGTCCTTCCAACTCTTTGTTTTGATTTAAGCTGATCAACTTGATAAGGCTCCTGTCTCCAATCCTGGTGGATTTTGTAAGTCAAACTTATCCGATTCAGTTAAGGGAAGAGTAAGGGTACTGGGAATATCTTCATCTACCCCCCCCCCCGGTTATTCGGTACGCCAGTAAGAAACGAGGGATTCTTATGTACTCACTTGGGCATCCAGAGGTGAGGTTCATATCTTAAAGTAGTCCTTATGTTGGTTATAAGGTGGTGGAGGGTAGAGTCTTATGCCAGAGTTGCGTTTTGGCGATTTCTTTCCCTCAGTGCCCAGGCCGGACCGGCATCCAAAACTCCAGGGGACTTATAAAAGCTCCCTCAGAGTATTTAGGAAGTCAAACCGCAATAAAGGGCTGCAGGGAATTCCTGCTATCCAACCCACTTGCAAGGGTCGGGTTGGGGTGTATAAAACACCCCAAAGTTAACGCAAATTTGGATTTCACCCAGGAGCTCCTGGGCAAACGTAGCACTCCTGGGCAGCGACACCACCGGAAGCTGATGAGAGCAAGGGCGGGGCAGGTGCGAAGAAGTTTGCAAAGCAACACAACTGCAAAGCAACACTGCAAAGCAACACAACTGCAAAGCAACACCTTTGCAAACATGCAAAGCAACACCTGACACCTGGGAGTTTGCAAACCATGGAAAGGGACAGAGGCAGCTAGCTATGCATAATGAGCAGGAGGGAGTGGAATTTCCCCTTTTGCACGGGACTCGGGACCAGGCAAATGCATTCTTTAAGTCACCATTTGAAAACCAGTTTTGAGCAAGCATCAAAATAGACCTAACCGTGGTATGAATGAGGGAAAACCTGAGGACACACAACTGAAGCCCCCCTCAAACCAGGGAGAGAGAGACTCAAGGGGGCACACACACCCCAGGCAGAACGGGCAAAAAACCCCTTTGGCTTCCCCCCCACCCACAGAAACTGCTCCCTCCCCACACACACACACAGGAGAAAAATTATAGATTAAAGCCCCCAAAGGGGTCTTACTGTGGCTGTCTTCTGTTCCATGAGGAGGGGCTGGGAGGAGTGGGTAATCCAATATGATTCTATATAAGCACGGGAGGTTTGCCTTGGATTTGCCGCTCTGGAGATGCATATAAGATCGGGTGATCCATTCATCCCAATAGGGAAAAGGGGAAAGCCCATATCTCGGGACCCCCTGACCCAATGTTTACAAAACCTGGAGGGTCTCTTAAGAAGGCTTGTCTGAAGCTATGCTGAATGTTTGGGGGCTGCACCCCCAAAAATGCACCCCCTGCAGCCACGGAAAGAGAAAAGGGGGGAGCCCATATTTCTGCCCCCACTGAACCCATCTTTACAAAACTTGGGGGGTCTCTTAAGAAGGCTCGTCTGAAGCTATGCTGAAAGTTTGGGGGCTGCACCCCCCAAAAAGCACCCCTGCAGCCACGGAAATGGAAAAGGGGGGAGGGAAAAGGGGGGAGCCCATATCTCGGGGGGCCCTGACCCAATGTTTACAAAACTTGGGGGGGTCACTTAAGAAGGCTCGTCTGAAGCTCCTCTGAAAGTTTGGGGTCTCTACCCCCAAAAATGTGCCCCCTGCAGCCACGGAAAGGAGCGGATGTGCACAAGCACCCCCCCATGAGGATTTCTCTCACTCTCTCTCTCACCGGCTGGGCCGCGCAGCAGCTGATTCCTCCAGTACTCAATCCTGACTGATTGGCCAGAAGACCACCCAGCTTGGCCACCGATTGGCCGGGGGAGGAGAATGCTGCTTACTGACAATTATGCTGCTTACTGATGCCCAGAATTTGCCGAATTTATTCATGAACTCCCGACCTCGCTGAATTCGGCTCCCCCGGTTTCCCGCCATTTTTGAGTTCGGTTCGTCCCGAACTAAAAACCACCGAATCAGGGGAAATTCGGCTGTTTTTCAGTTCGGGCCGAACCGAATCGACAGCCCTAATGTCAGATTCACCAGTTCTTTGGAAGAGGCCATATCTCCTTGTCAGAATGCACTTTTCTGAGCCTTCAGATTATTTCTCATCTTTAGGAACCAAAAGTAGTCGATGGCACCTCAAAGGCACTTCGAAGGTTTCTTGTGCCAAAAATCCTTGTCGAACTGGAACTTAACAGTAGATCTAACTGTATTAAAAACCAGACTTTCGGACACGTGAATGGAAACTGTACTTATCTTGTATTGTTCAATTTTGCCTAGAAATGTAGCAAACTCTACTTCTTGTAGTTTCATAGCTCTTTCAAAACCCATTGCTGACACACACCCTTCCCATATACAAGTGGTAGCTATAACCCCTTACTGAGTATTCACTTCAGGCAATGGATAAAAGAGGTTCTAACCATGATTGCTTGTGCTACAATAAGGTGGCACAGGACTCCTTTTGGGTTTTTGCTGCAACAGGCTCGCATGCCCGCCCCTCTGGGACTTGTCTTTTGCAGTTAATTAGTTCATTTATACCCTGCTCTTCAACTCCAGGAGCCCTGTGGTGCAGTGTGGTAAGCTGCAGTACTGCAGTCCAAGCTCTGCCCAGGACCTGAGTTCGATCCCAACGGAAGTTGGTTTCAGGTAGCCGGCTCAAGGCTGACTCAGCCTTCCATCCTTCCAAGGTCGGTAAAATGAGTACCCAGCTTGCTGGGGGTAAAGGGAAGATGACTGGGGAAGGCACTGGCAAACCACCCTGTAAACAAAGTCTGCCTAGTAAATGTCGGGATGTGACATCACCCCATGGGTCAGGAATGACCTGGTGCTTGCACAGGGGATCTTTACCTTCAACTCCAGTGCTGCCTGTTGGAAGAAAAGATATCCTCGAGCATGTACAGAGGGCCTTTCCCTTGCCACTGAATAACTGCCTCAACACAGTGCAATCCTAAACAGAGTGCAACCTCAGGACTCAGAAGGCTGCAACCCTGTCTAGGGTTGCCCTGTTAGCCTAGGAGCAGGCTGCCTCTGAGCAGAGGCCCGGGCAGGATTTTCAAACATAAGGGTTGAGCCCACCATCACTTTCCTCCAGAGAAGAAGCCTCCATCCCTGACTTCTCTCTCCCCTCCACTTTTTGCCAACTTCCAGCCATTGAAAATAAATATATAAAATCCACTTCCTCACTCTAAATCCTCCTCGATTCCCCTCCCGGCCTCAGAAGACTTCACTGCAGCCCAGAGTGCGAGGAGACACAGTAGGGTGAGATCAGGGGCAAAACTAGAGCACTTTCACACATGCCAAATAATCCACTTTCAATTCACTTTAATGATTGTTTGCAAGTGGATTTTGCCAGTTCACACAGTAAAATCCAGCTTCAAAGCGCATTGAAAGTGGATTGAAGGTGCTTTATTCAGCACGTGTGAAAGTGAAAAGACTTGCGCCTTTTAGGCAGACCTGCAGTCCAATCTTATCACATTTGCACTGAATTGAGCCCCCTATGTCCTCAGTTGCAATGTGAACCAGCAAAGATTGCTGCCACTCCTACAGGTCGCTAAGAACGGCCTCTTAACTGAAATGGTTGTTTTTTTCCCTCCCGTGGGAGAGGTGGCCTTTGGATTTGGGGCCTCAGTTGCCAAAATGTCTGGGTTGTCCCTCATTGTTGGTCACTGAAATATTCCCTTTGGCCTAGTTTGGGTTTCTTCATTACATCCAGTGGGGGGAAAATGTTAATTTTTAATTTCAGTGTCTGTCTATTCTCTAGCCCTGACCTGGATGGCCCAGGCTGACGGCACTTTACGCACACACACACACACACTATTCTCTAGGCCACTTTTTCCTGAACCCTGAATGGCGGGACTGTTTTTCTGCTTTTATTTTGTTTAAATCTGCATTGTGACTCTCTTCTTCCTGTTCCCCCCAATTGTATTCATAGCTGCTAATCGTTCTCTTGATTGTAATTATGTTTTGAGTTGGCTCTGGAGGAATTTTGTTTGTTTTGTTTTTGCTTACTTGTACGCCATTTTGAGGATATTAGCATTTTATCTTCTGAATAAAGAAATGATATAAATAAGGAGATCCTCGGCCTGGGAGATTAGGTGGTTGTTCGCATGGCCTTTAGGAGGCAAGCTTCATGATTCCACCTGGGTGGGTGTCAGGTTCTAGGACTCCGTTGCCTCTCAGGAATCATCAACTTTACTCCAGACGTTAGCAGAGAGTTTAAAGTAGAATTTATTTGAAAGGAAGGGTACAGTAACCTATGAAACACAACGTTACAATGGCGCCAAATCATTTGGAGGGTATTCTTATAGAGTACGCAAGCTAGCATGTTTACAAGTAACATCTTTGAAATGCAAAACATCAGAGGTTCCCCAATACCAAGAGAGAGAATTCACACCTTAAGATCAGAGCAGGATTACAATCAGGAAGTCACTTTGAAGTGGAGATCTCTCGAGCCTTTTGGCTGTTGCCTCTTCCTTCCCACGGGAAGGAGAGATGAAACGAAAGTCACCTCGCTATCCAGGGTCCGATTGCATGCCCTCGCTGACACTCCGCCTCCCCAAAGGCCCCCCCTCCAGATTTCCTGGTTTGTCCGGGTAATGGCGATGGAAATCCGCTACAAGGGTTGGAGCCTGTACGTGAACAGCGGACACCCACTCATCGTGACTGGAATTTAAATGTTTCCAACGCACAAGATATTCCAGTCGGCCCCTGCGCCTCCGAGAATCGAGCACCTTGGAGATTTCAAAGTGCCGTTCGCCCTGTACCATGATGGGAGTTGCCGCTTCGGGTTCGGGGTGCCATTCTGGTGCTTGTAGAAAGGGTTTTAGTAGACTCACGTGAAACACCGGGTGCACCCCTTGTAAGGATTTGGGTAGCTCCAGCTCTACCGTAACCTCATTGATAACTCTGGAGATAGAAAATGGGCCCACAAACCGTTGGCTCAATTTTTTACACGGGCGTAAAGACCTGAGGTTCTTAGTGGAAAGATACACCTTTTCTCCGACCCTCAATTCCCACTGAGGTGTTCTGTGTTTGTCTGCTTGTAGTTTGTACCTGTCTTTAGCCTGTTCCAGGTTTTTTACAAGCCAGGGCCAAGTGTTCCTCACTGTGTGAGCCCATTTAGACACCTCGGGGGGATCGCCTTCTGGCGGGGTAGGTACAGCCCCTAATGGTCCAAAATCCATTCCATAAACTGCTTTGAATGGGCTCACCCCGGTTGCAGAGTGCACCGAGTTATTGTAGGCATATTCTCCCAGTGGCAGCAGATCAACCCAATTGTCTTGGTGATAATTAACAAAACAACGCAAATAACATTCCATCACCGCATTAACCCTTTCGGTCTGCCCATCCGTCTGGGGGTGATAGGCAGATGACAAACCCAACTGCACACCTACAATTCCTAAAAACGCTTTCCAGAACTTGGACACAAACACGGAGCCCCTGTCACTCAGGACCTTCCGTGGAAATCCGTGCAATTTGAATATGCAGTGCACAAACAAGCGAGCCAGTTTATGTGCAGATGGCATCCCTTCACACGGCACGAGATGAACTTGCTTAGAGAAAAGATCCGTGATTACCCACAGGACAGTCTTCCCCTGACTGGATGGGAGGTCTGTTATGAAATCCATCCCAATCACTTGCCAGGGTGCCTCGGGAGTTTCTAGGGGCTTTAATAATCCCGGGGGTTTTCCCATCAAACGTTTACTAGTTGCGCACACAGGGCAGGATTTGATAAATACTTCGATGTCTTGGCGCATCCCAGGCCACCAAAACTGTCTTCTTATTAGGTGTAAGGATTTAGCAAACCCAAAATGTCCCCCTATTGTTGAACTGTGGCTCCGTTCCAATATCTCCCGCCTCAGTTCCCTGGGCACGTAATGTTTGTTCTTACAGAGACCGTTTTTGTCCGTCACCTGGGATGGGATAGATTCTTCCTCCCGCTCCCGTTGAAGAGCCTCCCCCCACCTTTTCTTGACTACCTCCGGGAGGCTTTCTGGAACTGCCCAGAGGCGGGGAATGGCAACATCCGACCCCGGCAAGGAGATGGGTATCGGCCCTTCAGCCTGGTCCCTTCGCTCTATTTGGGAGTTTTCCCCCCCCTCCCCAGCGGTTGTGGTTGAAAGTTCTCCGGGGACTGCTGGGGATGAGGAGGTGGGAGCGACCACATCTCGAGGGAGACTCAAACTCGAGTCTTGTGCCGCCGCGCGGCTTTGTGCTCTGGTCAGAACTCCTGCACTATTCCCCTCTGGAGTCAAACCCAGGTGTTCCCGTGTGAAGAGAGAACCCACCGGCCGCTCAACCTGACACTCATATTGCGGCATGCGAGACAGTCCGTCTGCTAAGCAATTTTCTTTCCCAGGCATATGTTTGATGGTAAAGTGAAACTTAGAGAAAAAACTCGCCCAACGTACTTGTTTGGCGGACAGCTTCCGCTGACCCAAAATCGATTCGAGATTCCGGTGATCTGTACAAACCACAAAGGGCTCGGCCGCTCCCTCCAGGAACTGTCGCCAAACCGTGAGCGCATGTTTAATTGCCATGGCTTCCTTTTCCCCAATCAGCCAGTTTAGTTCAGGACCAGAGAACTTCTTAGAAAAATATGCGCAGGGTCTAAGCCTCCCTTGATCATCCCTCTGAAGGAGTGCGCCTCCCATCGCCTTGTCCGAGGCATCTACCTGTAAAGTGAATGGCCTGGAGCAATCTGGGTGCGCCAGAATGGGTTCAGAGGTAAAGCGCTCCTTAAGAGTTTCAAAAGCCGCCTGACACCTGGCGGTCCAAGGTACCTGGTATTGTGCAAAGGTGGCCCCTTGCCCCTTCCCTTTGGTTTTAAGCAAATCAGTAATAGGCAAAGCTATTTGAGCGAAATCCTGAATAAAATTTCTATAAAAGTTCGCAAACCCCAAAAACTGCTGAACCTGTTTGCGAGTTCTGGGAGGTTCCCATTCTAACACTGCCCGCACCTTCTCCGGATCCATGCTTAACCCTTGTGGCGAGATCACATAACCCAAAAACGACAATTGGTCCTGGTTGAATGCACATTTTGATAACTTAGCATACAAATGATTGTCCCTTAGACGACGCAACACCTCCCGCACCAATTCCCTGTGCTCTGCGGGATCCTTGGAGTAAATGAGCAAATCGTCTAAAAAGACTACCACATCTTTAAATAGGAGATCGTGTAGAATCTCATTAATTAATTGCATGAAGCACGAGGGCCCCCCAGACAGACCGAACGGCATGACTAAAAATTCAAACAACCCATAACAACAAGAAAAGGCTGTCTTAGCTTCATCCCCCTCCTTGATCCAGACCCGGTAGTAGGCTTCCGCCAGGTCAATTTTCGAGAAAATACAACCCTCCTGTAACACACTCAGGAGGTCTGGGATTAAGGGAAGGGGGTAGGCATTAGTTTCAGTAATCGCGTTAAGCCCCCTATAGTCTACACACAGTCTGAGATCAGATGTACCTTTCTTCTTCACAAAGAAGCAGGGAGAAGAAAATGCAGCTTTGGACGGTCGTATGAAGCCCCGCTCCAAGTTCTTGTCCAGAAATTCTCGCAGCACTGCTTTCTCTTGAGGACTCATGGCATAAACTCGGGCCTTGGACGGTTTAACGTCCTTAATCAGTTCGATGGCACAATCCGTAGTGCGATGAGGAGGCAATAAGTCACAGTCCGTCCCCTCAAATACATCTGCGAAATCACTATATTCTGGGGGCAACATGGGTTCCTCCAAGGCAGCGGCGCTTCCCCCTTCGCCTCCGGGTAAATCATCCCGGCTGTGTTTTTCGCACTAAGGAGCTCCAAACACCACCCGCCTTTGTTCCCAGTCAATGCTCGGGTTATGTCCCGCCAACCAATTAACGCCGAGGACCACCGGGTAGGAAATCTTAGGCACTACCGTGAAGTGGATCTGTTCCCAGTGGTTTCCCACCCCCAGCCACATCTTGCGAGTGTGCAAATGAACCGCCCCCCCCCCCGCAGGTCACTCCCATCCATTTGATGGAAATGTAAGGGCTGATCCAGTTCTCGAGTCCCAATTTTCAGACGTTCTACCACCGCCTGATCAATTAGGGTCCGGGAGCACCCGGAGTCCACGATAGCCACAACGGCCACCGGTTCCCCCCCTTGGGGATTTCGTAATACAACAGGTATCAGCAATGTCTCTCCCTGGTCACTCACCCTACATGGAGCCGGTTTGGTTTCTTCCAAGGGTGCCCTCTGTGCCGGTTCCCTCACAGAAGGCCGTCCTCGTTTTTTGCCGGTGAGGGGCTTCGGAAGCTATCTCGGGTACCACGGTCGTGGAGATCCGATGAGGTTTCCGCTTGCAGGGCCGCCGCCCCCCGGCGACCGTTCGTCCCCTCCGCTCTCCTGTGCTCCAGGTTCCGAGGTGGTGTCGCCTCCCGCTCTTGTGTCGCCCTGTTGCTCGTCCCTTCTGACGGCGTGTTGGTACATCTTGCTGCAAAATGACCCATCTTCCCACACTGAAGGCAAGCTCCCTCCCTGAACCGACGTGCCCTGTCGAGACTGTAGACTCCTCGATGTCTTCCCTCTCGCCGGGGACCTGCTGCGCTGTCCCCTCTCGTGGGCGGGATAGGGATCGTCTTCGAAGGACGATCCTTGGAGAACTGGAGGGTAAGCTTGCGGTTCTCCACTAGAGCTGCCAAATTTACCCACTCTTCCACTGACTCTGGATCTCCCAAAGTCAAACAGCCATCCAGCACTTCCCACCGCAACCCTTCGCGGAAGTGCTGGACCTTTGTGGCCTCACTCCACTCCCTTATCTTGCACGACAAAGATAAAAAGTCCTGTGCATACTCACTTACTGAGCGGGTTCCCTGCTTCAAACGACGCATGGCAATCTTTGCCTTTTCCCCCCGGTGGGGGTCTTCGAACCGGCGTCGCAGAGCGCACAAGAACTCATCCAGGGATGCCAAAACTCGGGGCATAGTTTCTGCCGCCGTCACTGCCCACTCCACTGCCTCCTTCTCCAGCAGGCTGATCACATACCTGACCCGAGCTTCTTCCGAGGCAAAGGTCTCCCCCTGGTCCTTCATAAAGCCGGAGATTTGGAGTAAGAAGTGAGACAACTGTGAGCTGGACCCGTCGAAAGATACCTTCAGGTCTCTGGCCGTAGGGCGTCTGGGCGTGGGAGCCTCCCCAACAACGAGCGGCCCTGTAGTCGGCCGTGAACCCGTTTGGGGTTGTTGCACGGGCTGTCCAAGCCCCCTCACTGCCCCTAGAACGGCTGCCAGGTCTCGCTGCAAGGTGTCTAGCTGAGTCTGCAGGTCCCGATTCTGCAGAACGAGCATCTGATTCTGTCCGCGTATCAGAGTGGCCGCTTCTGCAGTGAGGGTCGGGGTGTGAGCGAGCGTGGGGTCCTTCCACCCTTCCCCTTCTCCATACCAAGCGGCCAGCGGTCCCCGGTAGAAGTCGCCTCCTGGTTCTGACGCTGCTCTCTGCCGCTGTCCGGTCTCCGAGAATCGGGGGGTCCACGTCGGCCTCCCAGGGACATCGGTAGGCCCGGGTGGGCGCTGCTCCGGGGTCGCTGCTCCTTGACCAACCTCAATATCAGCGGGAGTCTGCCGAAGCTCCTCTCCCGCGTTGAGCGGGACCGAGGGTGGTACCGACATCCTAGTACTACTTCTAACCCGAAAACAAAAAAGGTTGGGATTGTAACGTACTGTCAGGTTCTAGGACTCCGTTGCCTCTCAGGAATCATCAACTTTACTCCAGACGTTAGCAGAGAGTTTAAAGTAGAATTTATTTGAAAGGAAGGGTACAGTAACCTATGAAACACAACGTTACAATGGCGCCAAATCATTTGGAGGGTATTCTTATAGAGTACGCAAGCTAGCATGTTTACAAGTAACATCTTTGAAATGCAAAACATCAGAGGTTCCCCAATACCAAGAGAGAGAATTCACACCTTAAGATCAGAGCAGGATTACAATCAGGAAGTCACTTTGAAGTGGAGATCTCTCGAGCCTTTTGGCTGTTGCCTCTTCCTTCCCACGGGAAGGAGAGATGAAACGAAAGTCACCTCGCTATCCAGGGTCCGATTGCATGCCCTCGCTGACAGTGGGAAAAGAAGACAGAGACACGTCTTGGGAACTGAAGAAGCAGCATGATGCTGCTCCGGTCTTTGGAGGCTTGGTGTAAAAAGGGACTAGAGGGGCTGACTGAAGTGAAACATAGAAGGGGGAACAATACAGCACAGAAAGAAATGTTATAAAACCACACCCCTAGCAAACACACACACACGCCCCACCAAAACAATTTAAATAGTGTTGAAAGATTTAACGACCTCCAGATAGGGACCTGTTCTTTGTTTTTTAATTATGCTTAGCCTGTAATGTTTCAAGTATGCAGGTGATGTGATCATAGCCACGTGATGCTCTTTCCCAGTCCAAGATACAACCGGGAGTAAATTCTACCGGAGGTAAGTGCCGCTAATCCGCCTTAAAGCAGAGTCTGCGATTTGAGAGGTTACGAACAGCAGGTATGAAATTGACAAGAACGGCGTGAAATGGACAAGAGGTCCTTCTGGGGGAGAATAGCGAGGGTTATCTCGGGTCTCTTTCCCTGGCAGAGGCCGTTTCCCACCCTGCCTAAGAGGTACGAGCATTTCTCAGGAGTTCTCCATATTTCATATGATGTTGGCATTCCTAACTCCAGTGGGAACGCTTTAATCCACCGCATTTTACGGGCAGTCAGAACAATCAGAATCTCCCCTTAGGCGACTCCTTCTCTATACAGCCGCCTTACAGGACGTGTTATGTTTCACATCGTTGTCGGAGCAAACCATTTCTCCCCAGGTGCAAACGGTTACCAAAGGTATTCAGAGCTTCTGCTTAACGCAATGTAATTCTTCCACCTCCGCCTTATGTGCGGGGCGGAATTGCTCGTCAGCTTCATATTGTTTGGATTTACAAACCAGCACAGAGCTAGAGATGGACTATATAGGCCACTTATGCATGGGAGGTTTTGCCTTGGATTTGCGGCTCTCTAGACGCACGTTTTTCCCATCTGAATTCTCAAAACTCTGCATGGGGGCTTCTTTTTAAGTTTTGAGAATTTTGATTGGAAAAATGTGCATCTAGAGAGTGGCAAATCCAAGGCAAAACCTGCCATGCATAAATGGCCTTTATTTGATTCCGTGCTCCGCGCTCAGCCAACCACTCCAGAAAGTTTACTTCGGATCCGCTTGAAAAACCAACAGAAACATTTTGGGATTGACGTCCAAGTAAAGATGCATGCAAGAGGAGGCAAGCCCGATTTATGTCGATGAAAGCAGGGAATCGTTCGAAAGCGAGACCCTTTGGGCTGACTGCGCTGTAGCGGTGCTATAAACGGAGAGCTGATTGAATGCAGGGATATTAGGTTTTTTCGAACCTACATCCAGTTGTTCTCAGTGGCTCGAGCGGTTTTCATTCGGTCCTCATTTTTTGCCTCTCTTTTAAAATGCACTTAGGTTTCCAACGGAAATGGGTTTTTTTTAACAAAAACTGTGATATTGTAATACAATGGCCGTTTATGCACGGGAGGTTTTCCCTTGGATTTGCTGCTCTGTAGATGCACATTTCCCCCATCTGAGTTCTCAAAACCCAAAAATAAACCCCCGTGCAGAGTTGCAGAGTTTTGAGAATTCAGATGGGGAAAATGTGCATCTACAGAGCAGCAAATCGAAGGGAAAACCTCCCGTGCATAAATGTCCAACCTATAACTGTCTCACAACCTGACCAAACTTAATCTGTGCCGAGTTAGGACTTAAATGAAATGTAGCATCTTTAGCTATTTGATCTACTGTTTTAAGCATGTAGCTCAGGAATGGTTTTGAGACTGTTTTAAAACCGTTTCACCGACAATAAAGACCGAATCCCATCAACGTCTTCAGGGGACTATCTTTGCGTCAACCGACCAAGACTTGATCCGCTAACAAGAGTGCCTGACGTTTAGCGGATTCACAAATGCGTCACAAATGCGGCCTCTCGCTGAGGGCGATCCTGAACATCCGGATACCCTGTAACTCATTGGAGCCCAAGAACTGGGGTTTCAGTTGGGATCCTAAGCCGCTTGCTTGGAAGCACGGGCCTCGCTGAAGTTGAGGACAATACAGGCAAGCTCAAGGTAGAGAGATGGTTTTCCAGTCTTGTGGATTGGGACTCGGTGGCTATCTATCTATCTACTACCTACCTACCTACCCACCTACCTGATCCACAATAGAAGTACACACACGTTGTTGTTTGCTTAAGCTCAGAGATGCTGTCTCGGCTCGCCTTTCTCAACTCAAGCAAGGTACCCTACTCTCTGCGGTGAATGGAGAAGAAGAGCAGCGGACCTTAAGTTTACACTGTTGGTTTAAAGATTTCCTGTTTTGCCGTTTTCTTCCTTATTTGGGGTGCATTGGCACGGTCATCGCCCAGGAATTTCTCATGTGACACGCCCCCCCCCCTGTAACTGTGTAGTGTAGTTTATTCCCACAATCTTCCCATTGGGAGGAACTCATGAAATCGGGGTGCTGGGTGGCCAGTTTAGGCACGTGAGCTCTGCACAGCACATCACCACCCCCAAGTCGGGGCCCTCATGCCTTCGCACATGCAACGCGTCCAGATAGTGAATGTGTGAATCAGTACTCCATGGGAACCGTACATGAGCTTGAAATAATGGGGGCTCTTCGAGCGGGTTTGTGTGAACTGGGAATTGAACGGAATTACTTCCAAGCAGATGGTTTTATATTAACATAAAGGGGAAGGGAGCAATCCCTCCAAAAGTCAGATGAGTTTATATCCTCTGGAAATATTCTACCGTTTCAGTTTGATTGGCGCCTTGATCTTAAGCATTCTTGCTTGGATTAAACACCATTAATTTCGTTGGAGCTCGAAGCTCCCTGAGATTTCAAAAGGGTTTCCATCCCAGAACGTAAATTCGAGCTCTACCAGCGGCAACCCTACTGCAAGCTGGTATTTACAGCTCCTTCACCTGAACAGGCTGCCTGTCCCTCTGGTCTCAGTCAGCCTGTCCACGGAAAGACCTTGAATTTAAGGGTATCTGGGGAATAAATTATTCGATCCCTCTGTCGATTCTCAGCCTTGCTGTTACCGGAGGAAATTGTCTTAACAGGCAGCTGCCTTGTGGATCTGGATGGCACCGAGTCTAGTTCTGAGCAGCCCTTGCAAAAAATTCGGGAGGGAAGTATAAATGTTTGCCTTCCCAGAAAACTCACACTCAGTATGAGTAGAAAAGCTTTAAGGATCGCATTATAAATGACTGTCACGTCCTTAAGGCGGCCGGAAATCGTTCCTAAAACGCTTATGACAAACCAACAAACAAAGTCGGAAGGGGATTTAACATTTTGGATCTCTGAAGAGGCTGGACTGCTGAGGCGGGGGCTGCGCGAGGCTGAGACGCAGGCCCAAGGGATGGTAGTGGGGGGGGGGCTATAAATTGTTAACTGCTTTCTCCGGGGGCCTCCAAAGACCCCTGTAGGCTCCTTGGAGCCAGGGACTTTGATGAGAGCGCGACTGGACGAGGAGCAGAGCTCTCTGGCGCTGACACGCTGGCCGGGGCCACTTGGGAGGTCTGCCCGCCTAATGCGGTCACCTCTAACGACTCCCAACAGGAGGCTCCTTGGCCCAGCCCAGGGTCACAATTAAAGGCGAGTGCATTGGGGGGGGGGAGTCTGGAAAGCAAAGCCCTTCTATTCATCCAAGGCCAGGCAGGCCAAACCCCTCCCCCGCCCACCCGCCAGTTTAGGGGGAGCTTTTTATGGCTAGGGTGGTGTGTGTGTGTGTGGGGGGGGCTCCTACCCCACCCCTAGCCACGTCTTTTCAGTGGGCCTCACTCCAGGCCTCAGAAGGAGATGGCGATTGGGAAGGGCAGCCCTGAAAGAGCTAGAAATGATTCTGAAGTGTAAGGATGTGTCATTGGCCACCAAGGTCAAGGATACCGTGGACGGCCAAAACAAAAAACCCCAAATCAATGGGTTATAGATCAAATCAAGCCTGAACTGACCCTAGAAGCTAAAATGACTAAACTGAAGCTATCATATTTTGGTCACATTATAAGAAGGCAAGAGTCACTGGAAAAGACAGTCATTCTAGGAAAAGTTGAGAGCAGCAGGAAAAGAGGAAGACCCAACAAGAGATGGATGGACTCAATAAAGGAAACCTCGGCACTCAATTTGCTAGATCTGAGCAAGGCTGTCAAAGACAGGACATTTTGGAGGACTTTGATTCGTAGGGTCGCCATGAGTCGGAAGCGACTTGACGGCACTTAACACACACAGTCCAGGAAAGTGTTGTGCATTGCACAAGTCCTATATGTACATTACACCAAAACATGACAGTTTATTTGGTGGCAGCCTCTGACAGGTTTTGTGAAAAGGAACAGTTACAAATACGCGCAGGCGCACCCACATCTCTTCGAGAAGGCCTCCTGCATGAGCTTGGCATGAGCCAACTGATCGCCTCTCCGCCTTGGACTAGCGCACATTCCTCTTGGCGCTGCCTCAACTAAGGAAGAGACGCAGCGTCCGAATATGTCCGCTCGGATCTCTCCAGATCCGGACCAATTCACCCCTCCGGGATGGCAACGTCTTTGTTCCGCCCCTTCAAGACTCGCCCGCAAAAAAAATCCAGAATCGACATGGTCCTGCCTTCCTTGCTCAGCACAAGAAACGAGATACAATCCTTAAACCCTCCCTCACTTTCTCGCTGGAGAAATGTGCATCTCCTCAGTTTACTTGGGGTTGTTGTTTTTGGGGGGAATCTACAGGCCTGAAGTTATATATCCAACAGAACCTGCTGGAAACCTAAGGGAGGATAGTCAAGAGGAAGAGGAAGAGGAAGAAGAGTTGTGTCCTTACTCCCGAGTAAGCGTGAAGGAGGTGCGGTTCAAGACATAACTCTGAAGACCTGGGGAAAGCTCAAAGTATAATGAGGCTGTAATCCTAAACTCATTTAATAGGGAGTAAATTCCATTGAACTCAGTGGGATGTCTGAGAATGCATGCTTAGGATTGCACTGTAAGGCTGTGATCCCATTGCTCGGAAAAGGTCCCACTGGATGCAGTCCGACTTCCCCCTCCGCCCCAAGTAAAACGAAGGGATTGCCTGGCTTCGTTTCCAAGCACACCTACTTGAACTCAATTTATGTTCTCAATGGACGCCCAGGGGATTGACTTTCAACCAAAACTTGCTGAGGATTAGGGAACAAGAGGGGGGAAAACATTACCGCTTGGACCTGAAATCTATGGCAAAGCCGGCACTGAATTTAGCAGAGCTGAAATGCTAAGAATGTTTCCAAGTTTCACTCGAAGAATACTTCTAGAGGAAGCCATTCAAACCCAGTGTATTGGGGTGCACAGGCGCTGTTATCTGGATCCAAAGAGATTCTTCTGAACGTTGAGTTAAATAGAACCCCCCCTCCCTCATACAATTTACTTGGGGGTCACAGTCTAAGGGGGTGGAATCTGCTTTGCAGCGAAATCAATAGAGAAATATCCCATGGGGCGCTTTCACACATGCTGAATAACCCACTTGCAATGCCCTTTAACGATGGTTCCCAAGTGGTTTTTGCTGTTTCACATGGTGGACTGAAAGTGCATCATTCGGCATGTGTGAAAGCGCCTCTCTGGATAGGAGCAGCCTACCGCTGCGTTTTCAAAGCCGCGGGACCGCGGTACTTAAGCAGCCGGCTGTTTTGTTTTTCCAATGAAACGAAGGTTAGGATCCACTCAGCACGCTTGCTTGGAAGCAACGCCATAACATCATGTCTCTAATGTACCAAATCAAACCTTTATGGGAATAGATCTTTTAAATACTACATTCAAAGATTAAAATGCAATCTTTGAACAGTAAAATATCAATAACCTAGTTAAAACCTCTGAGTCTTAAAGTGCTATATATTCAGTGATTAAAATACAATCTTTGAGCAATAGGATGTCAATAATCTGGATGTCAATAAATGCAATCTTTGAACAGTAAGATATCAATAACCTAGTTAAAACCTCTGAGTCTTAAAGTGCTATATATTCAGCGATTAAAATACAATCTTTGAGCGATAGGATGTCAATAATCTGGTTAAAACCTCTATACCTTAAAGTGCTATGTGGTCAGTTTGATAGAGTTTGACGCCGATCTCCTAGAGAGATTCTCAAGAACCTCGCTACCATCAATGTGGTGTGCGCATTACTGCCTTTTAGTAGGTAGCGCACTACGGCCACATCTGTTTGGGCTGGGCTATCCTTAAGTAATAGTAACAGGAATTGTTCCCCGCGGGAGCGCCTAAAGATCGCGGTGTAGTAAAAACCTCCAATGTATCTCCAGTCCACGCCCTCCCTGCCCCACCCCCTGGGCCGGTGCCAGTCATTTTTGCGCCCTAGGCAAGACTAACTACTTGTGCCCCCCCATTGCTAACCAATTTTCAAAAACAGATGTCTTGTAGAAAAATAAAAGCGCGAAGCTTTTTATAAGACATCCTAATTAATTATATTCCATAGTACTGTTGGGGTACTTATCTTAAAATTATATATATATAGTCAGTTGCATTTTTTTCAAGAAACTAATCGGTTTAAAACGGTGCCCCTCAGGCCAGTTCTGTGCCCCTCTGAGGTCTGCGCCCTAGGCGACCGCCTGGTTCGCCTAATGGTAGCACCGGCCCTGCTCACCCCCATAGCTCAGGGACAGTAGACCAATCATTTAAAAGACTCCCCTTTGACTGCCAAGCCAGCCCGCAACCCAAAGCCTGCATCTTTCTAAAAGAATTAATGAGAATAATAAACACCACTGAAATCAGGAGGATTTACTTCTGAGTAACCAGCCGCATCCGGCTTTTCCCATTCCCAGCCTCCACACGAGTCAGTCCTTGAACCCTACCAGTCAACATCACGGGAACAAGAGCACCCGGGGGCACCTCGGTCCCAAACCCCCGGTCTCCCACCGGATCTCAGACGCTTGCGCTTTTGGGGGCTTGAAGCGACCTGCCCATCCCACCGACTGTTCGAACCCGACCAGGAACGGGGGGGTTGGGGGCCGCAGGCTGCACGCAATGGGTTTAAATCGATTTTAGGCTAAGGGCTCCATCCGTCAGTGGCTTCCGAGGTCCACCCTCGGCATTAGGACCGGCTCTGGCAAGGAGAGAACAGTGACATTTGCTCCAGATGGCTCAGGTTTCCACAGGGTGGAAGGAGGGACGGGGCCCCCATCCAATCCGGATTTGCAGTTTCAGGCTCCTGCTTCAGAGCCCGAAGCTGCGATTCTCTCTGTGGTGAATCGGAGAGGGCAGACTCTTTGGCCATGTACGCATAGGAGGTTTTGCCCTGGATTTGCCGCTCCCTCGGTGCACATTTTCCCCATTTGAATTCTCAAAACTCTGCATGGCGGCTTACTTTTTAGTTTTGAGAATCTGGCTGGGGGAAATGTGCATCTGGAGAGCGGCAAAGCCAAGGCAAAAGCCCCCATGAATAAATGGCCTTAGGGATCCCGCGTCCGTGTCGGTTACTCGTGGGATCCCAGCTACCCTCCCCCCCCACCCCCCTTTTTTTGTAAGGTCGGCGATGAGCTCGTACTCCGGAGCGGCAGATCAGAAGGCAAGGCCGAGCCCCGGGGACTCCGCTTTCTCTCCTTCTCCTCCCTTTCGGCCTGGGAGGGGGAGGGGGAGGAGGAGGAGGAGGAAGGCAGCCGGGCTGCGGGAGAGGGCGAGGAGCGAGTCTGGCGCTGCGGAGCCGAGAGGCGCAGCAGGCGGGTAAGGCGACGGGGCGGGCGGGTACCTGGCCTCTCCACGTGGCTTTCCCGGGCGGCGATCTCCGGAGCGAAGCCGGGCAGCGGAGCGAGAGGCGGCCGGCCCCCTGGAGCTGCGGGAATGGACCCGCGGGGCCTGGGGAAGGCGTCCCGGCCCCTCCTCGGAAGACGTCGCGGGAGGAGAGGCGGGAGGGCGGGAGGACGCCGGGCCGAGCCGGGGAAACCCAACCCGCCTTACAGTAGCGCCGGCGTCTGGGATCCGTCAGGGCTGACAGCCGCCTGGGCCGGGCACACCCGCCCGCCGCCAGCCCCCTCCTTCGCGGGGAGGGGGCGGCTGGAGGGCGGGCGGGGGGCGCTCCAGGACTCCTTTGCGGACGGAGGGCCTCCCAAAAGGGCTGGGGGTCCCGGTAGGGTTGCCAACCCCCAGGTCCTGGCTGGAGATCAGCTCTTCCAACTGATCTCCAGCCGATAGAGACCGGTTCGCCTGGAGAAAGTGGACGCTTGGGCAATTGAACCCTATGGCGTTGAAGTCCCTCCGCCCCAGAAACCTCCCGCCGGTGGCGAAGAGCGACCTGGCAACCCTAGGTCCCGGACGCCCACCCCGCCCGGGCGTCGGCCCCGAGGCTCCCGGGAGAGACCTGCAGCAATGTTTGCGAAGATAGCCGCTGCCCGCTCGAGGAAATCCAGATTTGGGACCAACCAGGAGAGGGGGGAGGGAGGCTCTTTCGGGCCGGCCGCTGGACTGCCTCGTCGGCATGGCGAAAGTCCCCACGCAACAAAGCGCAAGCTATTCCTTCGCGCCGGGAAAGCCGACCCCAGAAACGCGGCCGCTAGTCCTTCTGCACACGCTCGAAGGTCCTCTTTCTTTCTTGACCGCTGGTCGAAAAATCTGCCTGCCGCCAGCGCTCCCCGCCTTCCAGCCACGCGAAGCAGAGATCCCGAGCCCCACACCTCTCTCTTGCTCAGGAGGAGCCCCATGCGAGCTAACGGTAGCTCATGGAAGAGGGGGAGGGGTTCAGGTGACGCGGCGGTTCAGCCCCGGAACCTGTCGGGGGATGGCGCCGCTCAGACGGGGACTGGAAACGTGGGAGCCCATTCGGGGAGGGAGTCCGGAGGAGGCGAGCGGAGGGCGCCTCTCTCGGGCCGAGAATACGTCTGGCCGGGTCAGCACGACGAGGGGGTTGTTGCCCTCCCCCCAGTCAGGGGCAAAGCTCCCGGCTCCGCCTGCGTCGATCGCAGCCGGGAAAGCCCGAGTCCCCGATCGGGACCAGCTGGACACCTTCTCCAGTTTGGAAGCCAAGCTCGCCGAAACCAGGGGCCTTTATTAGCAAGGGCGCGCACGTTGGTGGAGAAGGCGTCAGGGGGCGGACGTGCTCAGCAGTAGCTTTGGGTCATCCTGCTGGGTTTTAATGTAGCCTACAGACCCTGCTTGGCATGCAGCATCTGCTTGCTGTACAGCATCTGCTTGGCATGCAGGAGGTCCCAGGTTCAACCCCTGGCATCTCCAGTTCAAGGGACCAGGCAAGCAGGTGATGTGAAAGACCTCTGCCTGAGACCCTGGAGAGGCGCTGCCGGTCTGAGTAGACAATACTGACTTTAGTGGACCACGGGTCTGATTCACTATAAGGCAGCTTCATGTGCTGATGTAAAAGCTTCCAGGTGGGCTCACAAGTCGCTGGACTGGCCGCCCTGTTACATTTGAAATGCTGGGCGATGTTTATTTGAGGCACTTGCTTTACAGCATGTCTACTGGCGGGGGTCCTGAGACTGACCCTTCCCCCCACCCAACTCCCACCCTTGGTTTGATTGGATCGCTGCGAGGATGGGTCATGGCTGTGCCACCCTGCACTGAAATTTCCCAATCGAACAGAGGATATTGATCGGGTTTTAGACAGAGTCCCTTTGCCAAACTAACTTGGGTTTGCAGTGTTGGGCACAGATGTTTTAAGGTACCGAGAAGGAAGGAGTTCTATTTATTTTTTATTTAAAACATTTTTATACCGCCTTTCCAACCCATCAGGGTCTCCAAGGTGGCGCACATATATTAGATCAAATCGGAAGTCCTAGGAACATCACCCCCCCCCCATCGGAGCCTGTTGCTTTGGGGGGGGGGGTGCGGCTGTGGATTCCTCGACTGCTTGAAGGTGTAGGGGAGTGTCTTTTCTCTCCTTCTCAAATGCGGGCGAGTCTTCTGAAGTGCCCAGGCAGATCTGGCTGCCCCATAGCCAGGCAGGAGGGTCTAGTTTGGGTAGCCCCAACAAACGAAACGGAAGTGGGTACACGGTTGGTCCCAGGGCATACCACACCTTGTTCACAGCAGAAGCAGATTCCATTTTGTCTGGCGGAGAATCAACTTTGTGGTGTGTTCCAAACCTGGGCTCCAGATGGCGTTTGGGAACTCTGGCTCTTTGAACACATGAACTCGTGAAGCTGCCTTCTACTGAATCAGACCCTTGGTCCATTGAAGTCACCAATCATCACCTTTATTGGCATCATCGAAGTCAATATTGTCTACTCAGACCGGCAGCGGCTCTCCAGGGTCTCAGGTCTTTCACATCACTTACTTGCCTAGTCCCTTTAAATGGAGATGCTAGGGATTGAACCTGAGACCTTCTGCATGCCAAGCAGATGCCCTACCACTGAGCCATTGTCTCTCCCCTAAGACTGGCCAAGGAGAGGGGTACAGAAAGCCCATCACTATTTTGCCCAACCGGGGGACAAGAGCCCGGAAGCTGCACAACAGACTTCTGCTTCCTCTCCTCTGGGTATTTGTTCCCCACTTATCCCCCGCAGTCTCTCTTGCTCGCTCCCGTGCTGGTCCATGATCTTTGGCCTTTCCCCCTCTTTTTCTTTGTGAAAGGGGCCGATCTCAGCCTACCATCATGGTTTGGGGCTAAGGCTGCCATTCAGGCCCGATTTAAGCACCACTCAGTGAAGGCCATCGGAGATCTGGCTGAGCTTACAGGGATCTCAACCAGACCTCAGCTCACCCCGGCATCCTTGCGAGTTCTCTGGGGCTTCTCCAGGATCAGTTCTCCAGGAGTTCTGTCCAGGATCAGAGGAGCATGCCAAATATATTAGGTGTTGTGGAACACATGCAGGATAATGCTGCAGCAGTCGTCTTGTTTGGGGGCTTCCTAGAGGCACCTGGTTGGCCACTGTGTGGACAGACTGCTGGACTTGATGGGCCTTGGTCTGAACCAGCATGGCTTTTCTTATGTTCTTATGTTCACTCAGTGTCGCCAAGTGTGCGCCTTTGCCCCAGTGCACTTGCTTTCAAGTCGCATCTGACTGAAGGCGACCCCTGGTGGGCTTTTCAAGGCAAGAGATGTTCAGAGGCAGTTTGCCATTGCCTGCCTCTGCATAGCGACCCTGGTATTCTCTGGAGGTCTCCCATGCAAACACTTGACAGGGTTGACCCTGCCTAGCTTCTGCATTCTGATGAGATCAGGCTAGCCTGGGCTATCCAGGTCAGGGCTGCCAGCACAGTTAGTAGGGGTGAGATCCCACTGGAATCTGAGTACAGCTATGTGGCTGTCATCTTTTGACCATTTACTTAACGCAAAAGTATTATTATACCCCATGAAATGTATTTCCCTGTGAAAATGGCGAGTAGACAAGATTATATGGAAATAAGTGCTTTTAGGGTCCGGGTCCAACGAAGTGCCTTCTTTCTTACAGCATTTCTATTGATTGTGGATTTCAATACTTATTTTGAAAACACACATCCTTTTGGCCCTTGACAAGTCACAAGGCTCCTGTTGGCTGTGGCTGGATCAGAACCTAGATCCTCACCCGAGAAAGATCTCTCACTTAGACACGGTGGAACCTCAGGGTATAGAGGCTAGATCCTTTAATCTTCTGTGACTGATGGAAGTCCCGCTTCCTCATCCGATGTTTGTGCTTTGGCCTCGGGGTCCTTTCTGGATACAAAACCAACAGCTTCCTGCACCTGCACCCCACCACTAGGGACCAAGTGCCCTTTGGCAACCCGGAGAAGGCAGACTGTCCAAGTTCGGCTAAAAACTTGGCCCGAAACTTGTCCTCAAGACAGGGCTAAGATCTGGGGCACAGGAAACAGCAGGCAGGACGAACATAGGGTGGGGGCTAGCTTGGGGAGCGATGTGGTGGGCAACACCATTATTAGAGAGATTGTCAACATCTTAATCTAAACTGTAGGACTCTGACATCTTGGGCCTGACAACTGGGAGCACCAGCGGGGATTTTTTGGGAGGAAGAAGCTCCCACCGTCCCCTACTGCCCATCAGAGTCACCCCTGAGAAGTAGCCGGGCACCCCTCCCCCCTCTTGCCTAAATCCTCCTCTAGTGTGGCGAGAGCCAGCATGGTATAGTGGTTAAGAGTGGCAGACTCGAATCTGGTGAGCTGGCTTTGATTCCCCGCTCCTCCACATGAAGCCAGCTGGATGGCCTTGGGCCAGTCACAGTTCTCTGAGAACCTTCTCAGCCCCACCTCCCTCACAAGGTGTCTGCTGTGGGGAGGGGAAGGAAAGATGATTGTAAGCTGGTTTGAGACTTTTTAAAGGTAGAAAAATCGGGCTAAAAAACCAACTCTTCTTCTTCTAGCTGCAATAGCTTTCCCCAATCCCCAACACACATGCCATTTCCAGGTTGGAGACCGAAACATCCTTTCCTCTTGCCTGGACCTCGCTGAGAAACTTCTTCCCATCACCATTTTGATTTTTACTTTACTTTACTTTTTAAAAATCATTGTTAGCTGGTTTGAAAGCCATTGGGGAGGGGGGTTGGAATATGGGGTTGAACTGCAGTTCTTCTGAGCCTGTCCTAAGCTTCTTTGGCCATGATCCTGTCCTCTCAGCCCCGTTGTGATACATCTGACTTTAGGGTGGGAAAGTTCAGCCACAATGCCTAGAGAATGCTGGGGGGTGGCTTTAAGTATTTTTCCCTTCCAGGTACTCACTGATGCAAAAGTAAGTGATGGACACCAAAGCAAGCCAGCCTGCCAGCACGTGGGAGGCTTTTATTGATCCTGTTTAGATTCATCCTCACAACCAAGAATCCAAGCCTTCAGTGACCCCATTTTGCGGAGAGAGCATAGAGGAAGTTAAATGCCCCAAATGTCCTACTGAAAATAATGGAGTTTAAGTACTGAAGGCCCACTGATTTCAAAAGCTGAGCCCTAGACATTAAAAAAATGGTACTTCTGGAAAAGCTGAATTCTATGGTTTTTTTTTTTTTTTTTTTTTTTTTTGGTGAAAGGTAAAAATTTAAGGAGATGCAGCCTTTCCCAACTTTGAGATGCAGAAATTGGAAACGCTGTACCTGTTGAACTTCTGCATTTCATGTTGAAAGCACAGAAATTCGGTCTGGAGAAAAGACTGTCTGGGCTGTTTTCATGCCCTTCTGTGAAGAACAGGCCAGAAATTGCAATTTTTGTGGTAATGTTAGCATTGCCCCCAAACAACCACCAGTCCTGGATTGCAATTTGCATATAAACCTTTATACTTCAAGACATAGCCCTGTCTGCCCTTAGTTACATTTCCTTGTTTAGAAGAGCCCCCTTCTTTCTTCTACAGAATCCAGCTTGCCTCCTCTTCCTCCTTCGTTTGCCATACCCAATCCTCATCTGCGATTGTGAAGTGTAAATAAAGCACCCTCTGAGAAAAAGGGAGATTCCCCCCCGGATTTCTTGGTTCCGCTAATATATCTGGTCTATGTTGGTTTTGCGATAGGCAAAGAAAAGTGGGATGGGATCTCTTCCATTAAACTGCCTTTTAATTCCAGATTAACCGTGGGAATGTCTGTTACACAAGTTCAAGGCGACAAGGTTGGCTTCCGTCTATTTTAGCTATCTGTATTTCACAGAAGTGGGAGGGAGCGTGTACTGCCCAGTCTCTCTCTTTCCAGTCAAGGCGTTGGAATTTGGCATCTCCGAATATGTGTTTCAAATGGCCATGAACAGAAAGCCTTCCTAACTGAGGCGGGCCCAGCAGTCACAGTGTGGTCCTAGAGATTTACATCCCTTTACACCTATTGAAGCCGATGGGGTTAGAAAAGGTGTGACTCTTTTTAGGACTGCACTGTGAAACTGTCAGGGAGATGCCAGGGCTCAGTCCTGTCTGGAAACCTTCGGATTTGGAACCGTTATGTCCTGTACTCTCTTTGGGTGGGATGAGAGGATTCTGAGTCATGTTTACTCAGTGTGGGCTTACTTGTGTGAGAGTACTTTATCCATGCTTAAAGATATTTCTTGCATAGCACCATAACATGCTCACCTGGTCAGATCTCCGGTGTTTGATTCTGGAACTAAGCCTGGGGACAGAATAAGGCCTGGTTTAGCTTTCTTTTGTCCAGTCATTTTAGTTTTCCTTTGTCCGATCAACCTCCCTCCCTGTCTCCCCCACACCTTTGGTTTGATGGTTTGGGTTCTGAAGTTGTTCTGAGTTTCCAACAACTGATCGGTCTGATTAAGCACCATCCTTGTACTTAAATTAAATTATTATTATTGTTCTAATAATTTTAATTAAGAGATTATAGATTTTAATTGCTTTACTGTCATGAGCTGTTGTAAAGCACCCTGAGCCTGGCTTCGGTTGGGGATTGAGGGTGGGCCAGAAATTAACTAACGAACTAATTAAATAATAAAGACATCATTGGATTTGACAAATGGACTCAAGTCCCCATACGCTTACAATTTCTCTGTGCCTCCACATTTAAGGTAAAGATAGTCCTGGTGACGCGATGTTTACTGGGCAGACTTTGGCCATTTTTGCATGGTAATTAGCAGCATGTTCCAGGCTGAATTGCCCTGAATATTTTTTTGAATTTTTCACGCTGAACCGTCATTCCGGAAGTGACTGTGAAGCCGGCGCATACCTGCTTCACATTACTAAATAGCCCATTTAATGTGACCTTTGGTGTTTGCCATGAAGAATCCCCCTGAAGGAACCATGCAAAATAACAGTGGTGGGTTAGCTATGCACATGCAAACAGGCTATGCAAACAGGAACGAAGGAGCAGGCGAGTGGGGGGGTGGAATTTCTCCTTTTGCGTCGGGACCGTGAATAGGCATTTTTAAAGTTGCATTTTTAAAAAGAGCTGTGAGTGAGCATCAAAACTGACCATGCAAAAATGGCCTTTGTTTACGGGGTGGTTTCCCAGTGCCTTCCCCAGTCATCTACCCTTTAAGCCCAGCAAGCTGGGTACTCATTTGACCGACCTCGGAAGGATGGAAGGCTGACATTAGCTGGCCCTAAATAGGAACTCGTCTTCCGCTGATGTGTGTTTCCTACTGACATATTACAAATAAAATAAAATCCAACCCGTTAACGGGCTGCAAAACCTCAAGCAGCAAAACTGTTCATGGCCCAAAGCTTGGCTTGGGGGGGTGGGGGGGAGAGAAGCCGGCCTTCCCAGCGCACCCGCATGCCAGCTGGTGGCCTGGACTTCAGCTGGCGTTGGGAAAGGAGCTGGGCCATAGCGCGCCAGTGCGCCTTGTGCAGGATGGCTCCTCGCCGTCTGATGTGACGTCAGGGTGTCCGCAGAGGCTCTGGTTGCAAGATAGGAAGGGGGGAGGGGGAGGGCTCTAATCACTGCCAGATGTCCTTAATAGCAACTATCGAGAAGTCTTTGGTGCCTCCGAATAAATTTGTAATCGCTGCTTCCACCAGCCCAGCATCAAAGCCGGAATATTACTCGACGGATAGGGAGGGGGTGGAGGGAAGGGGACGCGTCCAGGCGGCCTTTCGGGAGCCGCTGGGGATGGGATGGAGGGCTTTTTCTCCAAGCAGCGAGTCTCTCTCTGGACGCCTCCCCCCCCTTCTAGTCTTCCCGCTTCCCCAGAATGGATGTGAGTGTATAATTCAGATAACAACTGCGCTTTAATCTCCATTAGAATGGATGTACGGAAACAGCTGAACCCGAATCGCCCGGCTGAAAATGGAAGAGGTTAGAGTTACTTTATGGAATGAGAACATATTTGATAGTACGTAAACGAGAAAGGGAATGAATACATGCTGCCTTCCTAGAGTAGAAAGTGGGTACGGTGGCAGAAACCTGAAATTCTTTTCCTCGCTACTGACAGGTGGGGAATGGATAAATTTCAAATAAATTTGGTAGCCCAGTGCAATCCCCTCGCCTATGGATCATCAATAAAAGGCCTGGCTTTGAAGCAGTGGCAGACTGGGTCTAAAAATATTGGTTGCCAGGAGACAAAGGGGGCCCACCAACAACTATAAGGCTATCATTTTTTTTAACATATTGTCTAATGTTTAAGGGGCCCCCCTTCATCAGAGGCCCACAGGGCCCACTTGCCATCGGGCAAGCTGATACAACGTTGGGCCAGGCAGCCACTACTCTGAAATAAAGACAAGCCATACGATGCCTTTTCTCAATACCATAGTATCATAGAATCACAGAGTTGGAAGGGACCACCAGGGTCATCTAGTCCAACCCCCTGCACAATGCAGGAAATTCACAACTACCTCCCCCAGGTGAGCAAGACCACACTAACACATCGCACGGTGCAAGTTGTTACAAGATCGGTCGCCATGCGTTGTATTGTTTGGGTCGATCTTAATACAAAGTGGCCCATGCCTTCTGATTTTTGGATTGTGATACGGTCTACCGTTTCTGTCTCTCTCTCTCTCCCACCCCCTTTAATAGCATTTGCCTCCGCATGACTGTGGTTGGGATGGCCATTTCGCCTTGGGAATCCGCGGGGCTGACTTCCAAACAATACCAACCGCTTTCCCAGCGGGTCAATCCACGTGAAGCCAAGCAGCTCAACCGGCCCCGTCGGGGAACAGCGCCGTGGACCATGAAATGGCTCCTAACCTCCGCCTGACGCCATCTTTAAGAAGGGGCACAATTAAGTGTAATTATCCGCTTCTAAGGAAAACGTCTGCAAATTGGACAGGCCGGGGAAAGGGGTGTGTGAGGGCTAGGCTCAATTCTGCCACCATCCGCTACCTAAAAAGCTGGCGACGCCATCGGAAAGGTCAGTACTGGTCAGTAAGATCTGGTCGCTCCTCAAGCTTCATTTCTCACTCACGTTGCTAACGCCATCTGCTGTTTTCCAAATAGGTGTGTGTAAAGTGCCTTCAAGTCGCAGCTGACTTATGGCGACCCCTTTTTGGGGTTTTCATGTCAAGAGACTCACGGAGGTGGTTTGCCAGTGCCTTCCTCTGCACAGCAACCCTGGTATTTCTTGGTGGTCTCCCATCCAAATACTAACCAGGGCTGACCCTACTTAGCTTCTGAGATCTGATGAGATCAGGCTAGCCTGGGCCATCCAGGTCAGGACTCCAAGTAGGTAGGGAAGAGTAACTGAACAAAATATTGTCGCTTTCACCGTCAGAGTTCAGGGGTTCTTGTAGGTTATCCGGGTTGTGTGACACATTACCTTCAATACTTTGCAGGACAATGACTCAGCTCAAACCCAACCCTCTTCTGACTATATATTGCTCTTCCTACACACTTGACACTGGAGACACTGTCCTTCAGTGCTACTCCTCTAAAGATGCCTGCCACAGCTGTGGGCGAAACGTCAGGAAAGAAAATACCAAGACCACAGTCACACAACCCGGATAACCTACAAGAACCGAGTAACAGAACAGTTCCTTCTCAACCTGACCTTCTTATCTAGTCGTCTAAAACAACAGCTATATCGATCCTGAAAGAAAGGGACACACGGGTTCACTTCGGTAGGCGTGGGGAGGTTTCCTTGATGCCTCTGTTATTGGAATAGGGAAAGGACGATTCTGTAATCATAGGTCTTCATTGTAAATGGCCTCCTTCTTCTGGCTTAATAGATGGTCGTGCATTCTGCTGCACTGACATTGCTCGGTTAAGATCCTTTTCAACAAGGAAGAGCATGACTTACTATGGAGTCCAACCACAGCGTGTTTTGATCAGAGGCCCCACTTTGTTCAGTGGGGGCTCACCCCCTGGCCTAGATTTGTACAGTTTAAGCGAAACTTTATTGACCTGGGTGCAATGAAATATCCTCAAGCCATGTGGACTTTCATTTGGTTGTCCGCTCTCTTACTCTGAAGTAACCCCGTCAGATCAGCAAGAATTTATTTCCACATAAAGTTACTCAGGACAGTAGCAATGGCAACAAACGTGTTAACTATATAACAGGCTATCCTGACTTTGGCAGACACAAGGAAGCGAAACATCGTCACTAGGCGAGCAAACCCACATGATTTGGCGCTGGGACGGACCTCGCAGCCCAAACCAGCTTCTTATTATAGCTCTTTGGAAGCGAGGTTCCACTGAAATGAATGGCACTTTTCCCAAACTGATGTCTAAAAACAGTTTAAAACAGTGGTTTTGGATACCATAGTGGAACTGCTCCCCTGTAAATAAGTCTAATTGAGGGAGATAATCGAATGGAGTCCGAATAAATTAACCTCACTAGATTACGAATCAGTAGAGACAGAATACTTGGAATGGAGTCTTAATATATAGGTATTTTGGAAGAGCTGTGTAATCCAGACTGAGCTCCTTGGAAGAAGGACAGACTGAGACGGACAGACGTTTTTGATGCTGCAAATAACTGAGCACAATTCAGCGAAGCCGAAACCATTTTTAATCCCATTGATTCCAACAGGGAACATTACTATTCGGGAAAGTACCATTCTGTTCAGCACGGATTATTCTGAAGCAACCCCAAAGCACTGAGATTATTGGGAGTTGTGTCCCCTAATTCATAACCCTGACTTTAGAGAGGCCATTTATGCATGGGAGGTTTTGCCTTAGATTTGCCACTCTCTAGACGCACATTTTTGCCATCCAGATTCTCCGATTACAAGTTTCCTTGCAATGCTCTAACGTTCAAATCGACCAATCAAACAATCTTGCGTGCAATAGTTACTATTATGCAAAGGCATCTGAAACATCAACTGCAGAGGAGCGGGAAATCGACCTCCCCCCCCCCAAAAAAAACACCCTGATTTATTTTGTAGCCACTGATTTTGGAATAATCGGCTTCCATTTCCACTGCTTCACACTTCTACAGCTAAACTGAAACTTCTCCACACATTTTCAGTAGACTTAAACTGATTTCCAATCAGGAATGTCCTCGAATTTTGAGAATACCGGTTCTTGTCAATTAAATATATTAAGGGGCTAAAGCTGATTACTGAACCTTAACCCCAGGAAAGCGGACAAGGTCAAAACGCATTCCCTGATGCAGCCAAAGACGAGCGCCTCCCCCCAAAGCATTAATTTGGAAGTAAATTCCAGATACTTTTATGGACTCCGTTCCTGAGGAATCATGCCTCCGGAATTAAAGTAGTTACCCTAAGCTGACCTTTTATTTATTTAAATTTTTGCTGCCGAATTCTACAACCACAGCTACAGTGTGGAACCTATAAAAGAGTAGGGCCTCATAATAAAGACAACGGGTGGAATCAAAGGAAAATAATTTCAAGCAATGCGCTTAGGATCCGAGTCCCTGCCTGCTCATCAAAAAACAGTAACTTTCCCTAGCTCGGACTGTCGATGAAGGTTGGAAGATGCTATCCCAACAGGGAAATCCTTAATATAGGCAGTTGCCCCCTTTTAAGTCAATGTAAGTGAATGGGTTTAGGAGGGTGTAACTCTTTTTAGGATTGCAGTGCGTTTGTACCTCAAATCGCCTTCCTTGAGAAAGAAACCCCCTTGAAACAAACGGGCCTCAGTTCGTCCAAGAAATGCATTTAAGATAGAAGAGCAGGAAGCTGTTCGACCTGATCCTCTTCAAGCTGATTTAGAAAACCCTCTGAAAGCAGTGCTGTTGGCTTCCGGGAAAGCACCCACAGAATTGCAGCCTTGCAGGCATCCCTGAAGGCATTTCTTTTTTTCTTTTTTTTTAAAATACAACCAGAGGAGCTGCACAGCAGCTTTTTTCCCCCAAGAATAAGGAAGAGTCTATATCAGTTTGCGAAACATGATTCTTTTCGGGCTTCCATTAACGAAAAAGAGTCCTGAAGCGCAGGATAATACCTTTACAAAATCAAAGCATAGCTAGGAGTTATGTCTGCGAATCGTTTAAGGAGCAGGTGACATACTAAGATTTTATTTGAAAATCTGCGGTCAGCTCTGAACCACACTTCTGCCTTCAGCCCCACAAGCAGCTCCCCTCCCAAGCTACTTCGGAATATGTTCCTTGTTTTCACGCCAGTGCCGAAAGAATGACGCTCGGCAGTTTAATACTGAAGCGTTCTTCCTTGGCATCGATTCCCACCGCCACAAGAACATAAGAACGGCCATGATGGACCAGACCAAGGCCCATCAAGTCCAGCAGTCTTTCACACAGGGGCCAACCAGGTGCCTCTAGCAAGCCCAGAAACAGGACGACTGCAGCAGCATTATCCTGCCTGTGTTCCACAGCACCTAATATAACAGGCACGCTCCTCTGATCCTGAAGAAAATAGGCATGCAGCATGACTAGTATCCATTTTGACTAGTAGCCATGAATACCCCCTCTCCTCCATGAACCAGTCAAAGACATTGGCCATTTATGCATGGGAGGTTTTGCCTTGGATTTGCCACTCTCTTGATGCACATTTTCCCCATCCAAATTTCCAAAACTCAACAATAAGCCCTATGCAGAGTTTTGAGAATTGGGATAGGGGAAATGTGCATCTAGGGAGAGGCAAATCCAAGGCAAAACTTCTCATACATAACTGGCCATTTACTCCCAAGGAAGCGTGCACAGGACTGCAGCTTTACAGGGGCCACTCCCCATTCGAATCGACCAGGCTTTTGGCTCCGAGCTTGCACCGGAGTCCGGTTCCCGCCAGAAGCCGGTGGAAACGCATTTGAGAGAGGATCTCCGTCCCTCCCTGGCGCCTCATCCTAAAGAGAGTCCATGCAAGGAAAGTCCCATCTATGCAGATGGAGGTCATCCCCAAGTGAACCCGAATAAGCGAAGCCCCTTTCACCCCAGAGGGACTAAACTCCAGCGCCCTTTATGCATGGGAGGTTTTGCCTTGGATTTGCTCTCTCTAGATGCACATTTTCCCCATCCGACTTCTCAGAACTCAACAATAAGCCCCCATGCAGAGTTTTCAGAACTCGGATTGGGAAAATGTTCATCTAGAGAGGGGCAAATCCAGGGCAAAACCTCCTATGCATAAATGGCCCTGGCGTAGGATCGAGGCGCCATGCTCAAGGGCCCGATCCACTGTTATTCTGAGAATGACTCTGCCATCGGATTGGGTTCGTCTACGACGGCGACCCACCCTTCGCACTGACTCGGCCCTCGGCCCAGGGGCTTCGGCCGCTTGTTTTCGCAAAGCAGAGGCAGACGATCCCCTCCTTGGCAGGGGCTCGTCCCTTTGTTTTCCTCCCAGATCATGTCGCGCCAGCCTCGGATCAAGGACAAGCCAGGGAGCCAGCCAGGGGCAAGGATCCGTCTCTTTTCTCATTCCTCCCCCCCCATCTCTTCCCTCCCTGCGGCGCTCCACTGCTGTGCGGTTATCAGAGGGGAGAGGGAGAGATGGACGAGGCGGCGGAGAAGCTCCGGCTTGACCTTCTCAGGAACTCTGGGGCGAGGGAAGGAGAGGTGGCGATTCCTTTCTGGCCAGGCTCTTCCCTAGATCCCCAGCCGGCAGCAGCGCGCCAGGGCCGGGAGCTTATCAGGCGCGCAGCTCCAGGCCGGCGATCTGGGGCCAGGCCTGGTGACATCCCAATCGGCCATCAATTTACCTTCCACCGCCCCGCTTCCCCATTTAGCTTTTAACGTCAAAAGCAACATTTTTGTCGGCTCCGGCCTGTCTAGGGCTCTTGCGATTTCGCTCCGGGAATGATTGCTCCTGAGAAAATAGCCACAGTCCCATTACCGAGCAATTAAAAGGGATCCCCTCCTTCTCTCCCCCCCCTCTCCTCTCTTAACCCATCTGCCACCAATGGAGGGTCCCATGCCCTCCCGCCAGTTTTGGAACAAACAAAAAGAGAGAGAGAGAGAGAATATTTTTCAAAAAGCTCTCTGGGGGTGGGGGGAGGAGGAATCTCTCAGGAGGAGAGGAATCTCTCAGAAAACCCCTTCATACGCAGCGTTGAGCCTACGCATATTGACTTGGAAACCAGTTTCACTGAAGGCGATACTTTCTTGTTAGGATTGCATGTGACCGCGTGGATCGCTAGCATCTGTCAGGCACATCTAGGGCACCATCCTGCCACATTCGTGCCTCACGTAGATCCCGAGAGCCCCGCTGTCAGGAAGCCCCACTGAGATCCATTCCTAAATAGATACCACCCATCCCTGTTATTCAAGAGAGAAATCCCTTCCAAGGAAGTGTGTCCGGCCTTTCGCCTTTTAAAGAGCTGAATCCTGACTATTCTGAGGTAGATGCCAGCTCCACCTTTCCTCTTGAACGTCTTTTAAACATGCAGTAAGGAATACTGATACACACAGATACAGACCCCCAAGCCAGCTTAACCCACAAGTCATTTTCCGGCCGGTACTGAAACTGGCTCTCTGCCGCGCCCCTGAAGACAGAACTCTGGAAGCCAAGCCACATTATGCCCATCGGCCTGACTTCCAAGAAAATGCATTTAGAGCCGGGGTGGTGGGGAGTTGTGCAGGGGGCAAGGGGTTGGGGAGAAAGCCTGGATCTCTGGAGTTTGGTCTCTGCGAGTGTGCAGCCAGACACAGACTTCTGTTGAGCAGTTTGAGAAATGGGCGTTTCAAAAAGGGAAGAGTCTGAGTAAAGGAAGGGGGGGGGAGAGAAAGATTTATTTTAAATAGCTTTGAACACATATATCCTCCTCTAAAAAAACATCACCACAACCACGGGAAATAAAATGTCCGGCCCATCTAAAAATCTAGACGGAAGTGTTGAGAGGAGAAAGAGAAGGAAAAGGAGGAGATTTACTATAGGAAATTGTATATTCGGGCCCAGTGGCACCTTAGGGACCAACCAGAGTTTCGGGGTGCAGGCTTTCGAGAGTCAAAGCGCCCCTGGTCAGATACTCTCTTTGGCCATTTACGCATGAGAAGTTTCCCCTTGGATTTGCCACTCTCTAGATGCACATTTTCCCCATTCCAATTCTCAAAACTCAGCAATAAGCCCCTATGCAGAGTTTTGAGAATCTGGATGGGGGAAATGTGAATCTAGAGAGTAGCAAACTCAAGGTAAAACCTTCCATGCCTAAATGGCCTCTGACTCTCGAAAGCTCCTATCCCAAAAGCCTTGTCGGTCTCTAAGGTGCTACTGGGTTCGAATCTCGCTCTTCCACTGCAGACCAACCCTCCAGAGTCTGCAGGAAACACGCGGTCCCCAGCACTTTGCTCCCCCTCCATACCAAGCCAGAAACGGCGGGGCTAGCAGCAAGCCGACGGTGGTTGGGAGTGTTGGCTTCCACTCCTGTCGGCTTACCAGCTAGAGCCTTCGACCTTTGCTCGTGCGAACATCCATCAGACCCCGGGCTGGGCCGGGCCTGGCCAGGGCTCACGGCAGCTCTGAGCCGCGGCTTCTTCCCAAGGCAAGGCTCTGTCAACGCCACAGGCCTTGCCAGCCCCGACCCAAGCCGCCTGACCTCGAGGCTGGGAGAGGGCACGTCCTGTCGGCCGGTTGTTGTAACCTCGCAACCTTCCTATTGTCAGGGAGGCCCGGGCAACGGTGTAAAAGGCCTCCGCTTATCTTTTTGCGGGCAGGTGGGAAACCGACCTTCTCTCGTTGGACACTTTCACACACTGACAAATGCACTTTCAATCCACTTTAGCAATGGTTTGCAAGCGGGTTTTGCTGTTTCACGCAGTAAAATCCAGTTGCAAAGTGGATTGAAAGTGCATTGTTTAGAATGGCCATTTATGCACGGGAGGTTTTGCCTTGGATTTGCTGCTCTCTAGATGCACCTTTTCCCCATCCGAATTCTCAAAACTCTCCACGGGGGTTTATTGTTGTGTTTTGAGAATCCGGATGGGGAAAATGTGCATCTATTGAATGGCAAATCCAAGGCAAAACCTCCTGTGCATAAATGGATGTGTGAAAGTCCCCGTTTTCAGAGCCCGTCCAGAGCAAGCCGCGTCCAATATGCATGGGAGATTTTGCCTTGGATTTGCCATTCTTTAGATGCACATTTCCCCCATCCGAATTCTCAGAACTCTGCATGGGGGCTTTATTGTTGAGTTTTGAGAATTTGGATGGGAAGATGCGCATCTAAAGAGCGGCAAATCCAAGGCAAAACCTCCCATGCACAATCGAGAACAGCATATAGGCGCATCTGTGAGGCAGCCCACGAGGATTTCCAGTAACTTGGCCGGTGGTGGTGGTGAGGGCTGAAAAAGTATGAAAGTGAGCTCGAGGCAAAGGATGGAAAACCCTTTCTCTTGACCCTGAAGACCTGATCGGGAAACAAGCACACTTTCTGGGGGCGGGATGGGGGAAGGGGTGAGTTTCGTGATTGCGCAACTCCATGCACATCATGAACACATGAAGCTGCCTTCTGCTGAATCAGACCCTTGGTCCATCAAAGTCATCAGTATTGTCTACTCAGACAGGCATCACTACGGTTGTATGCTAATAAACCAAAGGGCCTTTTCCTTTTTTTTTTTTTTTTAAGGCCGAATTTCAGGCGAAGAGACTGCCCGGGAGGTTTTGCCTTGGATTTGGCCGCTCTTTAGCTGCGCGTTTTCCCCATCCAAATTCTCAAAACTCAACAATAACCCCCTCCCCCATGCAGAGTTTTCAGCATTCGGATGGGGGGGGGGGAAACGTGCATCTAGAGAGCAGCAAATCCAAGGCAAAACCTCCCAGGCATCAATGGCCGAGGGGGAGAAATGCGGGACTTTGGAGCAAAGAGAAGCCGACTCCAAGCTCCCCGCCCGCCCGGTTCTGGGCTTCCGGACCGCCGCGCGGTTCCGGGGGCCGAGCCAAGCCCTTCTTCCCCCGTCAGAACCATTATCGGGTCCGATTCTCCAGCTCTTGCCAGGGCGGGATTAAAAAAGGGCCGGTGGCCGTGAATTGGGGGAGCGCGCGGCCCAGGAGAGTTTTCCTGGGAACCGCAAAGTTAATATTCAGGTCACCGTTTCTCGTTGTAAATCTTACGTCTCCCCTCCCCCTTTCCCTCTCTTGCTCGCCCTTTCAGACTCGACGAGAAACTACTGGTTACATAATCCCTTCTACCGAGGCTCTCCAGCTTCCTTGGCCGCCCCCCAGCAAAACCACCAGGCAGGGCGAGGCGACGTCACAGCCCGCTGGGCGCAACGCCCTGCCGGAGCGAGGGCCCTTGGCGAGGAGAAGGCGCGGGAAAGCGGTAGGGAGAAAACTTTGGGAAGTCGAAAACAACGAAAAAGAAATCAGACTCCGCTCTCCTTCGTAGTACCCTTCCTCTTTCCGCCCTTCCTCTTCCCAAACACTTTTAAAAAGACACCGTTAAATATCCATGTTTTAGTTAAAAAGAAGTAAACAGATCTTTTCTCCAGAATCGCACACACACACGAGCAATCTTGGTTTCTGATTTGATGCAATGCTGTACTTCTGTCTACATAAGCAACTATATATTAGAAACAAATAAATATTATTTCAGCACGATGCAAAGGCAGCCTTTCCCCTTCGTCTGGGTGAAAATTACTTCCGAGGAAATGTGCTTAGGATCAGAGCAACACTCCCCCCAATACATTTTCTTGCCCCCGATATTTCTCCGACACGTGGTCAAGACTTCTTTCTCGAAAAAGAAGCTTGCAGCTCCAACCCAGGCGCCTGTTTTCTCAGAAGTAAATCCCCACCAATTCAGGAAAGCTCTTCCAAGTAGCCGCGCATAAATGGCACAATTTGGTGGCACATGGATCACTAACAGTGCCGTCCTATGCAGGTCGACTATGACCCTACTCAGGCCTATTCAACTTTCAGGAAAGCGTTAGTAAGATTAGACTATTCACTTCCCTCTCCCTTTTGCCTATGACATCACAAGATTTTCTACGGAGGCATAAGAGGTACCATTCGCTTTTAGTAAAAAAACACACACAGTGGTTTATTTGAATAGTTACAGCGTTTACACCTTTCCAAATATTCACTCCACGGTACTTTTCTAATTTTAATATATATTTTTCTTCCTCAAGGGCCGAAGTGCACAAGGACAAGGTGGGAAACCTCTTCCAACTATGGACAGACCACGAGGGAAAACAACGACACCGACCTCCCGACTCCACCCGAGGAAGGGAACCTTAAAGGGGGGGCGACTGGATAGTCCTGGACTCCCTCCCCACACGTTTAACAAAGAGGGCAGGTCACAAAAGAGAGATACACTTTACATCCACACACCCACGCTGCGAGTTTTTCCTTTTTTTTTTGTCTCGTGTGTTCTATACAAACAAAGCAAAACAGCATTCACAGGAGAGAGAAAAAAATACATATATATATAAAACGACGGAGACCACGTTACCCCTTACCACGCCGGAGTGTTCCTCTTCATATATTCAAATATGGAATGCTTTCCTTCCAAGATCCACATTTTTAAAAGGGGGAGAGGAGGGGAGGGAAATTGCACATAAATAAACCGGGCGGTCCCCAAAGCACCGCCGCCTCCAGGCGTCCTTCGCTCCGCCGCCGCGCCGGCTCCGAGTCCTCCCGGCGTCTCCCGGCGGCGCTCACTGCTTGAGCTCCAGAGCCCACACGTGCTGCGGCCAGCCAGTCCGTCCTTTGGTTTTCTTGTCGTTGCCGCTCACCGTGCTCTTCAAGATCTCGTTCTGTGGGGAAGAAGAGGCGGACGGGAGACACCGAGGGGTTACCGCCTTGCCTTGGAAGGAGCCCGGGGGAGGCCTTATGAGCGCTCGCGTCTGAACGGTCCCGCAGCCCGCGCCCCTTTGGCCCCAGGGGCAGGAAAACAACCAAGCGACCGACCAACCCAAATAATCTCGGGTTGGTGTCGCTGAGCAGGTCCTTTGGCCCAGAGGCGAACACGCACGGGAGGTTTTGCCGCTCTCTAGATGCACATTTTCCCCATCTGCATTCTCAAAACTCTGCATGGGGGCTGACTTTGGAGTTTTGAGGATATGGCTCGGGGAAACGAACATTTAGAAAGCGGCGAATCTAAGGCAAACCCTCCCATGCGGTTTCGCCCCATGCTTGCCCGGAGGCCTCCCAGCAGCGGAGCGAATCTTCTCGCAGGGCAAAACCCCGGAGCAGAGCTGCGTGCTTCTAAACCCCTGGCAGTCAATGGGCGTAGAAGAGTGCGGCTCTGCTTCGGATTGCGCTCCAACCGACAGCTCTCAGGCAGGGCGGAGTGCCACCTTTCAGTTTGCAGAACCGGCGCCTTCGCCAAGCCAGGAGCCACCCACCAAGACGGTTAAGCCGGAGGGAAAGCCAAAACTGTGAATGAAATTACAGTGCCGTTATTAGGACGAGGACGCAGCTCCGGCTTAACGGCTTTCAGGACCGGCCTGACCCACGAACAGGAGCGCAGATTCACTCCAAGAAGCCAATCCTTAAGTACTCTACTCAGGATCCTACTCAGCTTTGCATGGGAGGTTTTGCCTTGAATTTGCCACTCTCTAGATGCACATCCCCCCCCCCCATCTGAATTCTTAAAACTCTGCATGGGGGGTTATGGTTGAGTTTTGAGAATCTGGATGAAGAAAATGTGCATCTAGAGAGTGGCAAATCCAAGGCAAAACTTCCCATGAATGAATGGCCTTACTCCCAGGGAAGTGTTTTTTCGGATTATGCTGCTGGGATCCAACGCGCTGGAAAGCTATTTTGGGTGCAAAAGCCAGAATAAAAAGCACGCACACTTGAGGTCTTTCTTGCATCCTAAAGACAACGACCCTCCGGCCAAAGGGCATGCGAAATGTGTATTATCTCCTAGAATCAGTGGCGCAGCTTTAGCCATATGAAATGCAGAGGCTGTAGGGAAATCATTCTAAGTCACCACCGGGTCTGCACAATAAAACAGCCTCCGCATTACTGTGCATAAATATACCCATCATTTCCCGCACATCTGCGCAGCACACGGTAACGATCCCTAGCGGGGTGGAAAACTCGCCCATTGATCTAATCCATGCCTGTGACGCAGATTCGCCCGCACGAGGGGAAGCGGCACGACCGCACAGTCTTTGCAAACGCAAAACTCTTCAGTTCGTCAGAAGGGGATTCTCTGAGAGGACAGGAACGTGCCCGCTTGGGCCTGCCTATCTTCCCAAGGCAATGCCTTTCCCCTCCCAAATACGGAATAACATAAGTGTGGCGAATCTGTAGAAATTTTCACGGGATCCTGCACACTTTGACTTGAAAACAGGACTCCAAAGGGAATAAATTTCCAAATTAAAATGTTTAGGAAGGGAACGCCGAGCATGTAACTCAACCTTCAGATCATTTTTGAACTCTCTTTTGCCATGCACATTTTTATTTTGTTCTCTGGAGAAGGGAGCTTTGATTCTCCAAAGCCGGAAATTTTGCTGCTCTCTAATGTGCCATTGGACCGCAATCTCGCTCTTCAACCGCAGACCAACAGGGCTGCCCACCTAAAACCATTTATCTTGTAGGCGTATTCACCTTCCCTTTCGACCCAATCCACTGGTGTTCTCCCACCTCCTTCCAAAAACTATTGGTGGTGCTCTATTGATTCAGGGCAAACCGATCCAAGCCTAAGAGAAAGATATTGTGAATTACTGATAGAGGAAGGAAACGCTCCTCAGCAGACATTTGCAAGGAAGTCGCTGCGTAAACTTCAGAGCAGGCTTAAACTCCCTTTTACACCCTAAGTCGAAAAAGAGGGTGAAAGCAAAGGAGTCGGTTGTGATAACTGCAAGCTTAAATGCGGGCGATAATTGTAAGTAAATCGCAGTGAAATTAATAGAAATCTATACCGAGTTTATGTTTGAGCAGGGATCCCAGTGGCGAGCTGCGTACACTGCACTGCAACTTTACAGTGGCAGAAATAAAACACCAACAAACACTATATATCTGAACTCGGCAGCTCCCACCGCAATCCGAAACAGGGAAAACACTGTGCCACTACGAGCAGCAGGGCTTTGTGCTCCTGGAGAATCTTCCCCTTAAATTGATGTGAAGAACAGCAAGATCTCTGCCGGAGAAAGTGGTCTGCAGTACTCTGCTAACGGCCTCAGTCCACAGTTTACTACATTTGGGGCAGCCGGAAACCAATCTGAATGATATCTGGGAACGGTGGCTTGAAGGCCTAACGCCTTCAATCCACAGAACAGCCCAGCCCACAAAATTAGGGAAGGGGGCCCTAAAACAGCGGGAAGATGAGAAGATTTTGAAGAATTAAATTGAATTGAAACCTCTGGACTTCGGTAAGCACAGACTTGCTCGTGGGGCGGCGGGTTTCCCTTTCTCAAGCAGCTGCCTCTCAGACCCCCCCAAAGAATTCTCTGCACATGTCCTTTGAACAGGGCTGCCCTCCGGGCATGAGGGCGCCGTTGCTTTGGTGCTGTGGGGCCGCCTTGAAACCGTTTCAGCATAAGCTCTGGCTAGCCCTGCCCGCCCTCGGAGCACTTCCTGGGAGCTGGAGGTCAGCTCCATGGACATGAACGGCGTTTACCGTGCAAGACCAGGCATACCGCAAGCGAGCAACGCTCCATTTAATCCAACCGGGCTTCATTCTAAAGCCATTTGTTTTGAATGCGGGGAATTTGAAAGAAGATTTCAAACACCGCCTGACCTGTCAACCGAGTGGGGTGGGATTACTCCTGATGGCGACTCCTCTCCCTAGGACCCTCCATATATTTTTTAAGAGAGCCTTCCTTTCAAATAAGTGTTATCGGGTGGTGAAACTCCCCTTCCACGTAAAGAGCGCACGTGTCTCCAAGAAAACTAGTTCCCCACTTTCTCGCCTGGAAAAATGTAACCCAGAGAGTCTACAGGGAAGCCATTCACGGGTTAAGCGCCGTCCTTCCCACGGACAAAACTGCATGAGTTTCATAGCTCACTATCCCGGCACAAGCTCCTAAAATGCAGAGATCTTTAAGTGCCTTCTGCTCGGTAGAAAGAATAGGATTTTAAACCCAAGTCAATGGGTTTAAAATGCGGGTGCTAATCCGCTGCCTCCAGAATACTGACTTGGGAAATAAATCCAATGGCGAACAGTCACCCTGGACGCTCCCTCTTCTACCAAACTCCTATGGAAACCAACCGGCTTTCCCACCATGGAAAGGAGAATCTGCTCTATTTCAATGAAAAAATGTCTCAGTTGGGGATATTTAGCTTCTCTTCTTCAGACACGCTTTCCTCCGAAGAGTCAGCTTTAGAGCCCGCTATGGCTGTATTTATGCATCGAAGGTTTTGCCACTCTATAGATCAGGGGTGGGGAACCTTTTTTCTGCCAAGGGCCATTTGGATATTTATGACATCATTCGCGGGCCATACAAAATTATCAACTTAAAAATTAGCCTGCTATATTTGGTCAAACATTTAGCCAAGAGGCACGACCGTAGAGCGACTTGCTTTTGATCTCTGCCGTCCCCACCTGGGCCCAAGAGATTCAGGCAGGGCAGCATCCTTCTGAGCTAGAGATAAGCCAGGACCCATGGAGGGCCTGACCAAATGATTTTGCGGGCCTTATACGGCCCCCGGGCCTGACGTTCCCCACCCCTGCTATAGATGCACATTTCCCCCCATCTGAATTCTCAAACCACTAGGGGGGGGGGGAGGGTTCTTTTTGAGTTTTAAGAATGCGGATGGGGAAAATGTGCATCTAGGGAGCGGCAAATCCAAGGCAAAACCCCCAATGCATAAATGGCCACTTGGACTACTGAACTTCACTAGGCCAGGCTTCCCAGTAAAATCCTGAGAGGCATTTCATTGGGAAGTGCATTCCCGGGGAGGGCAATGCAGCTGAAATCAAGGCACCGTGGGCCGGGATCCTAGGCACCCTTACTCAACTAAAGAGGGCTTACATCTGAGTCAACGTGCATGGCGTGCCTCCGGCTGCTGCGTGGAAGGCAGGCCAGATCCCGGTGCTGGACAGAGGGGTGCCCCGCGCCCCCTTCCCTCCCTCTCCCCCCCGACCCCACTGACCAGCTCCTTCTTCCTCTTGTCCTCCTTGACGTCGGTCTTCTTGATCTCGGCCTTGAAGGCCTCGGCCTCGCCGTTGGCCTCGTCCTTGGCCAGGAGGTCCATGAGGTAGGCGATGTAGCTGGTGGCCAGGCGCAGGGTCTTGATCTTGGAGAGCTTGGTGTCGGCGGGCACGTTGGGGATGCACTCGCGCAGCTCGGCGAAGGCGCTGTTGATGCTCTGAGTCCTGCGCCGCTCCTTGCGGTTGGCCGTGCCGCGCCGCTTGACCGGCCGGGGCCCCCCGCCGTCCAGGCCCGGCGGCCCGCCGCCGCTGCCCGGGGGGGCCAGGCCGCCCACGTAGTGGTGGGGGTGCTCCAGGCCCGCCGCCCCGTTGGCGTACTCGGGGCTGTAGGAGAGCGCCATGCTGTAGTCGGGCGGCGACATCTCGGCCGGGTGGCTGCTGATCAGCCAGCCGTGGAAGTAAGGGTTCTCCTCGTGGCCGCAGCGGCTGGCGGCGGCGGCGGCGGCTGCGGCGGCGGCGAAGGGGTAGCCCTCATGGTGGACCACCGGGTGGTGGGGGAAGCCCCCCACCAGACTCATCGCCGGGACCCCCGGGCGGCCCCTGCCTCTCCGCTGCCTGGCGCAGAGCCCCCCGCGCGGCCTCAGCGCGAGGGGGTCGCCATCGGCCGGCCGCCGCACGCTCCCCCGGGGCCCCCGCAGGCAGGATCGGGGCCGCCCTCCGCAGTCATGCGGCGGCGGAGGAGGAGGAAAGAGGGCGCTGGGAAAGGAGCGCCCCTCCGGCCGCCAAAGGAGCCGATGCGAGGGGGCGGCCCCCTCCCCCACCAAAGCAGGAGGAGATCTCCACCGGCTGGGCTTCCTGCGCGATCCTCTCGTCTTCGTTGGGGGGCGGGGGTGGGAGATCTTTACTCACACGTCCATTCCCTCCGGGAGCTTCTCCCTGCTCGGCACGATCCTTCCCGGGGAAGGCCTGCGCGGTGGCCTCTCCTCCCCGGACGGCCGACGGGTCTTGGCATTAAAGCGGGAGGGCGCCCATTCGCTTGTCCCTCCCCCGGGACGGTGGGGACCGAACCAGGCTCCTGGGGGCACTCCGGGACTCGTCCCGCTCGGCTGGAGACACCGCTGAGGAGGAGGAGGAGGAGGATGAAGAAGAAGAAAACAGGGAGAAAGGGAGACTCCGACGGCTTTGCAGGGCGCTGCTCGGATTTCCCAGCCTGATCTCCATGTACAGCTACATCTTTAGGGCAGCTCGGGTTAATATATGTCGTCAGAGGCTCTCCTGGCCAATCCTCTGGGCCGGGGGCGGAGCTTCCCGCGCTGGGTCATAAAACTATATATTTTTTTAATTCTTCATGCTGCTAATTGTGCAGCTTCTCTTTTAGGATTGGCTGCTGCTCCTATCCGTAACATGATTAAAACAAAAGGTGAATGCCCGCCCTCTCCCCCTTCCGGCACAGACAGAGGTTAATGTGAGTATTTAACAATGCCTTGCTGTAAGTATGTTTGGGTGCGTATATATGTATATATATGTATCCCTCTCCCTTCTGATGTAGCATGATTCCAAAGGTATGCATGAAGTACTTGAAGGGCTGCCATATAGAGGATGGCGTTGAGTTGTTTTCTCTTGCCCCAGAAGGTCGGACCAGAACCAACGGGTTGAAATTAAATCCAAAGAGTTTTCATCTAGACATTAGGAAGAATTTTCTCACAGTTAGAGCGGCTCCTCAGTGGAACAGGCTTCCTCGGGAGGTGGTAAGTGCTCCTTCCCTGGAGGTTTTTAAGCAGAGACTAGATGGCCATCTGTCAGCAATGCTGATTCTATGACCTTAGGCAGTTCATGAGAGACAGTTCATGAGAGGGAGGGCATCTTGGCCATCTTCTGGGCATGGAGTAGGGGTCACTGGGGGTGCGGCGAGGGAGGTAGTTGTGAAATTCCTGCATTGTGCAGGGGGTTGGACTGGATGACCCTGGTGGTGCCTTCCAACTCTATGATTCTATGAGGTATAAATGATACGATCAATAATATAATGGAAGAATGCACATGGGACTATATATTGTCCAGTAATGCATGCGGAATTATATAATGCCATAGTTTTTTTGTATGTTGGAACAGCATTTGTAGCAGCAATAATGTTTCTAGTTTAAATGGTTGTTTTGTTTTATTAATTTTCCATTTTTCAAAAAAAGTAGGTGATTATACATTATATTATATATATATATATAATGGCCTAATAGCATTAATTGGGTGCATTAATTGGATGTTAAAACGGACTCTTAGTAGTAGTAGTTTCTCTAATTAACGTCTTGGACTAGCTTGGAAATAGATTTCCCCGAAGAAAGACTTTAAAGCAAATGTGAACTTTCAAGCAACTGTGAACGGCTAGGTCGGTGAGATAGTCTTTGGCTGTGGGTATGTAATATACTTACAAACGTTACTGGGTTGTTAATGGGCCCTATTAATGGATTTTCCTTTACAATCCAATTTACTTCGAACTAGACATATTTGTGTGCATAGGATTTATTTCGCGTAATTCGATTCCGTATCCCGATAGCAAAAAATGAAACAAACCTTTATTGGTTATAAGAGAGAGTAATTTGCCTCCACCGGAGTGGGCTTTGAGGAGGAAATGACTGCTTAAGACAAAGCTATCTCGATCCACATCGTTTTCTTTCAGCTCCTTAGGTGTTCACACCTTCCCTGCATCAAACCAGTTTCTCCTTGGCTTAGCCCGCCCAGTTAGGTAAGTAACCGAATCTTTTTAACAGCATGTCGAGAGCTTCTATTCTCTCGTTTCTGTTCGCAAAAGATATAAAGATCTCTCGGCGTTTCTCTCGTTTCGCCAATAATCATAATATGCCAATAGTAAAAAAGAAAGAAACCACCGAAATGCCCAGGCATCTTGAAGGAAAGGGGGTTTCACTTATGGGCAGGGAGTCGTTAAAGAGATGTTTACTAGGCGAGCCCGGCAGAAAGCCAATAGATATAGAGATAGTCTTTTGTGCTAGGGGCATGTTCAACACATTGTAATCGGGGAAAAGGAGCCCAGAGGAACCGGTAAGAGGGCGGTAGGCAGTTTGCGCCAAGAAATTCTGTCGCCTTCCCAAACTTTCAATGGCTGGTCACCCGCGGGAGGACTGGCCGGGCCGAGGGTGCACGGGGAAGCAGTTCTCTTCCAGTCGTTTCAGACGAACGGTGCAGGATTTCTTGAAGAGGAGGCGGTGTCTTTTTCTGGCTGAAAGGGACTTGAAATCCCGGTACCCCCGACGGAATTGCGACCGGAGCTCAGCCCCCCCCAAAGAGGTCGTTTGCAAAGCGCGGACGACCCGACTGCCGTGAGTTCCTGGAGTTTGGAAGACAACGTGAGAAGGAAGGCATTTGGCCGCTGGAAACGGAGAAACGCGATCCGGGGACCAGCTCAATTCCTGGTGGAACCGCAGAGGAGATTAGAAGCAGACAAAAAGGAGGACCACTCTGTTCCCTCTTCCTCGAACTGGAATTCAATCCTTCCGTCTTTAATGGGGTTTACTCCCAAGTTAACATACGTGGAATCGTGGCCGAAGTTTGACATTTTTATCCGGCTGTTGTGGCCCCAGGATCTTTCTTGTAGTCCCCTCTGCAAGACACCCAGCGTTCCCCTTGGCTTTAAGTGGATGCAGATGGATTGGAAAGGGGTTTCTGTTCGCAGTAGTGAAGGCCCTCCACCAAGGGCCATTGAAACCGTGCATTTACTCGGGAGTTGTTGCCAGGTAAGTGTGCAGGGGATCGCAGCCTTCAAATCAGAATCATAGGCCCTGACCTTTGATCCTAAGATCAAGAGAGACTCCCGTTTTTCATACCATTCTGCTAGTTTGCTCTGAGCTGGTCAGACAGAAGGATTGCGTTGGACGTAAACAAGGGTTGATGGGTATGTTTGTGTGGATGTATGCCTAACTTAACCCGGGACTGGCGAAAACTAAGCAGGAAAAATAGCAGTAAAGCACTGTTATAAATAGAAATGTATGAGTAAAAGAATGGAACTTGCAAGTAATTTAAAACCGAGATCCTCATGATGTTGGATATTATTCTTATAACACGGTTATGTCTCACACAAAGGACAGAGAGTGCAATTCAATTTATTTACAGTCACCTGATGGGTTTTTTTAGCCATGGTTTTCAATGCGAGCTGGATTGCACTCAATTAATGTGAAGGAAGACTGTCAGGAGAGCGCTCAGCATGGGCAAGTCCGAGCCAGATAGCGAACAAGGGTAAATCCCTACATTTGACTTTAATACGATTTACCAGTTGAGGCTTTAACGTGGCCGTTCTGCAAGCCCTTGAGTGGGAGGCCCTTCCATCATCCTCACCGAGGCTCTCTTCTGGGTGAACGTGTTTAGACTTGGGAAAGGCAGTCCAAGTTAAATGTTGTTTGTTTATTGGGTTGATTCCCTACCCCCACCTGTCCGGCCCCACCCTAAGCATCTATATTTGTAGATCCGCAGCGCTGCCTTCGGCGGCACCTTCCAAGCAACCTGCTACGAAAAGAGCGGCACAGAGTCTGATGGTCCACCTGGTGGGACTTCGTTTCCCTTCCCATACGTCACTTCACAAGGCCGGTCGCCTGGTTGGAGAGTCGGGGTCGTGGGGCATCCGTGTTGCGGTGGTGCCCATGGATGCCAAAATCTGAGCAGAGGGCTACCATTGCTTGTTGCAGAGAAAACGAGGCGAGAACCTCAGCTGGTGCTGGGATGCAGCATTTCCTTCACCCATTTGGACTTCGCAGGGGCTGAACCGGCGCTTCCCATGCAGAGTTTTGAGAATCTGGATGGGGGGAAATGTGCATCTAGAGAGCGGCAAATCCAAGGCAAAACCTCCCATGCATAAATGGCCTTTGCTTTTTATTTGATGGACCTTAGGGGAAATCCCAAACTCAGTGCGGAAAAATTTATGCTTGCCCTGTGGGGAACCACTGCGACTGGCTCCCTAATATCTCCAGGGGGCAAGAAGCAGGGCGAAGAGGCAGTCGAGCGAGAAGCGACCAGGTTTCCCAGAGATACCGATGGCAGGAGCAGCCCGCTGCAGGACTTCAAGGGGAAAAAGCCCCCCTCCCTTATCTAGGCTCCCGGGCCAAGGGCCTCTTCATCGAAGCCAATCTCCGGCGCTTATTTATTTGCCTGCCTGCCTGCCAATAAGGGGCAGCCCTAACCTCTCGGAGGTTGTTGGTTTATTTACACAAAACCGCCGGGCGGGCTCGATCTGCGAAGGATCAGGGGGCCCCAGTCTCGCCTTTGAAACCGTCTCCATCGATACGCGCCCTGCGAGCTGCGCTTTCCCTCTGACCTCGATCCTAAAGACATCAACTCGTGAGCAAGGGCCACGGAAAACAACAGCAGGGCGCTTGAGGCGAAAGGAATAATAATAATAATAATAACAACAACAACAACAACAACAATAATTTCATCCGTGTTGTGCGTCTCTCGGATTTCCTGGCTCAGTAATCCAATGCTCCTTACAAGCAGTTCGATCTAGCGGCCTCCTGACGATGTTAGCTCGATCTGGAAGGCAAGATGCTTAACTATTTGTGGGGGCAATCGTAGATTCGCTCAAGGTTCCTCATCCTCCCCGCAAGTCACAAGTCTGGGGGTTAGCCGAGTAACATTTGGGTCCAAAAACCCTACTTTAGGACCGGGGTTAAATCTCATTATTCTGTCTCCCCGGGTGAAAGACAACAAAAAAACTATATACCCTAACAAGATATAAAAAATATAAACTGGGGGGGGGGAGAGAAGAGGAAGAAACTAAGGGGGGGGGAAGAAAAGTATATCAAAGTTATCATTTATGAGGGAAAGAAGAGGAAAGGAAAGAATATGCGGTTATGAAAGAGGAGGGACAGGAGAGAGGGAGGAAAATCTCAATGTTGACTAAGGAAGAGGAGAGAAGGGAAAAGAAAAAAAGAGGCGGAAGGGATCGCGGTCCTGTTCTGTAAGAATTGCTGGTGTCCAAATACATCCTTGTTTGTTTCTTGGCTGTCTTGCAGGAGCACCTTTGGGTCAGCCCTACCGGGCCCGGAGCTTCTAGCCGGCCAGCAAGTGCGCCACCGGAGCGAGCGCGGAGCGCTTCGGAGCGCACCTCCGAGGCAGACCTAAGGAGGGCGCACTTCCCCGGAGTCTCTCGCCTCCCTTCCCTGAGGGCGCTCACACGTGTCAACCGGAGTCTGGACTGGAGTTGCTGGTCCAGACGCACCCCCCGCGACGCTCCTCGCCTTTGGCAGCCGCTCTGGTGACTTTTTAGCAGGGATAAGCGCATTGAGGGCGCGGGACAGGATCCGGCCAGGCTCAACTCTGCGGCAGATGCCCTGTGTCTGACGTGCCGTTTTCCAGGTCACACTGCTCCTTACGTCCGCGCATAGCCACACGCATCGCCTGATTCTCTGTCTTTCCCCTCTACCCGTTGACATTTAGTGAATCAGAAGAAGACCTCAAAAGTTTGTGATGGAGCGGGAACTATGGCCATTTACGCACGGGAGGTTTTGCCTTGGGTTTGCCCCTCTCTAGATGGACATTTCCCCCATCCGAATTCTCAGAATTCAACAATAAGCCCCCATGCAGAGTTTTGAGGATTCGGATGGGGGAAATGCGCATCTAGGGAGGGGCAAATCCAAGGCAAAACCTCCCGTGCGTAATGTTTTCTCATTTAGTCTTCAGACCTTCAAATATTGCTTCATTAGAGAGGAGCTCCTCAAAGTTTGTGTGTGTGAATGTCTTCTTTTGAGGAAGGGGAGGGCGAAAATGCATGGGATGTTTTGCCTTGGGTTTGCCGCTCTCTAAATGCACATTTCCCCCAGCCAAATCAACACTCTAAAATAAACCCCCATGCAGAGTTTTGAGAATTCAGATGGGGAAAATGTGCATCCAGAGAGCGGCAAATCCAAGGCAAAACCTCCCATGAAACGCGTTGTTTGGCATCTGATAAGATTCACATAGAATGCCCCTTCAGGACTACCAGAACCACAGCCGTCGAAGAAACAGAAAACAGCGGCCCGTCTCTGGTCCGGATTGTTCTGCTGATTTAACCATGGAGGCGCCGTCAGTGAGGACTAGCTGCATGGGCGAGCAAACCGACCGAAGGACGTTCAGAGGGAAGGAACAGATCACGCCTCTATGGTCTACCTCCTACTTTGCGTCGAGATTATGAAGTACATCAGGACCAAGACGACCCGCAGGGCGATCCTATGCATGTTTACTCTGAAGTGCCACCGTACTATGCGCATAGGTTTGTCCTTGTGGATCCGTGCTGCCTGATAGATGTTCGATGTCACAGCGAAACCACAGAGATCCCCGATTTAGATTGCATTGCCTCAAAAGGGACAGGACTTTCTGTACCGGGGATCTTATGAGATCACTCTGTTGTCCCGCATGTTCATTCATGGGTCATTTATGCATGGGAGGTTTTGCTTTGGATTTGCCACTTTCTAGATGCACATTTTCCCCATCCGAACTCTCAAAACTCTGCAAGGGGGCTTATTTTTGAATTCTGAGAATTTGGATGGGGAAAATGTGCATCTAGAGAGTCAAATGTAAGGCAAAACCTCCCACGCATAAATGCAGTTTCCCTGAGGGAACACTTGAATTTAGGAACAGAATAACCCGTAGCACTTTTACTCAGAAATTATCAAATCCAGTTGTATCAACGGATGGATCGGTTTCCCCACCTAAGACTCCGATTCTGAACGCATTCAAATGCCGTTAAAATTCGTGGAACACTTGAGCGCACACCTTTAGGATCGGGCTGCGTGGTCCGAAGGGTGTTTAACAGGAAATAATGGGAGAGAGCAAGTGCTTCGTTTTAACTGGGAATCGTGCAGGTCGGCTCTTATAGGATTTGCTTCCGATATGGTAAGAGAATAAAGAATTGCAAGATAGAGCCCAAGAATCCCATATTCCCCACTCATCTTTTGTTCCGTGGCAATGTGCACGTGGTGGTTTCTTCTGCCGCTAATGTTAAAGCACCTCTGTTGGAACATATATCACACAGATTTCGCCGCAATTCTTGTGTTTGCTTATCCTTGCTGCCATCGTGAGATTCTGGGAAGAAGAGTCGGTTTTTATATGCCGACTCTCTACCATTTACCGGCTTACAATCACCTTCCCTTCCCCACAACAGACACCCTGTGAGGTAGGTGAAGCTGAGAGAATGTGACGCCCAAGGTCACCCAGCTGGCTTCGTGTGCAGGAGCGGGAAACAAATCCAGTTCACCAGATTAGCCTCTTCTGCTCATGTGGAGGAGTGGGGAATCAAACCTGGATTCTCCAGATCAGACTCCACCGCTCCAAACCACCGCTCTTAACCACTACACCAAGGTATGGGGACATGGGGGAGACTGCTTCCCCTCCCTCCAGAACAGTTTGCAAAGGTGAACCCCATGGGCATTACTCCAGTTTGATTTCGGATTATATATATAATTTGTGAGTCCTAACTGGTTTGTGTCTTGCAGTTTTATGCCCCTCTTTCAATGCGAGGCAATTCAGAACAAAACATGAATCTCCCAAAACTCCACTGAAAGGAAGGGAAATTGTGCTTATAATGTGACAACTTTATTTTCAGCTGGATCGCTTGGACTTCCCTCCCAAGGCTTCCGATAAATAATCCATGTCGAAAACTGTAACTCTGGAAAACTAAGGGACCTCGGGCTGGCGGCATCGCCCCTCCTCTCTCCTCCCGACACCCCCCTCCTCCCAACAGAGACCTAGAGTAGAAAGGGCTGTTTGTGGGTGGGTGGTAGGGGCGGCCGGGCAGGGCACAGCCTTTTTGTAGCGTGCAGACGGGACAACGGGAGCCCTTTCAGCCTGTTGAAGGCTAAGGGACTCCCGGTCGCACATTTCCCTTCTTTAAGATTCCCTAACAGAGGCGTTCTGGAAGAATGGACCAAAGATTTAAACCCAGCAAGATCCACCCAAAGTATCAAGACCCATGGAAATCGAAGGGATCTTGTTTCCCATTCAATTTAGCCAGCATTGGAGTCTAAAGTCATTTATGCATGGGAGGTTTGGACTCGGATTTGCCACTCTCTAGATGCACATTTCCCCCCATCCAAATTCTCAAAACTCAACAATAAGCCCCCATGCAGAGTTTTGAGAATTTGGATGGGGGAAAACGTGCATTTACAGAGCAGCAAATCCAAGGCAAAACCCTCCCAGGCATAAATGGCCCAAGACTTTGAATGGGTTTTTTTTTTGAGGGGGGGAGGAGGAGGATGTTAAACTGCAGCACCTTCTGCAGATCCCTGAGGGGAGAAAAGGGAGACCCCCCCCCCAACACTGCTGTCCTCTGTTTTCTTTGTTTTTACTCTTCTGTAGCAACAGTCGGATGCCATGCAGCTGGTTTCCTTTGCCTACTCTGCCATTTTACTTAAAAAAAGAAGGTTATATTCATATATTAAATGTGCTAGCCTGTCTTAAAAAACAAAACAAAAAACAAAGTAAATAAGCTCTCCTGCTACTATAGATGGCAGTTTATGGGCAGTTGAAGAGGGATTATTCCAACATAAGCCTGTAGACATACTTGACCTGGAAGTAACTGACAGATTCTAAGCATTTACTCGGAAGACTTCTAAGGCGACACCGATTTTCATTTAGACCATTTATATGCCGCCTGTCCTGTCCTGCTAAAGCAGCTCACTCGCACAAAACACACACACACACACACACACACCAGATAAAATAATTGAAATACAGCACACAGTCATTCACATTTAACAAACAGTAAAAACAAAAACCCTCTCAGCCGTTAAAACTCTATTAACATGTTCAGGGTGGGTTCCATTCAAGTTAATAGGGCTTGCAGCACGATCCTGTCTACTCAGGTGTAAGTCGCAAAGAATTCAATGGCACCTCCGCCAGTCAACCTCCTTCGGCTCGCATCCTAAGGAAAAGCCCTCGCCTCCACGCGAATGTATTTGGAATGGGAATCCTCTTGACTTCGGGGTGTTGTAGAGCACCCCCTTGATCATCGGAAGAAAGCGGAAGGACCGGGGTGTCCCCGGGCTCTTTGCAGTCGCTCTCAGGGGGATCTGCCGCAGCCTTGATCAGGACGGCCTCTCGGATCCCATTTCGTTCACTGGAATGAACTTTGATCCCTTGGGTCGGCTGGGTTGTGGTCCTGGACATTTACAGGACGAAGCCCCGAACGATCAGAATATAGCATCGTGGTTCCGTGTTGGCAGCCGCCTTTTTCAAGCAATCCGATTCAGCAGGCCAAAGTAGGAGAGACTTAGAGGCTCCTAGCCAGGTGACGTTGAATTCCTATGCAACATGTGTGGCGGTGTGGATAGAGTAATGCTATAATCCTAAATGCTCACTTTGGGGGGGATTACTTCAGGGTAGACATGCCTAAGAAGGACCTGGGACAGGGAAACACCTCAGCTTCGGTGACAGGCATAGAGAGGGGCTGTGGCTCAGTGGCAGAGCATCTGCTTGGCATGCAGAAGGTCCCAGGTTCGATCCCCAGCATCTCCAGTCAAAGGGACCAGGCAAGTAGGTGATGTGAAAGACCTCTGCCTGAGACCCTGGAGAGCCGCTGCCGGTCTGAGTAGACAATACTGACTTTGATGGACCGAGGGTCTGATTCAGTAGAAGGCAGCTTCATGTGTTCATGTGAGTTACCCCGGGGCTCCGTCACTGGGCCAAGCACAAATTTGCAAGATGGGCTCACCTGCTGGCACACAAACTGGCTCATCCCATTCACACAGTCCCACTAGCTGCGAACGAAAAATAAGGAAGGAAGATTGTGAAGTTGCCTTATACTGACGAGCCACATCATTGATCTGTCAAGGTCGGTGCTTTCTGCTCTGACTGACAGCGTCTTCCACTCGCCTCCTCCTATTTGAACCTTTTCACTGGAGATGCTGGGGATTGAACCTGGGACTTGGTGCACGCGAAGCCACGCCCCCTCTCCAAACACCCCCCAGCCGCCTGCCACTTGGACTCGTTGCCTCACCCCCTGCTCTTGGGCCTGAGCTACCCAGCAGAGGGCCCTTCTCCAGCCCTTAAGGTGAAGGTCCCTGCCGCTTTCCTCCAGAGCTCAGCTCAGATCTTACCAGAGAAGCGGAGCAGGCTTAAGCCTGGAACCAGAGCGGGGAACGGGTCCACTATCTGGGCCCCGGGATGAGGCAGAGCCTATCCGTATCACTCCAGAACTAAAAACCGATCTTTGCCCGACGTGATCTTGCATTCTGGGATGGGACTGGAAGCGGAGCCCCTTCCTACAGGCCCCGGGGGGGGGGGAAGGCTCTTTGAAATGCCACTCCTGAGGCCGATCCTCGGCTGCTTTCTGGATCCGCCACTGGGTTTCCTGGGATTGACTTCAGGGAGACCAAGATTAGGACCGCTCTTATGGATATATAAAACGGTCCCAGGTTCAATCCCCAGCATCTCCAGTTCAAGGGACTAGGCAAGTAGGTGATGTGAAAGACCTGAGACCCTGGAGAGCCGCTGCAGGTCTGAGTAGACAATACTGACTTTGATGGACCAAGGGTCTGATTCGGTATAAGGCAGCTTCACGTGTTCATATCTATTTTCTGCAGGATCAGAGGAGCATGCCTATTATCTTAGGTGCAGTGGAACACAGGCAGGATGCAGCTGCTGCAGTTTTCTTGTTTGGGGGCTTCCTAGAGGCACCTGGTTGGCAAACTGTATGAACAGACTGCTGGACTTGATGGGCCTTGGTCTGATCCAGCATGGCCGTTCTTATGTTTCTGTTCCCTCCCTCCACAGCCACAATCCCATGGTCCTCCACCAGTCAGGCTCGGCAAAGCAGCAACCTCAGCAGCGGAGTCCTTCTGCTGGGCTCATCTCCTGGCGGGCTCAGAGCTGAAGCCTTCTCAGGAAAGGTGCCCCAAAGACGGGCCAGGGCGAGTCTTACCCAAGCAGGAAGCACCGGCCCAGTTTGGTCTTCAGAATGGGCGCTTTTATTTAAAAAAATGATGGAAGGAGGCGGCAAGCAAGCGTGGCCCATTTCAAGTGTGTGTGAGAGAGACAGATCCCCAAATGCATTTTGCAACGGGACACGTTTCTGCTCTTTCTCTTGCAGCCTCTGCAGCCGCCTGGTAAGACAGTCTTTGTGAACTCACAATCCCTTCGGCCAGCAGGGTTGTTGTTATTCCCCCCTCCCCACCTCACATACACCGCTGCTTTTTGTGTTTTAAAGACTATTCAACAGGTGAAGTTCCCCCCACCTCACCCCCGCACCTGCAGGCTGCCCAACTTCTACCTGCAAAGACCAATGCCAAGGATCAGGGCAGAAGAAGTCGGCTCTGGCAGGAGCGAGGCAGTGGTCCCCCTGTGCAGAGCAGGACTGGGAGGGGGTGGTTGTGGGGGTGGAGGGAGACCTCCAAGGCTCCCTTCCAGAGCAGCAGGGCCGGTAGTCTGCCACAGCCAAGGCCAGCAGGCATTGGTTAGTCTTCAAGGTGCCACAAGACATTATTCTTTCTATCTAGCTAACACAAAATTAAGGGCACACATGCCGAATAATGCATTTTCAGTGCATTTTAATACATAAGGCGGTAAGCCCCATAGTTTGCACGTGGATTTTGCCATTTCGCACAGTAAAATCCAGCTTCACAGTGCATTGAATTCGGATGACTGAAAGTACATTTTTCATCATGTGCGAAAGTGTCCATATTAGAAAGACTCGGAGGATCGCCAAAGGCAGAGGCTGAGAATCCTTCCTTGGAGGGGGAGACACTACCCAGTTCAGAGCAAAATAAATAAATTAATTAAAATTAAAGGAGCCTTTTGACATTTTACAGATGAAAAAGTTTATTGTAGCGTCAAGTTTCCTGGGCTAGAGCCCCCCTTCATCAGATGTAGCAAACCCCTCGGTATGCCGACATAAATGCAAGGATGCGGAGAGGCGGGGCCCTTCCTATGCAAAACTCAGCAGCGTTCCAGGGAAATGAATCCATCACCACGCAGTTCCATTAGGACTTGTGTTGAGTGGCAGCGGTTCAGCTCTCGGTGGAAGGGGAGGAGGGCAGTTAATTTCTTTGTACACCACCAAGATATCAATTTGGACACTTTTAAAAACAGATGATCGCGCTTTTTTCGAAGAAGGAGAAGAAGAGGGGGAAGAGGAAGAAGAGTTGCCCTGACCCGGAGCGACCAGGCGGCTTTAGCAGTCTCAAATGGGGCTCGATTCAGCCACAACTATGCGCTTTTATCCCACGGAGAAGTAAGCCCTTTGCTGAGCATGCGACTGGATCTGATTCATTAGGCAACTTTCCATATTTGACCTGCAACGATATTTCTTGATCAATGCAGACGTTGGCCTTTCAAACTATGGCCATTTATGCCTGGGAGGTTTTGCCTGGGATTGGCCACTCTTTAGATGCACATTTTCCCCATCCATATTCTCAAAACTCAACAATAAGACCCCATGCAGAGTTTTGAGAATTCGGATGGGGAAAATACGCAAATCCAAGGCAAAACCTCCCATGCATAAATAGCCTATCTTGCTAGACCCGAAGCTCCGAACTAGAACCGAACCTCCCTTCATTCCCTCCCTCTTGGGGGGGGTTGGCGGATCTCCCCAAAGTATTCGCTTTTAAAGCTAAGCAGACTACTAGGGCAAGGTGTCGGCGTGGGGAGAGCCGTATATTCCTCTCCGGCAGGCCCTCTCTCTCTCTGTCTCTCTCTGCATGGAAACGTAATTGATCTGGCCGAGTGAGGTCGTTTTGGTAATTTGGATATACCAAGACTCCAGATAATGACATATAATCAGACTTCGGGTCACTTGGTCATTCTCGCATGACAACTCCCCTCCTGCTCTCTTCTGATCTCCTTTCAAACTGAATTTCACACAAACAAATAAAGCAAGACAGGACAAGTCTTTAAAAAAAAAACAACCCAGGGAGTGGGGGAATGGTGTGTTTGTGTGTGTGTGTGTGTGAGGACTGAATATTAGAAAACTGCTAATAGAGAATGTCCAAACACACTGAGAAAGGGCGGGGGACCTTCTACAGAGGATAGGAAAGAACATCTTATCGTAAAGAGAGCCATTGTGTACAAAACGCGGCGAGGAAAAAATGTTCTGGCTCATGTTAAAAATGACATAAATTAAAATAAAAAATAATTACAAACAGAAATGTCATAACGCAAACACGGGAGGCTTCCTGGAACAGCGCGTGGGGGGTGGGGGGAGACGCGTCGGGAGCCAGGCTGCTGCCCTGATTCTCTGCAAGCCGGCAGCAAAGGAATCCCCCCGACCCCCCCTTCCCTCGAATGCTTGTGGTTGTGTGGCTGGAATAAACCGTGGGGGTGCCGGTGGGGGGCATCCGAAAACGCACTCCCCTGTGTTCAAAGGAAACAAACAAGCAAATAAAAGGAACCCCGCCGCTCGCTCCTACCGAGGAAGACCCCCCCCCCAAAAAAAAACCCTCTGGCGGCCCCTTCAAGATTTATAAACACGCGGTCTGGCATAGAGCTTTGCTAGACGAGGGTCCGCTCGGCCTGATGGCCAATGGAGAGGTGTGTTTGCGTCCAGACGGACGGGTGGGCAGACATTTCTGCATGTTTTTTTTTTTTGTTGTTGCCTTGGATTTGCCGCTCTTTAGATGCACATCTCCCCCATCCAAATTCTCAAAACGCAACAATAAGCCCCCATGCAGAGTTTTGAGAATTCGGATGGGGAAAATGTGCATCTAGAGAGTGGCAAATCCAAGGCAAAACCCCCCAGGCATAAATGGCCAAAAAGACGTGGGTCCGGGAGGGAAAGAACTGAGCGCAGAGTGGAATCAGGAATATCCTGAAACCAAAACCAAGGCTTTTCTGAACGATTTCTCAGCCGGGCAGGGCTCCTTTCCCATCCGACATGAACGAAAGCACCCCTTTCCATGCGAACCTTTAAGATGTCGCTTTCTAGCCCGGATTATTCCTCGTTACCAACAAAACAAAGAGGAGCTGGCTTCTGCGGTTACCCTCCTTTGCGTGTACAGCTGGTTGGCTTTGCTCGTTGCAACATCTCCCAAAAGCTAGGACCTCCTAGGAGAACTCTCTCCTTTCTTCCCAGCGGTTTTAGCACACCAACTTTGAACGCTGATGTAAAGGGAAGTCACATGGATTCCACAGAACGGTGCATTTGGGATCAGCGTGTTAAATCTGGCTTTAAAAAAGAACATTCATGAATCCTTCATGCCACCAATATACTTCCATAGAAAGAAAGCCTACTGCCTACAATAACAATAAATTGAAAGTCATACACGTGCACACACCTACACAATTCTGGCAGTCTGAACAAGAATTTACAATACCTATTGTAAGCAAATCCCAGTGGATGGAATTTATACCCCACTAAAATCCGAGAGAAAATGATATTGATTATACCTCCTCTGGAGAGCTCCCCTGGTACTAGGGGTTATTTTGGTGTCTGTCTGTCTAACCCTGAATAGTATATTTCGAAGCAGATCATATTTACTACTAAATACTGCGCAGGGGGAAACTGAATAAAATGAAAGGAAAAGCCTAGAAAAAAAATCCCCTTTAAATCAAAATGCATGTACAAATAGGTAAGAAGCTTCTGTTTACCCCTCAATTTCCTCATTTTAGAAACCAATCTAAAGCCTTTCAGAGATCGAACTTCTTCATGGTCTTGCGAACTAAGTGAAGAATCAAAAGATAAAATTTATCAGTATTGTGAACGAGTGACCTCAGTCCTATGCTGTGTGTATGCATTCCCTGGTCTCATGAACATGCACCGGAAGCTGCTTTCCTTTGGTCCATCAAGCTCAGGATGGCCTGCTCAGACTGGCAGTGGTTCCTGAGTCCCCAGAAAAACAGATATTATTTTGCGACTCCAAGAACACTTTCCCACCAGGGGTGGTCTAGTCCCTTTCTCTCCCCAACAATTTCAGGAATGCCATCACAGTATCCTGAACTCCTTTTCCTAGATTGCTATCTGGGCTGACCGATAGGAATTACCATCTCCTCCAGTTCGGTGCTCACAGTCCTTCTGATTGGATTAGAATAGCTAATTCTGCTGCTGTAGTTGTCTTGTTTGTGGGCTTCCTAGAGGAACCTGGTTGGCCGCTGTGTGAACAGACTGCTGGACTTGATGGGCCTTGGTCTGATCCAGCATGACCTTTCTTATGTAATTCCTCATGGAAATATACATGGGGGGGAAAAGGGAAATTCTGCCAAAAAGGAGACACTGCAGTGTATCAAATCAGAGTGTCAGATTAGGATCTGGGAGGTTCTACATTCAAATCCCTACTCTTCCACAGAAACTTGCTGGGTGTTTTGGGGCCAATCAAACTCTCCGCTAGATCTACTTGGCAGGTTTGTTGTGTGGATTAAATAGAGGAAAGGAAAATACTGAAAGCTGCTCTGGATCCCACTGGGAAAAAAGATGGTGTAAAGATAAAATAAAAACACTGAGGCAGAGGGCATCAAAACTGCTGTGGGAGAGTGTCTAGTCACTGCCTCAGATCTGTGGTTCTAAACAAAGCTGAGCAGTAGTCCTTAAAGCAGCGCTTCTAGACTTAATGCTGAACCCAAAGGAGGTCCAGTACAAAATCAAATAGTGTGAAGATGGCCACCTAATTACTTTCAGGACCGCAATGTCTGATCTATAATCGTCCTGGATATGTGCTGTGCCAGTGGACAGGTTGGGCGTAGCCCACCACTAGAGCTACAGAAACGTTCAATAGCAATGGGAAACTGGCCTAGAGGGAGTGTTTCTTAATACTTATCTCAGAGCCCTGTGCTTATCATCTCTCATCGTTTCCTTTAACTTGTCCTCAAATGAAGTGAAGGGCCGTAGCTCAGTGGCAGAGCATCTGCTTGGCATGTAGAAGGTCCCAGGTTCAATCCCCGGCTTCTCCAGTTCAAGGGACTAGGCAAGCAGGTGATGTGAAAGACCTCTGCCTGAGACCCCGGAGAGCCGCTGCCGGTCAGGGTAGACAATACTGACTTTGATGGACCAAGGGTCTGATTCAGTAAAAGGCAGCTTCATGTGTTCATGTGAAGTGGAAGAAGGTAGGGACTAACAAAAACTGACTGCCCAACCCTAAGGACATTTCTTTGGGAGCCAGTCCCACTAAATTACACCAGACTTACTTTTGAGTAAATCTGCCTAAGGCTGTCCCCCTAAGTAGGGAAATGCAACATTTTCCTTACAAGGCTGCTATGGAATTCCTTGGTAGGGTCGCCAACTGGTCTGGATAAAAACGTCCTGTCCCTTTAATGGAATCTTACTGCGTGAAAATGGACAGCTGAAGCTTTTCATGGCACGAGGGTAAATAACCTGGAAAACCACACCTAACAAAACCTCTGTTAAAGGGGCAGGATATTGATTTCTCCAGACAGTTGGCAACCCTATCAGCAGTCTTTCACAAGAACCTCTTACTAAAGTCAGAATTCAGGACAATCATTTCAACTCGGTTGGTGTTGGTAATGGATAGAATTAAACTAGATCCACCTACTAACCCCGCAAGAAAAAAAAACCCCATTAATGCTGTGAACTCGATGGTGGCCTAACCCCCTCTTGCTCTTTCACGGCTAGCTTTTGCTATCCTAACTTGCAGGAGTTTAAGGCAATATGCGCGGTCCTCCTTTCATCTTCGCGACAATCCTCAGGAAGTCGATCAAGCCGAGACCCAGAGGCTCAAGATTCCTTTCATGGCGGTTTGAACCCGGGTCTCTCCGGTGGTAGACCGGTCCGACACTCTAACCGCTACATCACACTGCCACCGAGAATGGCTGGGAAGGCATTAAAGCGCCAAATAGCCACGCCGGTGAAGGAGGGGGTCGCTGCCTCCCGAAGCTCGAGGTAATACAGCACATTACCCTCTCAACAACATCCGAAAGTAATCTGAACCTGGTGGTAGAAGCCAAACCCGCTCCAAGAGGCGTTCCTTCTCAGCAATACATATATAGGAAAGACGCAGCGTAAAGCGCCCTCGACGGCACTGAGCCGTAAACTTACGCATTTATTTCGAAGCAATCTATTTACTGTCAAGTAAATCGAGGTCCTCGGTAGTTGGGGGGGGGGTGTCCAAAGAGGGGGGGGGGAGTCAGAGACAAAAACTAGGTAGAACCTCAGAGGGCGAAAACGCATGGGAGGTTTTGCCTTGGATTCGCCGCTTTCTAGATGCACATTTCCCCCATCTGAATTCTCAAAACTCTGCACGGGGGGCTTATTTTTGCATTTTGAGAATTTGGCTGGGGAAAATGTGCATTTAGAGAGCGGCAAATCCAAGGCAAAACCTCCCATGCGTTTTTCGCCTGTTACTCCAAGCAAAGTGTGAACTTTCGAACATCCCTTCTCCTTGGTTCTTGTAGGTTATCCGGGCTGTGTAACCGTGGTCTTGGAATTTTCTTTCCTGACGTTTCGCCAGCAACTGTGGCAGGCATCTTCAGAGTAGTAACACTGAAGGACAGTGTCTCTCCTTCAGTGTTACTACTCTGAAGATGCCTGCCACAGTTGCTGGCGAAACGTCAGGAAAGAAAATTCCAAGACCACGGTTACACAGCCCGGATAACCTACAAGAACCAATGAACTCTGACCGTGAAAGCCTTCGACAATATCCCTTCTCCTTTTTCAACATCTTGCCAGAAGAGTTCTGTAGAACTGGAAAGCTTACCCACTGGGATCCTATTATGTGTGCGTTAAGTGCCGTCAAATTGCTTCCGACTCATGGCGACCTTACGAATCAATGTCTCAAAACGTCCTATCGTTAACAGCCTTGCTCAGATCTTGCAAATTGAGGGCCATGGCTTCCTTCATAGAGTCAAACCATCTCTTGTTGTTGGGTCTTCCTCTTTTCCTGCTGCCTTCAACTTTTCCCAGCATGATTGTCTTTTCCAGTGATTCTTGTCTTCTCATAATGTGACCAAAACACGACAGCCTCAGTTTAGTCGTTTTAGCTTCTAGGGTCAGCTCAGGCCTGATTTGATCTATAACCCACTGATTTGGATTTTTTTGGGGGGGGGGCAGTCCAGGGTATCCGCAACACTCTCCTCGGACACCACATTTCAAAGTAATTTACTTTCTTCCTATCATCTTTCTTCATTGACCAGCATTCACACCCATACATAGGAATAGGGAAATAGAATGGCATGAATTAACTATTGGATCCTATTGGTTGGTCTGAATCAAAAGGGTTACATCCCTTGGGCTTTTAAAAGTGGAACCTATAGAACCACAGTCACCCTCCCTCACTCACTCACACACACCTATTCCATGTTACATGGTCTTTCAGGGCACTTTCACACATGCCGAATAATGCACTTTCAATGCACGTTGAAGCTGGATTTTAATGTGTGAAATGGTAAAATCCACTTGCAAACGATCGTTCAAGTGGATTGAAAGTGCATTATTTTGCATGTAGGAAAGTGCCCTTAGCCTCTGTGGAGTTTGAAGACACAGTGTAATGCAACATTGTTCCATTTGTTGGTTAAAATGCGTGATGCACTAAGTGTCCCAATGGAGCCTCACTTCTCAAGAGGCGGAGTCCCGGGCCTCCGTCATCTCGTCTAACCAAGCACAGATGCGGGTGAGCAGAAGGGGCATCTCAGCGGTGAGAGAAACGAGCCGTCCAGATTATGGCGCCATGCCCTTTTTGTCGGAGTACTTCTTCTCAGCCAGGTTTTTGGTCGGCGAAACTCTTGCAATGAATACGGTAACCAGCGTCGGGTTTGGGGCCCCAGGCGCGTCCTCAGAGGGCGTGTCTCGCCTCCCTGCGACGGGGAGGCGAGGGTCTAAGTCCCGCCCACCGCGTGTTCCTTGCACGCCATGGAGGTCTATGGGAGCGCCTGGAAAGAAGAGTGGGCAGATGCTTTAGATGTTCAACCCTTCAGCCGCTTCTTAGGGAGCTGCTCCAATACGTGGAACCATTTTCACCTAAAGTGCTGAGATGACTTTAAGCAGAGGCTAGATGGCCATCTGTCAGCAATGCGGATTCTATGGCCTTAGGCAGTTCATGAGAGGGAGGGCATCTTGGCCATCTCCTGGGCATGGAGTAGGGGTCACTGGGTGTGTGTGGGGGAGGTAGTTGTGAACTTCCTGCATTGTGCAGGGGGTTGGACTAGATGACCCTGGTGGTCCCTTCCAATTCTATGACTTTTTCTCCTGGAATGTGTCCATAGAGCTCGAGCTCATGCCTTACATACCAGTCATTGTGTATGCTTCGTGCATGAACAGTACGGCTGAGTTCCATGGTTTGCCAACCTCCAGGTACTAGCTGGAGGTTTGCCAACCTCCAGGTACTAGCTGGAGATCTCCTACTATTACAACTGATCTCCAGCCAATAAGAGATGAGTTCCCCTGGAGAAAATGGCTGCTTTAGCAATTGGACTCTATGCCATTGAAGTCCCTCCCCAAACCCTGCCCTCCTCAGGCTCTGCCCCAAAAACCTCCTGCCGGTGGCAACCCTATACTACGCATGGTACTCCTAGGCTGGTTTTTCCCAGGAACCAACGCTGTTGGTGTTATGAATTCAGAGTAAAATGCTGAAGGAACAAATGTTAGAAAATTTTCATGGGTGAGGATTACATTGCCTCTGAGCGCATACCGCTAATTCATAATACTTAGCATTTGTGTGGTGCTTTCAAAATATTCCTCACATGTGATTACAATAATCCCCATGTCAGCCCAGTAAGCTGGATCGGTATTATTATCCCCATATTGCAGATGCGAGTACCACTGATGCTGTGTGGTTTTGAATGGGAGACCACCAAGGAATACCAGAGTTGCTATGCAGAGGAAGGCAGTGGCAAACCACCTCTGTATACTCTTGCCTTGAGTGTAAAGTTGCCATAAGTCAGCTGCGACTTGACGGCACTTTGCACATACAGCGGAGTTACACAATGAGGGACAGAAGCATTTGTTATACAAATGAGTATTCTGTCTGTAGCTTTTATAGCAGTAGCGCAGGTGGATTTGAGAAAGCATTTAAACCCACTGTGTGGAAAATGCCCTTAAAATTCTACTGGGTGTGTTTGCATTAATAGCAAAAATTCCAGGAACCAATTTAAGTATCTGCTGGGAAAACAGATGTGTTATGTTCAAATTACAGATGTAGGAAAATGCAAATGACAGTAACAACAACAACAAAACTTCAAAAAACACACAGTTATTTGAGCATCTCTTGTGAAAAAGACCTAAAGCCAGGTTAATGCCGGAATTCTAAACTCATTTGTTTTGAAACAAGTTTTATAGGGAGCTAAACACAAACAATTAATTTATTATAATGACACATTGTTGTATCTTGAACGCATCGCTCAATGCTATTTTTGTTGAGCCATCGTTGAATATTCTGATACACCATTTTAAAAAATGCTGTTCTTGGTATGGAGATATTTATCTCTACATGGTTATGTAATTCTTGACTGGTTTCAGTAGGAACCAAATAAATGTGAGAAGCCAGGGTGGAGTAGTGGTTAGAGTGTAGGACTAGGATCTGGGGGACCCAGGTTTGAATCTTCACTCTGCCATGGAAGCTTGCTGGGGGATGCCAGGCCAGTCACACAATCTCAGCCTTACCTGCCTAACAGGGTTGTTGTGAGGATAAACTGGAGGAGAGGAGAATGAGGGTAGGGTATATGTGAAGTTAAATCAAATATAAACATGTTTAGGCGTGGGGGTATAATCGACATAAATCCTGAGGATTCCTTGGACTGCATTTTAATTGTTAGTTGTAAAACTTAACCAGTGTGAGATCATCTGAGATGACATGCCAAGGACAGAGGAATCTTGGACGAGAAGCTGAAATAGAAAGAAAACATGGACAATGGTGTGTTTGTGCGAAGAAAAATAAATTCCAGAAGGGTAGCTGTGTTAGGCTGCAGTCCTGAGGACTCCTTCCTGAACGTAAGCCCCATTGAATAAAATGGGTCTTTGAGGAGACCTGCATAGAGCTTCTGCCTCCATTTACTGCAGCGAAACCAACTAACAGTGCATTCCTAAGGAGAGTTACTCCATTTCAATGGGCTTAAACTGGAGTAACTCTCCTTAGGAATGCATTGTCAGAGTCTTATGGCACCTTTTATTTTTTATAGTTTTACTGAAGTATACAAAATATTACAGAATATGTCAAGATATACAAAATAACATAGTATACAAAAAAGAAAGTGAAGAAAAGAAGAAAAGAAAAAATGAAATATAAAACAATACAGAAACTGACTTCTAACTCTCCTGATACAGAACAGAATATTACATATATTACTTCTTTTGTGAATAACTTTGATTTTATCTGTTTTTACTTTAATTATTATTTAGTTCTTTTCATCTTAGTCTACAGTTTAGTAAGTTTAGGTTCTAAAACCCAAGGTCATTTTTCTATCCCTAAAATACTGATTTATATCTATTGACCATACCTTCCAGTCAGTATCAAAGTTGGAAATCCAGCTGTCTTCTATATATTTACTTAACTTGGCTATCTTGGCCAACTCCATAACTTTCTGATCCCATTCATGAACTTGGGTACTTCTTCTGTTCTCCATGCCCCCATAACATTTTTTTTTTAAAGGAAAGAGGCCACGGATGAAAGAGTGGGATAAAGATGAAAAAAAATATCCTACATTTCTCCTTGGAGATGACCAAGGATCTGTGCAATAAAGCATTGCTCAACAAAAAAGAAAACAAGTAATGCTGTATAGAAAGATGAAGGGGAAATTAGAGCACTTGCAGAGTTGAGAAGCCGGAGTCAAAGGATGGTGCATCAGGTTAGCTTTGTTACCTGAAAGCCTCCAATAGTAAGCAGCATAAAGCAGCAGATGCTCAGCCTTGCTTATGGGCAGGGGGTGGATTCTAATGTGCCATTTATTGTGGTTTTGGAACTGCCAAGTTGCAACTGTTCTAAGACTAAAGATGATTTCCTGGGAGTACGCCCCACTGAATAACTTGGGGCTTACTTCTGAGTTGACTTTCTTAGGCTTGCTCCCTCCGTCAGTTAATTCTGAGTTTTGTCCCGCTTGCGCTGCAAGAGGATAAACACTTTAAAGCAGATTCTGATCCTCAAATCACTATTAAACTAAAAGGGTGATAATTCCAATGCTGTAGGAGATTAAATTTAGGGTTTTTTAAAAAGTAAGATTCTTCCCCCGCCCCCAATCCCTTTTAAGTCAATGGGTGAAAATCTTCTTTCTCGGAAAGAGTTAATGCTCCTTCTCCGCCCCCTCCTCTCCCTCCATTCTTTCTAAGCCCCCTGAATGCCACCGCTTTCCTCTAGAGGTCTCATTAGGGAAGCCCTAACTGCTATTTTCAACATTTCCTCAATCAAGTGCCGTTAAATATAGCTGCACAAACAAATGGAAGGCAAAGAAAAAGTGAGAATCTTGTCACTGGCAAGACCGATCCAATATTTCACCTCTTATTTGCTTTGTAATTACCGCTTGGCTGGTGGCTACTTTGCCCCTTTGGTTAATGGCAGTTGATTTTCAAAGCCCCCCTTTTCAGACTTGGCTGTAGCCATTGGTGATTGTCCTACCAAAAGACTAATCCTGAGAACACTTTTCTGAGAGTAAACCCCATGGCATAAAATGGGATTTACTTCTCAGTAGCTTTGCTTAGGCATTCTCCCTAAAAATTCAGTGTTAAACACAGTAACTTTGTACATAAGTTACTAGGTCTGACTTGCTTCCAATTAAACATAAGGTTCAAACACTGAGGAAGATTGGCGTAAAATCCTGTTGCCCTTTGTCAGTGCTTAATTTCTAAGTTCAAGTGTAAATGGAAGTCATCCCTACAATCAGCTAAAGCATTTCCAAATATTGAGAAAGCTTTCAGAATTCTTTAGGTTAGTGAAGAAAGGCAGGTAGGGAGAGAAAGATGTTTCAGGGCACGTTTGAGACAGATCTGAATTTGTCAGCGAGGGCATGCAATCGGACCCGGGATAGCGAGGTGACTTTCGTTTCATCTCTCCTTCCCGTGGGAAGGAAGAGGCAACAGCCAAAAGGCTCGAGAGATCTCCACTTCAAAGTGACTTCCTGATTGTAATCCTGCTCTGATCTTAAGGTGTGAATTCTCTCTCTTGGTATTGGGGAACCTCTGATGTTTTGCATTTCAAAGATGTTACTTGTAAACATGCTAGTGTGTGTACTCTATAAGAATACCCTCCAAATGATTTGGCGCCATTGTAACGTTGTGTTTCATAGGTTACTGTACCCTTCCTTTCAAATAAATTCTACTTTAAACTCTCTGCTAACGTCTGGAGTAAAGTGGATGATTCCTGAGAGGCAACGGAGTCCTAGAACCTGACAGTACGTTACAATCACAACCTTTTTTGTTTTCGGGTTAGAAGTAGTATTAGGATGTCGGCACCACCCTCGGCCCCGCTCAACGCGGGAGAGGAGCTTCGGCAGACTCCCGCTGATATTGAGGTTGGTCAAGGAGCAGCGACCCCGGAGCAGCGCCCACCCGGGCCTACCGATGTCCCTGGGAGGCCGACGTGGACCCCCCGATTCTCGGAGACCGGGCAGCGGCAGAGAGCAGCGTCAGAACCAGGAGGCGACTTCTACCGGGGACCGCTGGCCGCTTGGTATGGAGAAGGGGAAGGGTGGAAGGACCCCACGCTCGCTCACACCCCGACCCTCACTGCAGAAGCGGCCACTCTGATACGCGGACAGAATCAGATGCTCGTTCTGCAGAATCGGGACCTGCAGACTCAGCTAGATACCTTGCAGCGAGACCTGGCAGCCGTTCTAGGGGCAGTGAGGGGGCTTGGACAGCCCGTGCAACAATCCCAAACGGGTTCACGGCCGACTACAGGACCGCTCGTTGTTGGGGAGGCTCCCACGCCCAGACGCCCTACGGCCAGAGACCTGAAGGTATCTTTCGACGGGTCCAGCTCACAGTTGTCTCACTTCTTACTCCAAATCTCCGGCTTTATGAAGGACCAGGGGGAGACCTTTGCCTCGGAAGAAGCTCGGGTCAGGTATGTGATCAGCCTGCTGGAGAAGGAGGCAGTGGAGTGGGCAGTGACAGCGGCGGAAACTATGCCCCGAGTTTTGGCATCCCTGGATGAGTTCTTGTGCGCTCTACGACGCCGGTTCGAAGACCCCCACCGGGGGGAAAAAGCAAAGATTGCCATGCGTCGTTTGAAGCAGGGAGCCCGCTCAGTAAGTGAGTATGCACAGGACTTTTTATCTTTGTCGTGCAAGATAAGGGAGTGGAGTGAGGCCACAAAGGTCCAGCATTTCCGCGAAGGGTTGCGGTGGGAAGTGCTGGATGGCTGTTTGACTTTGGGAGATCCAGAGTCAGTGGAAGAGTGGGTAAATTTGGCAGCTCTAGTGGAGAACCGAAAGCTTACCCTACAGTTCTCCAAGGATCGTTCTTCGAAGACGATCCCTATTCCGCCCACGAGAGGGGACAGCGCAGCAGGTCCCAGGCGAGAGGGAAGACATCGAGGAGTCTACAGTCTCGACAGGGCACGTCGGTTCAGGGAGGGAGCTTGCCTTCAGTGTGGGAAGATGGGTCATTTTGCAGCAAGATGTACCAACACGCCGTCAGAAGGGACGAGCAACAGGGCGACACAAGAGCGGGAGGCGACACCACCTCGGAACCTGGAGCACAGGAGAGCGGAGGGGACGAACGGTCGCCGGGGGGCGGCGGCCCTGCAAGCGGAAACCTCATCGGATCGTGGCACCCGAGATAGCTTCCGAAGCCCCTCACCGGCAAAAAACGAGGACGGCCTTCTGTGAGGGAACCGGCACAGAGGGCACCCTTGGAAGAAACCAAACCGGCTCCATGTAGGGTGAGTGACCAGGGAGAGACATTGCTGATACCTGTTGTATTACGAAATCCCCAAGGGGGGGAACCGGTGGCCGTTGTGGCTATCGTGGACTCCGGGTGCTCCCGGACCCTAATTGATCAGGCGGTGGTAGAACGTCTGAGAATTGGGACTCGAGAACTGGATCAACCCTTACATTTCCATCAAATGGATGGGAGTGACCTGCGGGGGGGGCCGGTTCATTTGCACACTCGCAAGATGTGGCTGGGGGTGGGAAACCACTGGGAACAGATCCACTTCACGGTAGTGCCTAAGATTTCCTACCCGGTGGTCCTCGGCGTTAATTGGTTGGCGGGACATAACCCGAGCATTGACTGGGAACAAAGGCGGGTGGTGTTTGGAGCTCCTCAGTGCGAAAAACACAGCCGGGATGATTTACCCGGGGGCGAAGGGGGAAGCGCCGCTGCCTTGGAGGAACCCACGTTGCCCCCAGAATATAGTGATTTCGCAGATGTATTTGAGGGGACGGACTGTGACTTATTGCCTCCTCATCGCACTACGGATTGTGCCATCGAACTGATTAAGGACGTTAAACCGTCCAAGGCCTGAGTTTATGCCATGAGTCCTCAAGAGAAAGCAGTGCTGCGAGAATTTCTGGACAAGAACTTGGAGCGGGGCTTCATACGACCGTCCAAAGCTGCATTTTCTTCCCCCTGCTTCTTTGTGAAGAAGAAAGGTACATCTGATCTCAGACTGTGTGTAGACTATAGGGGGCTTAACGCGATTACTGAAACTAATGCCTACCCCCTTCCCTTAATCCCAGACCTCCTGAGTGTGTTACAGGAGGGTTGTATTTTCTCGAAAATTGACCTGGCGGAAGCCTACTACCGGGTCCGGATCAAGGAGGGGGATGAAGCTAAGACAGCCTTTTCTTGTTGTTATGGGTTGTTTGAATTTTTAGTCATGCCGTTTGGTCTGTCTGGGGGGCCCTCGTGCTTCATGCAATTAATTAATGAGATTCTACACGACCTCCTATTTAAAGGTGTGGTAGTTTTTTTAGACGATTTGCTCATTTACTCCAAGGATCCCGCAGAGCACAGGGAATTGGTGCGGGAGGTGTTGCGTCGTCTAAGGGACAATCATTTGTATGCTAAGTTATCAAAATGTGCATTCAACCAGGACCAATTGTCGTTTTTGGGCTATGTGATCTCGCCACAAGGGTTAAGCATGGATCCGGAGAAAGTGAGGGCAGTGTTAGAATGGGAACCTCCCAGAACCCGCAAACAGGTTCAGCAGTTCTTGGGGTTTGCGAACTTTTATAGAAATTTTATTCAGGATTTCGCTCAAATAGCTTTGCCTATTACTGATTTGCTTAAAACCAAAGGGAAGGGGCAAGGGGCCACTTTTGCACAATACCAGGTACCTTGGACCGCCAGGTGTCAGGCGGCTTTTGAAACTCTTAAGGAGCGCTTTACCTCTGAACCCATTCTGGCGCACCCAGATTGCTCCAGGCCATTCACTTTACAGGTAGATGCCTCGGACAAGGCGATGGGAGGCGCACTCCTTCAGAGGGATGATCAAGGGAGGCTTAGACCCTGCGCATATTTTTCTAAGAAGTTCTCTGGCCCTGAACTCAATTGGCCAATTGGGGAAAAAGAGGCAATGGCGATTAAACATGCACTCACGGTTTGGCGACAGTTCCTGGAGGGGGCTGCCGAGCCCTTTGTGGTATGTACTGATCACCGCAACCTCGAATCTATTTTGGGTCAGCGGAAGCTGTCAGCCAAACAAGTGCGTTGGTCTACCTTCTTCTCTAAGTTTAATTTTACCATCAAACACATGCCTGGGAAAGAAAACTGCTTAGCAGACGGACTGTCTCGCATGCCGCAATATGAGTGTCAGGTTGAGCGGCCGGTGGGTTCTCTTTTCACACGGGAACACCTGGGTTTGACTCCAGAGGGGAATAGTGCAGGAGTTCTGACCAGAGCGCAAAGCCGCGCGGCGGCACAGGACTCGAGTTCGAGTTCCCCTCGTGAAGTGGTCGCTCCCACCTCCTCATCCCCAGCAGTCCCTGGAGAACTCTCAACCAATACCGCTGGGGAGGGGGGGGGAATCTCCCAAATAGAGCGAAGGGACCAGGCTGAAGGGCCGGTACCCACCCCCTTGCCGGGGTCGGATGTTGCCATTCCCCGCCTCTGGGCAGTTCCAGAAAGCCTCCCGGAGGTAGTCAAGAAAAGGTGGGGGGAGGCTCTTCAACGGGAGCGGGAGGAAGAATCTATCCCGTCCCAGATGACGGACAAAAACGGTATCTGTAAGAACAAACATTACGTGCCCAGAGAACTGAGGCGGGAGATATTGGAACGGAGCCACAGTTCCACAATAGGGGGACATTTTGGGTTTGCTAAATCCTTACACCTAATAAGAAGACAGTTTTGGTGGCCTGGGATGCGCCAAGACATCGAAGTATTTATCAAATCCTGCCCTGTGTGCGCAACTAGTAAACGTTTGATGGGAAAACCCCCGGGATTATTAAAGCCCCTAGAAACTCCCGAGGCACCCTGGCGAGTGATTGGGATGGATTTCATAACAGACCTCCCATCCAGTCAGGGGAAGACTGTCCTGTGGGTAATCACGGATCTTTTCTCTAAGCAAGTTCATCTCGTACCGTGTGAAGGGATGCCATCTGCACATAAACTGGCTCGCTTGTTTGTGCACTGCATATTCAAATTGCACGGATTTCCACGGAAGGTCCTGAGTGACAGGGGCTCCGTGTTTGTGTCCAAGTTCTGGAAAGCATTTTTAGGAATTGTAGGTGTGCAGTTGGGTTTGTCATCTGCCTATCACCCCCAGACGGATGGGCAGACCGAAAGGGTTAATGCGGTGATGGAATGTTATTTGCGTTGTTTTGTTAATTATCACCAAGACAATTGGGTTGATCTGCTGCCACTGGCAGAATATGCCTACAATAACTCGGTGCACTCTGCAACCGGGGTGAGCCCATTCAAAGCAGTTTATGGAATGGATTTTGGACCATTAGGGGCTGTACCCACCCCGCCAGAAGGCGATCCCCCCGAGGTGTCTAAATGGGCTCACACAGTGAGGAACACTTGGCCCTGGCTTGTAAAAAACCTGGAACAGGCTAAAGATAGGTACAAACTACAAGCAGACAAACACAGAACACCTCAGTGGGAATTGAGGGTCGGAGAAAAGGTGTATCTTTCCACTAAGAACCTCAGGTCTTTACGCCCGTGTAAAAAATTGGGCCAACGGTTTGTGGGCCCATTTTCTATCTCCAGAGTTATCAATGAGGTTACGGTAGAGCTGGAGCTACCCAAATCCTTACAAGGGGTGCACCCGGTGTTTCACGTGAGTCTACTTAAACCCTTTCTACAAGCACCAGAATGGCACCCCGAACCCGAAGCGGCAACTCCCATCATGGTACAGGGCGAACGGCACTTTGAAATCTCCAGGGTGCTCGATTCTCGGAGGCGCAGGGGCCGACTGGAATATCTTGTGCGTTGGAAACATTTAAATTCCAGTCACGATGAGTGGGTGTCCGCTGTTCACGTACAGGCTCCAACCCTTGTAGCGGATTTCCATCGCCATTACCCGGACAAACCAGGAAATCTGGAGGGGGGGCCTTTGGGGAGGCGGAGTGTCAGCGAGGGCATGCAATCGGACCCGGGATAGCGAGGTGACTTTCGTTTCATCTCTCCTTCCCGTGGGAAGGAAGAGGCAACAGCCAAAAGGCTCGAGAGATCTCCACTTCAAAGTGACTTCCTGATTGTAATCCTGCTCTGATCTTAAGGTGTGAATTCTCTCTCTTGGTATTGGGGAACCTCTGATGTTTTGCATTTCAAAGATGTTACTTGTAAACATGCTAGTGTGTGTACTCTATAAGAATACCCTCCAAATGATTTGGCGCCATTGTAACGTTGTGTTTCATAGGTTACTGTACCCTTCCTTTCAAATAAATTCTACTTTAAACTCTCTGCTAACGTCTGGAGTAAAGTGGATGATTCCTGAGAGGCAACGGAGTCCTAGAACCTGACAATTACTGCTGACGTTAAAATTTTCAAAAGAAAAGCCATTTTGGGGTCTTTGTCCTTTGAATAACTTGTTGTCTTTTGTAGAACCTCAAATGTATTTTTGCACACAGCACCATCTAGTTTAATTAAGTTTGTAACATCTACTATATTCTATTTTAAGACTGTTAAAAGTTGCAAATGTGGGGCTTTCCCATGATGTCCTGAACCTTCTTCTCTCCCCCGGTTTCCTCACACTGAACATATTGCTTGAAGAAGGCTTCTGTGGAACTTGAAAGCTTACTCACTTGCTGTTGGATTTTTTCCTATGAACCTATATGGGTCATAGATGCAATTTTGACTCTATAGCTTGGAATCCCCATTATTTAAGGATATAATTATTACTCGTTTACAGAAAGGCATTCTGCACACTCTCCTATTTATCATTTTACATAACTTAGCATTGTTGTAGAAAATGGATTCTGGGGTCAAATACTAATGAAACTCGACTGCAATTATATTATTACACCCTTAATGTATATATTTATTTTGAGATAAATTCCATTGTTTTTACTAGCACTTAATTTCCATGTAATATGTCAAAGATTTGGATTCCAGAAACAGACAACTGGAGTAGGTAGTCAACCTATACATGTCTCTTCCATCCTGCTCCAAGGAGCTCAAGATAATGTACATGGTTCTCACTTGTTCAGTTTTCCTCACAACAACTCTGTGAGGTTGTTAGAATGAGGACAAAGTAGCTGACGCCAAGTGGGGGTTTGAACCTGGGTATCGCAAATTGTAACCCAACTGTACATATTGTGAAATAAATAGTTAGCTAGGATATATCAAGCACAGCTCCCAAACTGCTTTACTGCCAATGACATTGTGGAGGAACTCTTGATGAAGGCTAACATCTCCAAACAAAGGTGGAATTAAGGGATCAGGTTTCAGGAAAAGGGGAAGGGGGAAATCAGCTCTAAAATTGAAAGTCTCCTATTCAGAGTCAGAAGACTGAGAGACCTCAGTTCATGGTGAAAAAAGAGACCAAACAGAGCAGGGGTGTTTAAGCACTGTGGGGGCTCTGGAAAGATATTTGGGTCCTGGGAATGATCATGCTCACGGCTCATCTTTTCCCATTCACATATATCCCATAGCCTTCACTGTTGGCTTCCATACTTTCCACTGGCTACTAAACAGCCCCAGTCAAGCCCATGCCTAGACTGGCCTTCAGAATCTTCCCTGACTTTGCTTCCTGACCACGTTCATCAGGCTGGCTATGCCCGCCATGCATCTTCTATTTGCTAGGGAGCTGCACTCTCTGTTTTTAATTAGATCCTCATGTAAGCATCTCAGTGGTACGAGGATGGACAGAAATAATGAGTAGTAACATATGGACAGCATTTGGGGAATCTAAAATAGTACCTTGGCATGTTGCTTCCAGGAATGGGTGTAGGCAGAGAAAGTGAGGACCCGTGTGGACACAGGGCAGAATAATCAATTTTGGGGGAACGGCTGGGGAAACTGCTTTTGGAAGGATTTATTTTTCCATGAGAAAGCTGGCACTTTTCATATAGTAGAACTGTGAAATTAAAATAAGCACAAGGACTGTGTCCACAGAAATAAAAACCTAAATCCATCAATTAATCTTAATGCCACTTATCCTAAGACCACTTACTAATGCTGATGTCCCTTTAACTTCAGTGGGCTTATTCTACATCAGGAGGTGGGTTTAAAGTTACTCCAAATTCTAAGCAAATAATTTGAAAGTTTTTAAAAATTGATGTAGCAGCAACAGTCCTTTCCTGGCATGAACATATATCTCTTTTTATTGACAGCTTTCCAAAACAAACAAACTTTTAACCAGGGCGAATAAAGCCAATGATAAAGGCCTCCTAAAACAATATGGGTAATTGCAACTAACTTTAAATCTCTTTTTAATCACATGAGTATCACATGAATTTAACTTTCCCCAGCCTTTTCCTCCCTAAGCAATAAAGGCAATGTAAAATCTAAACTGTAGGCCAGTAAGGACTTTGAGGTTTTGGAAGAATTATGGAGTAAAGAGGTTCTTCCCCCATTATATATATATATTTTTTCAAATGTACCCCAAGTTTATCCTGTGGACATAATGCTAATTTCAGAACGCTAAAACCTATATTAGGAGCCCATTAGAGCATTGCCTCAGCATTTCTAAGATCTGAAACTGTTATATTATTTGTGGAAATTAGGTTTATCTGTATCTTAACCAATATAATAAGTTAATACACTTATCTGATGACAGATTTAGAGAAATCTGTTTATAGGAACAGATTAAGGTGAGTTCTGTTAAATTATGGTTTCTATTTACATTACTATTCAAGATCCAAGATGTCTGTTGCAAATGTGATTTTTTTTTAAAGTGAGAAATATATATACTCAGCTTGATTGTCTTTACCAGCCAACTCTATCGAGGTCCCATGGTATGTTCTGATTGAGTTTCAATGTGACCTCAAGAATGATCCAACGGTTACATTATTCCTCTCCCTAGGGAGAATCCTTACTACTGACACAACCAGCCCTAAATGCCTATATGGTGGGTGGCTAATTCATTTCCTGTTCATCTTTAGTTATTGGCTTACAAGGTAGTTTTGAGTGAGAGCCAAAGTAGGAGTATTAATAGCATATAGGCTGTAAGCTACCTCGGGCAGGTTTGCTGGACAGGTAGCATAGAAATGTTCTAAATAAAACAAAAAACGAATAAACACAAGTTTGCTCTAACAAATGAGGGGCTTGGAAAAGTTAAGTCTTGCATTGATATAAAAGTTTGGGAGTGGGTTATGTTCGGTTGGATCCAGCCAGCTTTCCCACTCAATCTCACCTCATCCCCCTCTTTACTACCGCCCCCCAATCCCAATGGTTTTTGCTCATGCAGGTCTCTTGGTCCTCCACATAGGCTTGTTAGTGATCAATAGGGTTGCCAGGTTCCTCTTTGCCACCGGCAGGAGATTTTTGGGGCAGAGCCTGAGGAGGGTGGGTTTTGGGGAGGGGAAGGACTTCAATGCCATAGAGTCCAATTGCCAAAGCAGTTATTTTCTCCAGGTGAACTGTTCTCTATCAGCTGGAGATCGGTTGGAGATCTCCAGCTAGTACCTGGAGGTTACTACACAATATCAGCACGTATGACCAAGACAATACTTTTCAATGCAATTGTATTCAATAAAAATATGACAAACAAACTTGCAGTCTGTGTTGACTCAAATTCAGTTGCTTGTGTGAGATAAGCAATCACCACAATTATTTCAACATTCACAAAATTCAATTTTTCATCAAAACAGATATTGCACCATTTAGTCCTGTGTATTACAGTCATGATGACATTGGAATCCACAGATTCAACAACAGATGGGTATCCGGTACTGTCTCATTTCGCTTTTACTGCTTCATCAATCTTGGAAGTTCCATTATGCCAGTTGAAAAGGTGCTCTTTCCTGCTTTACGAGGTGTGTACCTCACTGTTGCACCACGGATGGCTGCGTAGTATCTGGAGGATGGCAACCCTAGTGATCAAAGGGGAGTACACTTTTCAGCCACATGAAAGTTGGTTGGGTTCAGCCCCTGGTCTACAACATAGCATCTGTTCTAACATCTTTCATAGAAGGGCTACTTGCTGCCTACCCAGCCGGATGCACAGTCAGATGTTCACACAGTAGCTCCGACTGGGAATCCCATTTCCTACAAAGGTATTAGGAAAGCGATCCCAGCTGAAAGCATTTATCCAATTCCAATTGTTGTTTGAACAACTAAACCATTAAAGGGGGCTGCATCCCTTCCCCTTGCTACTGTTTTAAAGAGCGCAATGGCTGTTTAGAGTCAAACCTTGCTTTCTGTAAAGCCGGTGTGATTTGTGGAGATTGTTCCCATCTTGAAACCTTCAAATGTATACATGATTGAAAGAAGGTCCATGAACGTGTTGTGTTGCTTTTGGGGTTGCAGTTTAGGTCTGTGAGATTTCAAGAGAGGGCTTTTGTTTAAAAACAACAACAGACCACTCTGTGACTCGAAGCACTAGTATGTGGACATGAATCCCACTCGAAGCACTAGTATGTGGACATGATTTCAATAGAAACCACTCGCATAAACCACTTACAATTAAGCTGCAAGGCATTTAAGTCCAGCCTAAAGGCTGCTTTTCAGCCTTACCAAATTCACCTACAGCCTCCTAATGAAAATCATCACTAAGGTCAGTGGCCGATCTACAGTTTTGGGGCCCTGAAGCTTGAAGTGTTATGGGGGGCCCTTTGCAACCAGCAACAATAGGGCAACATCCAACAAGGCCCTGGCCCCAGCCTGATGGACTGTTCTTCCAAGTAACATCAGGGCCCTATGGGACCTTCAGAAGTTCTGCAGTAAAACAGAGCTATTCCACCAGGCCTACAATTGAGGGCAACCACAGGTTGTCATCGTTACTGGCCTCCTTCTCCTCTCCCTCGGAGCTTCTGATATGAGTATTTGGCTGCTTGGCCGGGCCTCCAATGGCCCTGTAATTATTCGAGTACCATCTTATTAACTATATTGAATGGTTTTATGAATTTAATTGACTACTTATAAATTTTAGATATATATGATTTTATTATGATTGTTGTTACCTGCTGTCAGGTAAGAGAGAGGAATAGGGATCTTCAGTAGCTGCCACCATTCTGGGGTGAGCCTAACTCAAGAAGGCCCAGAGCACCCTGTCTGCCCCTGGCTGCTTCTTCTCCCAACAGGGTATACTTTCGAGGTGACCAAATGAGGCATGAGGACCCAGGGCAGAGTAACAAACAGTTTATTAAAAAGGTCTAATAATAATGATAACTCAAGCCACAATAGAATGACAAAAACAGTAAAGGCAGGCAATCAAACAAATAAAAACCCTAACACATCTATCTTTACTGTCCCTAGCCATCTCCTGGCACTGGGCCTCTGGCTGACTCACCCCTTCCTGGAGGAGGGATCCCTCCGTCTGCAGCAGCCTCTCCCCAGCCCTGCTCCCTAGGAGTGAACCCCCTCCCTTTTCAGGCAAGGCATTTTATTCCTTCTTCCCAGGCACCACTCCCTTACCCCTGATTGGCCCTAGCCTCCCTCCAAATCCTCTTCCACCAGTTACAAGGGCCAGAGGGTACCTGGGAGATCTAGGCCTGGTAACTACTTTAATATAGGCCTCCCTAGGGCCTGTAGGCTGCCCTTGAGGCCTAGGCTCATGACACCCGCCCTGAGCCCAGCTTTGACCGGGAATGAGGGTGGGCTACAAATTTAGCTAATAAATAATAATAGGGAGGGGGGTCATCAGAGGGATAAAGAGGTGAAAATCTGATTTTTTGGTGTTAAAATGCACAAGCGAGACGAGAATTGAGAATTCAAGTGTCTTTTTATGGTTCTGATTGGCTCTGGCCTAAGGGCTGAGCTATATAACTATTAAGCCATGCACCAACAAATGATTCGAGGATCCAGCTGCCAAAATGTAGGCTATGAACAGATTCTGGTGAGGTCAGTGAGCCCTTACAGCTGGGGTTCGAGTGCTGCAAGCCCCCAAGAAAATTTTGAAATTTGACCAATTACAGGGACATTTTGAGGCCATGTGAAATGGGTATTATTAGAGGATATTCTAAAGTCAATATTAAGTACTTCAACCCATTGGCTTATGATTCTATCACTAAAAAAATCCATCGATTTTGTAGAGAAATCCACTCATTAAAAAAAAGTTGCTTTGGGGGCCCCTCCAGGATTGGGGCCCCTGAAGCTTAAGCTTCATTAGTTTCACAGTAGATCCACCTCTGGCTAAGGTGTGATCCTCAAATGACTGACAGCTCTGCTAAATGACTAAACTGACCCACACACATGGTTATAAGGGCTCTGCTGACAAAGAGGCAGAACTCTTTGTGACAGGCTCCTATAAATCAACCGACGGGGCCTGCACAACCTGTTTAGATTGTGGAGAGCCAGGCTCTTTTAAAATAAAACCTTCCCTTGGTTGTTTCCCTCAGTTATAAGTTCTAGTTGGGGTAGCAGGTATAAAGGCTTTGCGCTTACCACCCTGAGGTACGTTTTGTGGTGAGCATGAAGAAACAGAGACCACTGAGGCAGGAGCTGTTAAAAAAAAAAAACACGTAATGAAGATTTCTTTCCATATATGTTATTTTTAAAGAACAGTTCAGCAGCACAGCTGTCCAGACCATCACAGGAGAAGCCTGGTTGAGGCACTTAAGCTAGTTATGGCTTTCAGGTTGTGATTTAAATTCCTTTTAACACTTGTGGTTACAAGCAGGCTTTCACTGCCTAGCTACCAGGCTGGATGCCTGAACATACACACAGGACTTCTTAAAGGCAGAGCCTGGCTTTGTGCAATGGAGAATCAAAGAGGAAGAAGAGTTGGTTTTTATACGCCGACTTTCTCTACCACTTAAGGGAGACTCAAACCGGCTTACAACCGCCTTCCCTTTCCCTCCCCACAACAGACACCCTGTGAGGTAGGTAGGGCTAAGACAGTGTGACTAGCTCAAGGTCACCCAGTTGGCTTCATGTGTAGGAGTGGGGAAACCAATCCAGTTCACCAGATTAGCCTCCGCCGCTCATGTGGAGGAGTGGGGAATCAAACCCGGTTCTCCAGATCAGAATCCACCGCTCCAAACCACCGCTCTTAACCACTACACCACCCTGGCGTATCGAGGAGACATCAGCCACACTAGACTGCATACAGTAGAAAAGAGCAAGAGTCCAGTGGCACCTTAAAGACTAGCAAAATTTCTGGTAGGGTATGAGCTTTCATCAGTCACAGCTCACTTCTTCTGAGCTGTGGCTCACAAAAGCTCATAAAGGTAAAGGTAGTCCCCTGTGCAAGCACCATGGGGTGACGTCAAATCCCGACATTTACTAGGCAGACTATGTTTACGGGGTGGTTTGCCATTGCCTTTCCCAGTCATCTACACTTTACCCCCAGCAAGCTGGGTACTCAGGTCGTGAGCAAGGCTTTTGACTGCAGTACTGCAGCTTACCACTCTGCACCATGGGGCTCTTCAAAAAGCTCATACCCTACCAGAAATTTTATTAGTCTTTAAGGTGCCACTGGACTCTTGCTCTTTACTACTGTTGCAGATACACTAACACGGCTACCCATTGTGAACTAGACTGCAAAGATGAAAAACCAACCAAATGCTGAAATCTACTATTATCTTTTTTAAAAAGTACAAAAAAACAAGGACTTGCCAAGCGTTATCTTTACAATCAGTGGAACATCTCCCAGGAGGTTTCCATCTACTGAATTAGCTCTTTCAGAAAATATTGCAATTAAAATAGAGATTCAGCCAGTATAAATAATGCAGGGAAATTGTCAACAATCTCTTCTTGGCCTTCCTGTACTCTGACGCGCAGTGAGCCCAGTGCTGTTTATTCAAGGATAATCTTGTTTATATTACGGCTGTTGCTCTTCATAGATGCTAATCATACTTCATTTTTTGAATGACCAAACCTGGGCTGTGTTTGCACAACATTCTCGGGTTGGAGATAGCACGATGTTTAATAAAGTGTTTATAAGAGACGATTATAACAGTTTATCAGATCTCACCATAATCTCATAATAATAAAACTGCTCTGAATGGGACTGCCAAGGACTGCATTTTGTAATTTACAAGGCAGTACTTTCTCAAGGACTAGACGGAGGGAGGCTGCCTACTAGAACATCAGTCTTATAGAACCTAAGGAATAATTTACCTCCAAAATACAGTAAGTTTTCTGATTTTCTACAACCCCCATTACTTGTATTACAGAAGCCTCCTAGTTAACAACTCGTTTTACAGGAAGGCTATGGCAGGGAGTGGGATGGTGGGTCAGTTTTCCTGTTCTCCACAGCGGGCATTTCCACAGCAACCATTCCCTCCTCATATCCTCTTGCCCTCTGAATTGGCATCGGAAGGATCAACTGGTACTTTTCAGGATTCGGTTTTAGCTAGAAGAAGAAGAAGGGTTGGTTTTTATATGCTGACTTTCACTTACCACTTAAGGAAGAATCAAATCAGCTTATAATCACCTTCCCTTCTCCTCCCCACAACACACAGCCTGTCAGGTAGGTGAGGCTGAGAGAGTGTGACTAGCCCAAGGTCACCCAGCTGGCTTCGTGTGTAGGAGTGGGGAAACAAATCCAGTTCACCAGATTAGCCTCCACCGTTCATGTGGAGGAGTGGGGAATCAAACCCGGTTCTGCAGATCAGACTCCACCGCTCCAAACCACCGCTCTTAACCACTATACCACACTGGCTCTCTAGTCGCTGATCTCTGTGACTTCCACATCATATTGTCATATTGTCATAAGACTTGGGCTTATATATTTGCTTCATCTATACCTTGCCTTTATCCTTAATGGGAACTCAAAGTGGCTTCCATCATTTGCCTCTCCTCCATTTTATCCTCACAACAACCATGTGAGGTGTGTTAGGCTGAGTGCGTGTGCCTGGCCCAATGTCCCCCAGCAAGCTTCCATGGCATGGTGGGGATTTGAACGTGGGTCTCCCAGATCCTACTTTAACACTCTAACCATCACACCACATTGGCTGTGTTGATGAAGCCTTGTCTTATGATTCATTAATTTCAAGTCAACATTTATACAGTGTTTAGCTTTCTCTGAGGCCTTGTTCCTTTGTTAAGTTTTAACTAAGGGTCTTGATCCAGGTAAATTGGTATAAGTCCTGTTGAAGCCAATAGAAAAGGTACGTCGCCACTATTTTTAAACCCCACTGTTTTCAGTACGGTTCTAGTCATTACCAACTTTCACTTGTTGGAGGCCAATGGATTGCTACCCCTACCCTGCTAATGTTGGCCAAAATGTATTATTATTTTTAATAGTGTGCTTCAAGAAAATTCTCTGCTAGCTACTGCCAGTCTCTAGACTTATTTTAAGAAAGTCCTGTCCCTATGATTAGTCATAATTGGGCTCATTTGAAATCCATATTTGAAGGCAGCTATTTAAGACTTCCCCCCTGCTATATATGCATAGATTGTGCATGTCACATGATTCACAGGGACTATGTACACAAAGCTGGCAGCACCCTCTTTGTGAGAATGTAATATCTGCTCCAGGGATAGTAAAGAGGGATATCAAAAGCCTACGATGTGGCCAAGTCACTTAACCATTGTTTATTTTGAACCTGTAAACCAATAAAAAATAAAAGATTATTTTGAAGTTGTTATTCTAGAACCACTGATCATATTAGCTGAATTAGCTATCTTGTAATAGTTTGTTTACAAAAGTACAGTTGGCCATTTGCTAAATAGTGAGAAGCTTGTGGGTTGTTTGGAATGCCAGTTTTGTAGCAACATCAGTCTCAAAAGCAACAGAAGCATCTTTGTGGCTTCTGCCAGCCAGTTCCAAAACCTTAGAGCTGTTTCCCCCACTCTGGCTATATTCAGACAGCCCTTGCCAGTTCTGGGTGCCAGACTGCTTATAGCCACCATCATGGCAGGAGGGTGCAATATCTTCTTCAAACTCATTAGGGCCCATTGGTAGGGTTGCCAGGTCTCTCTTTCCTACCTGCGGGAGGTTTCTGGGGCAGAGGCTGAGGAGGGCGGGGTTTGGGAGGGGAGGGACGTCAATGCCATAGAGTCCAATTGCCAAAGCAGCCATTTTCTCCAGGGGAACTGATCCCTATCAGCTGGAGGTCAATTGTAATAGCAGGAGATCTCCAGCTACTACCTGGAGGTTGGCAACCCTACCCATTGATCAAGATAATATTGTTCACTGTGAATTAGCAGGCCATACATGGGGGAAAAGTCACCAAAATTAGTAATAACTCTAGGCTAGTTTGACATACCTTGTTAATGAAGCCCCAGTGTCTCAAGCATGAGAGAGAAAATGACTACCTTTCTTTTTCTTTCCTTGCCTCTTCAAATTGAAATCTTTGAGCTCAATTTTATGTATACTTGGACGTAAACCCCAGTTATTTCAATGGGTCTCTCTCCAAGTGAGTGTATTCAGGATTGTAACCTTATTAGCCAACTCCGGTGTTACAGATAAAATGGTACTCAGGTCCGAACAATCTCATGGTTTCCCAAACTAAAAAATCATCCCATTTTTTTTTCATTACTAACTTTGGTGGAACTCGGGTTTTACATTTGGCAACGAAATTATTTTATCCCCAACACAGGAAGGAAACAAAAATATGAACCCACTAAAAGCTAAGATGTGTTTTGTGAGGTTGAGTTGAGGTCAGTGGGGGGGGGGATCAGTTGCAACTTTTGAGATGAAAACATCATCAAAGCTAAAGGAAGCGTTTCAAAGTGGATTTAATAGCAGCTATCATATTGCCTTCAGTGCCTTGACCATTTCTTATGCAGCTGTTTTATTTTAGAAAGATCCAGCCCCCACCGCACATGCAGAGTTCTACACACTGACCTGAGCGCACACACCCAAGCACTTTGGTCACTCACGATAACTATAAACCCTTCAGTGAACTACTAGAAAGCTAGTTCAAATAGAAGTGGTGAAATTCAATCTAGCGTTTAACTAAGTCATTGAAGGGTTAAGCAAAAGAACAGTTGGCAAAGAAAGCAAAAAGGACAGACGACAAGTAGGCCAATTAATTGATGCCTGCATTCCTGATTTTTTTTTTTAAAAGTTATTGTAACAACGTTTCAGTTTGTAGCAAGGAAGTATATCAATAGAAGTGCGGTTTCTATTTGTCCCATTTTTATACAACATGTTTTTGATCCGGACAAAATGAATTTGATTTTCAAAGTCACTTGAAGATGGGCAGATTGTTAAATTTTGAAAAGAGAGATTGATGGGCAGATTGTTAAATTTTGAAAAGAGAGATTGAACATATTCCATACCATGGTCTTAATCCTTCTCCCTACCTGAGAATGTGCTTAAGTTGGTATAACTGATGAAAACTGTGATATTGCTGCTGCTATTAATGTTAGTTCTATTGATCTGAAATCTTAGTTAATAACAATAACTGTGTGCTGTCATGTTGCAACTGTTACATGGCAACCCCAGGACCACGGGGTTTTCAAGGCAACTGATAAGTAGAGGTGGTTTGTCATTGTCTTCCTCTGCATAGCAGTCCTAGCCTTGCTTGGTGGTCTCCTGTCCAAGTACTAGCCATGGCCAACCCTGCTTAGCTCTGACAAGATTGGGCTAGGCTGGGCTACTGTTGTTTTCATGATTTATTTTAATTTACATTGTAGTCTGTTGGGTCTTTGAGGTAACTTAAAAGATGGGATGTAAATAGGGTAATAATGAACAGTGCAATTGGTCGTATTCCCCCACTGTTTAAATCAGTAATCCTCAGTGTGGTACCCATTGACACTCTATAATGCCCATCCATGTGCTTCCTGATGCTCTCTTGCTTCTTCTCCAGCACATCTTCCTCAAAGGGAAGAGCCAAACTTGGCATTCTTATACTTCATTGGAGCATGAAGTACTTCAGAAGACCCCCACGAGGTCTTCTTTGGGTCTGAAGGAAGTTCTCATTCAGATATAGCTGTCACTATGTGTATGGAAGTAACAGGTATATGACTTTAAGAATGTTATTTGCCAGAGGGTGATTAAGTGTTTAACCTTGATTGGTGGGGGAGGTTTTTTAAGGCACTTGCCTCGGCTTGGAAAAAATCTTTTTTTTCTTTCTCTTTCGACAGCCTTTACTAGTTAGTGGAATTATTTTCTTTTGCTTGTTTTGAATGGAGAACGTTGCTTTTATCTTCTTGAAAATAAACCTTGTTTTATGAAATTAACGAGAGAAGCCGTGCATGTTGTGGTGCGACTTTCCCGGGGGAGAACCAAAGGCCGATGAAATAAGGTTTGGACAAAGAAGAGCCTTCAACCTTGTAGTCAGACGAACTGTACCTTGCCCAGGGGGAGTTTGGAAGGGCTGTTATCAGCATTCCAAACCCGGACAAGAAGTTGCTGGCTCATACACCATGATAGGAGAATGCTTGGCTTGGGACATGAATTCTGCCCCCATGGCAGCTGTTTTGTGACCAGTCCTGCCTCCCACGGCAGGCATTTTGTGGTGGTCCCCATGGCCACTACCCTTTCACAAATGTCTCAAAGTGCCCACAAGTTTACCAAGGTTGAGGAGCTCCGGTCTAAGAACATAGGAACATAGGAAAAGCCTTGCTGGATCAGACCAAGGCCGATCAAGTCCAGCAGTCTGTTCACACAATGGCCAAACAGGTGCCTCTAGGAAGCCCACAAACAAGACAACTGCAGCAGCACCTTCCTGTCTGTGTTCCCCAGCACCTAATATAATAGGCATGTTCCTCTGATACAGGAGAGAATGGGTATGCATCATGACTGGTATTCATTTTAAACTTAGATCATAACTTCCTCAGGTCTATTTTGTACATGGCTGTGCCATGTACATTGATGATATTGATGATACAATGATTTATTATTTGTATTTTTAAAATTTACATTTGTATCTTGTCCTTCCCCCAAAGAGTTTGGGCTAGTGTGCATAATGATGGTGGCCTGGTTAGTGTCGCCTGAAAGTCTTGTATCACTAACAGAGTTCATCACTTGGTCCCGGGCAATCATTTTTACTCTGTGTGTTCATTTCTTCTGCTTTTGGCCACTTCTTTATTTTATGGCGAAGGAACCCCTAAAACAGCCTTAAGGCCTTTGCCATAGTTCCGCCTCCCCTGCCAAAGCCAGCAGTAGCACGTTTCTTTCCGTACACCTCTGCCCTCTTCTTATCTTCCATTTTCTGTATCCCGTGGGCAGATTTAAAATGGCCGCTGCTCATCATGTTGTGAGATTTACCTGCCTGTGACCCATGCCAATGCAAAATTTACCAGCAAGAGCAGATGGCTATGATCAGACGATCAGTTGTATTAATGATATTAGCCGAAAAGAGGAAACTCGTGGTGTTCATCCCTGTGGTTTGTGCAGCATCTAGGACACTTCAGTTTCTCTGCTCTCAAAGGGCATTATGATATTGGAGGAGAAAGCACAACTCTCCATTTTTTTTGCAGAGCTATCTCCCAGTTCACTGAACGTCCTCTTTGGAGAGATTAATAACTTTTTCTGCTTGACTTGGTGAGGTAGTAGCAACCTTTGAGAAACTTTTGCCTTAACAATGCAATCTATAAATTGCTTTGTTTTTCCTAAAAGTTTGATAGTTCTCTTTTTTGATTTTGAGGGCCACAGATCATCTCTCTAAGTTTTGGAACGGAGATTAGAATCACATTTGAAACCCTCCACAGAAATTATGAAGCAAATTAATATATATTACACAGTGGGTAGCCGTGTTAGTCTGTTTGCAGTAGTCAAAAAGGGCAAGAGTCCAGTAGCACCTTAAAGACTAACAAAAATATTTTCTGGTAGGGTATGAGCTTTCGTGAGCCACAGCTCACTTCTTCAGATACAACTAGAATGTGAATCCATCGGTCTTTGACGAAAGCTCATACCCTACCAGAAAATATTTTTGTTAGTCTTTAAGGTGCTACTGGACTCTTGCCCTTTTTGACTAATATATATTAGTTTGGCTTTGAGTAACTGTGAGTAAACTTTGAGTAACTTTGAGTAAATCACAGGCTTTAAAATAGTTTATTCTTGAAGTGTTCCAGTCATCAGTACATAAGTTGCTTCCTCGTCCTGTCCCATAGTTATTTTAAAAGTCGCTGGTCATCCCAAGATTGAGCGGACTGTGAATGTTTTGATGACATAAACACAGGCAATTGTTTGATGCGAGAAGAAAAGAACAATTAAATCTCATACATTATGCTTTTGCTTGTTTGTCACAGGTAATATTTTTAAAATTGGCCAAAGAAACCCACAGTAAATATATTCACCCACAGTCTCTGACCCCGGAGGTCAGACTTCAGTCTGGAGTGCACTTTTACAACCAGTTAATTAACCTCTGAAATGAGGGATTTAATGACGGAAATACTGACATACCCTTAAAAGATCTCATATAATGGCTGTACAATACAGATTTCTCACTGTCAAATGATCCGGAAAGGTGGATAGTTACTAAATGGCAGGATATGGTGTTGGAAGGGAGTTCCAGTCTTGGGACCAATCCTGGAAAGATTTATGATCTGAGTGTAACTGTTTGTCAACATTATATAATGCATTCTACTTCATGCTAGCTGAGAAAATTCAAGGTGAAGCATTGCAGCTCGGATGCTAGAGATGCATATGTGCATGCCTCTATGTGTCATAATGACAATGTTTTGCTAAAGGAAAAAAATCAGTTTTGAAAGATCTTGTAGTTTAAAGTATAGAAGAAGAAAAATAGTTGGTTTTTATACCCCATTTTTAGGAGTCTCAAAGTGGCTTACAATCACTTTCCCTCCTTACTCCACAACAGGCACCTTGTGAAGTAGGTGGGGCTGAGAGAGTTCTGAGAGAACTGTGACTAGCCCAAGGTCACCCAGCAGGCTGCATGTGGCGAAACTAATCTGGTTCTCCAGATTAGAGTCCACTGCTCATGTGGAGGAGCAGGGAATCAAACATGGTTCTCCAGATGAGAGTCTGCCACTCTTAACCACTACACCATGCTGGCTCTCAGTACAGCTACTGTGCTATGCTTGTACAATGGTATTCATGAACTCAGTCATGATATTCTCTTTGGGGTAGCTGGTGATGGTACAAAAAGAGTTGGACTTAGCAACCCATCAGTGGAAAGACTGATAATTGTGGATCTTTCCTATGCTGTCCTCTTCAGAGGTCCCCTCTAGCCCCAGGAAAGTCAATTCTCAAGACTATGGGATCTACATGGACTAATAGGCATGTAGGATGGAATGCTGCAGTGAGGAGGGAGAATAAGTAAAATCACCCTTCTGCCTTTTATATCAGTGGACCTGACACTTTGAAGAAGAGGCAGTTTTTGTGCCTTTCCCCTTCTCAGTGCAGCCCCCAGCCCAGTCTATGCAAGTCCCTGGATCCCAGGAATTAACTTTTCCATGGGTGGAAGGAACTGCTATGGGAAGGTAACACCGGCAAGATCTATGATCCTTACAATGATAAGTGCATCCATCCCTGAGTCTGTTAAAAGGTTTGGAGAATCCTGACTGCATATACATAAATTGAATGACATTTTACAACCTGACTGGATCACGCTGCAAAAATGCCTTTTGCATTTCCAGTACTTTCTCCAAAGAGTACTGACCTGTAAGGATGTTTAAATGCTGCTGAAATTCAAGAATGATGTTGCTGCAAATCTGTTGTTCTCAACAGAAATATTGAGATAAATATTTTCTGCCATCATGCAAAATGGCCTTTTTCTGACCCTGCAATCAGTTGTAGGGAAAAAGGCCAAGATAGCCAGGGCTCCTGGAATGAGCCACACCCACCTGAAGGGGATAGAAGTAAAGAGGGATAGTTCAGGCCACATGAACTTGACCAGAAAGTGAGTTCTGGAGCTGGTTGAGGTTTCTAGCTGTCAGGAACCGATCTTGCCATGCTGTTGTTTTGTGGCTAGCAGTACCTACTCGTGATCCTGCTTTCTCCCTGCCTGCTCAATCTCTACATTTGTATATAAACAGAGACGAAAAGCACCATTTAATATTCCAGTATTCTCTCCGCTCCAATGGGGATTGACGTGTAAACCTGCTTGCACAATTTTATTCCCAGGATTGCACTACCCACAGCTGTTTCTTTTCTCCGTGTTGTGATATATAAAACATCATTTAATAAACACTTTAAAAAAGTATCCTTGTGGTTACTCGCACAAATAATAAATTTCACTTGCACAACGTTGATAGTAATCTGTGTTCCTAAACATGTAAGTTTGCTTACTGGGCTGCATTTATGAAAGGTACAAGGAAGATGACATAGATTGGAATGCATCATATAAGATCAAAGAAAATAATAATAATACAGGAAATAACAACTGAAAAGGAAAACCTCTTGTGGCTAAAGAACTCATTTGTTAATTTCAAGACTCCTTGGCCACCCCCTGCCTCTTCCCTCACGACCAATTGAAAGTTCCCCTTTTCAGCAAAACAACCTTCATCTTAAATAAGTTAAATAAAAGGGCCCATTTTAACATAAGCTTTTGTTGTAATGAGGGTGCCTGATTTTGTACACACATTTAAACACAAGTCGGACGATAACTCTCACCCTGCATGTATTGGGATGAAAAAAACGAGCTTGTGCCAGCGACCCTATTTTTCTTTCTGAACATTCAGGAGTCATAAGACTGGGGCTAGCTGTGCACAACGGCTGCATTGCCCCACCTGCCAGCATTCTCACAAGCAGCAGGCACTGGCAAATACATCCATGTGCACAGTTACTCTCATTCCCATCCACTTTATGCTGCTTATCCATCTTGAAGGTCTGCTGCAGAACAGCACTCTCTGCGCCTACTGCCAGCTGGTAGGTCAGTCCTTTACACTGATGTTATGATGGGGAAATGGTCACTGCTTGATAAAGAGTCCACCACCATGTTCTGAGTGGCAGGACTTTTCAAGACATTTGCAGCAAGGCACAGGATAGGCATTCGTTTATCACCCGGACATGTTCAACATTAAAACTGTAGTAAAGACTTCTGTCTGGCTGCGATCTTACTTCATATACATTATTTAGCATTATTGTTGATTCCTCCTGGCACATGACTGTGTACAGTATAGACCTGAGCTTCCAAAAATACAACCTGATAATCAAATCTGAAGACACATGAATTGCCGTTGCAATGATTTACATGTCACTATGCTTAAAGCTTCAGAGGGAATAGTCGTAGCTAATAGTTTCATTTTGGATCCTTGACCCATTTGGGAGGCTTGCTTGCGATTTAAATAATTTAATGCCTCCCAGTCTGGCTGATTCAGTTTGCCAGCGTTGTGTATTTGACAACAGAAAATCCCAGCTGTCTTGATTTGTAGATGCCTGTTGTATTTTTTATGTAAAAATATTTTTCCATTAAAGAAATAATTAATGCATGTCGCTTTAGCTCCAGCATTTGTCCCCTTGTGAACAAAGGTGATGGCTTCAATGTTGATGCCTATGAGAGAATGCAACGTATGATAGTATGGAACCCATAAGACAGCGTTAGAGTTTCAAAAGAAATGAAGGACCCTCAACTAACCTTGCAGATGAAAAGAGGCGCACAGAGATCTTTAATTAGATTGCGCTCATGGAAGACAATAGTATGATAAAGAAGATTTAGTAAAGCCTTTTCTCCTTTTATTACTTTAATTTCAAGCAAGATGCTGAACTTCAAAGGATAGCTGAGCTACCCTCCCTCTGTCCAATGAATAACTCCCCAAGGAGTCAAGATAATATGCAATTCCAACTTTGCTTATAATGGAGTGGTGGAAAGATCAATCATTCTAATCTGTAATTCCGGGCACAATCCATAGAGATGTTCTGCACGTGCCACCTATGAAATGAACGAATTTTCAGCAATGAAAATGCTGAAATTCTCAGTTGTCCCACCACTGCTGCTGGAATCCCCACTGCTCATCCTTCATTCTTCTCTTCCTTGTCTTGTGTTTTCATAGCTGCTTAAAACTGAGCTATATATATTTGCTTAGCTTTACCTTGTGACACACTCTCAATTTAATTTATATTACATTTGCTATCACATTGCAAAATCATTCCTAACAGGAGAACCATTTATTACCAAGTTAGATTGGATGCCAGATGGTTTTTACCAACCATGTTCAACTTCATTTAATGTTGGGTGTCCCCCCACCTCACCCTTGAGCATAGTTGCTGCTTAAACTGAAGGGTAATTTGTGACCAACTTTAAACTGAGGTTTATTTTATTTTAGTAGCTCTTTCACAACTAATTTGAACTTGCATTGGGGTTTAGAGAAATATTTACACAGAACTAACACGAGATTGTGCGGTGTAAATGCGCAGTGCCATTCAGCTATGTAAATAGCTGCAACAATGTTTAATTGAATATAAAACACCAGTAAAATGTAAACGCCATTCTTGTTCCAGTTGGTCCTTGCCCAAGCTTTGATGACACGCTTGAACTGGGCTAATTGATAGTGGAAGTTATAGTTTAAAACAGGGGTTCATAACTCTGTTATATGTCTGGAAACTTTTATTGTCAACAGCCTGTGCCCTTCAGTTGGCTACAGACATTGATTCCTTGCCATGTCCAAGGTATTTATTCATAATTCATAAACATATCGTCCCTACAGTTTCCTGTACCTGCTACTTAATGGGTTGGATCCAGCCAGCTTTTCCACTCAATCTCACCCAATTCCCTTTCTTACTACAACCCCTGTCCCACATAGATGCATGTTCCCACAATTGCCAGCGTGCCCTTTTTGGTGATCAAAGGGGACCTTTTTTTTTTGCACCAGGGGAAAAGCTGGTTGGATATCCAACCCTGTGACTGGGCATTACTTCAAGCTAGATATTTGTGTTCTAGAAAGGGGGGGGGGATGAACTGCCATCCAGGTTCTACACAGCCAAGCTAGGCAGCTGAAGCTTGAAGGAACTCTAAGCTTGTGCTTTGTTCTTTCTGTGATTCGCAGCCAAAAATGACTGACAACTTTATGTCAATCTCCCACTTCCGGCTTGGGGAGGGGGGTTCTGAGAGAGAAGGCTCTGATTAGGCATAATTTCCATACATGCAAAACATAATTCCACAAAAGTAGTAGAAGAAGAAGAGTTGGTTTTTATACCCTGCTTTTCTCTACCTTTAAGGAGTCTCAAAGTGGCTTACAATTGCATTCCCTTCCTCTCCCCACAACAGACACCTTGTGAGATAGGTGGACTGAGAGAGCCAAACAAACATCATAGAAAGAGGTAATTGCTTAATCTCCTCCAAATACCAAGGAAGGGCTGTGGCTCAATGGAAGAGCCTCTGCTTGGCATGCAGAAGGTCCTGGGCACAACCCCTGGCATCTCCAGTTAGAAGGACTAGGCAGTAGGTGATGTGAAAAGAATGCTGTAGAGCAGGGGTGTCAAACATACAGCCCAGGGTGTCAAACATTCAGCCCCTTAAGAGCTCTAATCCAGCCCATGAGCCAACTGAGGCAGCCATCCCCCCAGTCCCGACCTAGGCTGGCGAGCCCACTGCAGGCTTGAGAGCTAGGGTTGCCAACCTCCATGTACTAGCTGGAGATCTCTTGCTTTTATAACTGATCTCCAGCCAATGGAGATCAGTTCACCTGGAAAAAATGGCCATTTTGGTAACTGGACTCTATGGCATTGAAGTCCCTCCCCTCCCCAAACCTCGCCCCCCTGAGGCTCCCCCCTAAAACCTCCCACTGGTTGCCAAGAGGGACCTGGCAACCCTATTGAAAGCTGAGGGCGCCCCCCCACTGTCGATCTGGGATGGCGAGGCATGGCCCATCCCATCCAAGTGACATTTTCATCCTGAGAGTTTAGAACCTAAAGGAAGCCAGGCTGGGAAGAAAATACTGAAGGCACCATAGCACAGTAAGGTACAGTGCTTAGGTCTCTATACATGTATGGCCTATATTTTCTTTATTTTTTAAAATATACCCCCCTCTCCTGCTTTCTTTACATGTTTATGCGAGTCGTCTTAATTTTTCTTCTGTTTGCAGTTTTGGGGCAGGGGAGAATTTCTCTCAGGGGAATGGCAAAGCTGCTTTTAAATTAATGTAAAGAAATCACGAGACCTCAGATATACATCTTTCCCATTGATCTCTTATGTCCGGTCTCATTTGGTCCTGTCATCTCCCCCCCCTGCACCCCCATCCATGCTATTAGCATGCACATGATGATGGCATGGCAGATGCTATCTTTTGGCATTTGTCTCCATGTCCCTCCCCCCAGTTTGCAGAAATACTTGCCAATATAAGCAAATGTTGGCCCTGGAACCTACCAACAAGCAGAGCTGAGAGACAAAACAGCGTGGTAAGCCAATAATTATAATAGTAGTCATCAAGTTGCAACTGAGTTGGGTTACCCCTGGACCGTGGGGTTTTCAAGTCAAGAGGTGAGCATGCATTGCCTTCCTCTGCATAGCAACCCCAGTCTGCCTTGGTAGTCTCTCCAGCTAAGTGCTAACCATGGCTGACCCTGCTCAACTTCTAAACTCTGTAAAGGCTAGATTTGTCAGGGCTATTTAGGCTGCTAAGCCAATGAGAATTGCTGTATTTATGTATCATCAAATCAGAGTCCACCTCCACCCTGTAAGTGTAAATCACACTTTGGAAAGTCAAACCTATCAGTCCAATCCTCTTTGGTGAAAATGTAACAAAGCTACCTAGCACTGGTTGCAGAATTTGCTGTTGACCTTGAGGCCCAAGAAGAAGAATTGGTTTTTATATGCCAACTTTGTCTACCACTTAAGAAAGAATCAAACCAGCTTACAATCACCTTCCCTTCCCCTCCCCACAACAGACACCCTGTGAGATAGGTGGGGCTGAGAGAGTGTGACTCTCACCCAGCTGGCTTCATGTGTAGGAGTGGGAAAACCAACCCTGTTCATCAGATTAACATCTGCCGCTCATGTGGATGAGTGGGGAATCAAACCTGGTTCTCCAGATCAGAGTCCACCGCTCCAAACCACCGCTCTTAACCACTATACCACGCTGGCTCTCAACATATGAAATGTCTATCCCTTCTTTAACTGCAATATTTCTCCTATACCAGGAATGGCAGTATCAGTTGCATTTTTCCAGTAGGAGGGAGTGAAACAGCTTGGAATGCCTACAGTAGGATGTTTAGTCTAACGGCCTATTTGCCTAGCACTTTGTATTTTCAAATGGCCATTTGGCTGTCCACCAATGCAGGGCAAACTGGTCCATAGATCTATGACAGTAAAGCAACTCTACCTATCTGCATCATGATCCTGCTATCCCAGTGGTTTCAAATGGTGCAGGAACTGAAGGATGCACTTTCCTCTCTATATCTCTGTTGTTCGATGTACTTGTTTGGCCACAACTGAAAGGCAGACAGATTTCTAAGCTGCCTGGAACTCCATCTACAGTACCAAGATGTCAGGCCAAAAGATCTCTGCTTGAACTGTGTTTCAAGGGAGTATATTACTTTCAGTCTGTTGGCTTGGAGCGCTCACCGTTCCCTCTAAAAGAAGGTAATTGAGCATGGAGAGGCAATACATTTTATAAGGCACTAAACTGAAAAATACTTTCCTTTTTCAGCCTCAGAGTAGCGAGGCTACATTAGGAGCTTAAGAACCCAAAGTTTTTCAAATTATGTCGAAAACAAAGAAGTATTTTTAAAAGTGTCAGAAATATGTAAATTTTGCACTTTGGCTCATGCCCAGAGTGTTGGCTGCTACTTGGCATTAATATAAATTAGTATAAATTGCTGTTTCTGTTCTGGTTTTACATCCAGAAGAATATAAACATTGTAAATTACTATGCAGTGCTGTGGATCTATGTGACACTCTTTAAAGTTTAAGCTAATATTTACTGGAATTTTACAAAAATCAGCACAGGACCAACCCCTTAGAGCTAAATATTAGATTTTTACTGAGCCCATTTCCCAATCACAACATTATTTTTATGATATAACCACACATTTGACTTCAATCTGTTCTCCCTCTTTGGCTGCAAATTTCAAACCACTTACTCCAGAGTTGTCCAAGAGAAATAAAAGGCACTATTCCAGAATAAAGTAGGAGACAAGTACTGCCCTAATGATATTAATGATTTGGCTGGAAGTGGAATAATGGCACAAAAGTCCTTAAGAGGTTACTGTCGCCAAAGAATATGTTTTATGCAGTATTTAGAAGTCTCCTCCAAAGGTCTGTCTTTGGTTAATTTCCGCTTTCATGAGGTTTCCGTAGGGTTGCCAACTGTCAGGTAGTAGCAGGAGATCTCCTGCTAATTCAACTGATCTCCAGCTGATAGAGATCAGATCACCTGGAGAAAAATGGCCGCTTTAGCAATTGAACTCTATGGCATTGAAGTCCCTCCCCTCCCCAAACCCCGCCCTCCTCAGGCTCCAATCCAAAAATCTCTCGCCAGTGGCAAAGAGGGACCTGGCAACCCTAGGTTTCCGTGTGGTTCTTGCTCCCATGTGGTTTCCATGTACTTTCTGGTAGTTATAGGATGCAAACAGACACATGAGAAAATTGGTTACTGAGCTCTGGAAATGCACTTACCACATTAATATTAGATGTTTCTCTCCAAAGCTGAGTTTGGACAAAACAGTTCTGCCAGCTTAGAGCCGAAGATGTTTGTTCTCAGCACTGATTGGCTGCTGCCATGTGACATCTTGAATCTACTCCCTTTCCTCCCCAGAACACATTTGCTGCTTAGTTCTTATCTTTGGTCCATTCCCAAATAAGGCACAAATGAACTCACGACTACTGAAATGTTTAAGTGGTGTTTTAAAAATAATATTTGGAAAGAAGCATAACGTTCTGGGACTTACCCGGAGCCACTTTTGGTGGTCTGGGCTGGGGGGAGAGGCAGCCAGGCATTTGGGGGGAGTCGGCAGCTTTCTGTTTTGAGACGTTGTGTGGCTGTTGGGCTGCCGTGCTTCACATGGCTCCAGGCCCAGGCTGTATTGCCCTGCCCAACCAATCAGGCTCCTGGAGGAGGCTTGAATTAGCCTAACTAGAGCAAGGGTGTGTGGCTGGGTGGGCAATTGCGGGAGTTTTCACTCCAGTCTTCCTGCTCAGCATTTAAGGGGTGTGCAAAAACCCACTAAGGTAAGAATATCAGTACGCAACCACTGATTAATTTATATGCAATTTTACTACTCTTGAGGTACTATCTTAATTCTACAATAGAAACCAGATAATCCTTCATACAAAATAATGAAACAGTGGGTGATGTAAACAATAGCAAGATGACTGTTTTACTATTTGCAAGACTATTGGACAACGTATACATGCACAAAGACTCCCCTACTCCTAGTGAGATCCTATGTTGTCAAAGTCCCATATAGTCTGTAGACCAAACTTCCAATAGTGTTGTAATCCACTGTATTATTGTGTGATTTGCCAAGGACAGATTTCTTACAGCTGCGTGGATCCTACGTGCCGCAAAACACCAAGAAGATGCACTTGCCAAGGAGATGCACTTGCTTCTGTGATCAGCTGACCGTTGCTGGCCAATCAAGACTCCGGGCTTTTGCCCCAGTATTTAGAAATGCAGAGCTGGTTCTAGCAGCAATATTTCTAAAAAGGCATGTGTAAGCATGGGTCTGGATTCGGTTTATGGGGGGAAAGTGGCCTGCGTGCCCCTTTTTTCCATTGTGGGGGACCCCAATAAGGTTTTTTTTGGGTGAGGCCCGGGTTGAGACATGCCCAGTTTGGGGGATGTATGAATGGCCTCTACCCAAGTGGTAGGGGAACCACCAAGTGGCTTCCCGGGATCTCCATCCCTTGCTACTCCCAGCTGGATAGCTGGAAGATGGAGGCACACGTCAGTCTGCAATGGGGCCGGCTGATGTCCTAATCCAGCCCCCATGCTACGCCAAGGCATGTTCAGATGTTTGCCAATAAATAGTTGTGGCCATTCCTTCCAAACCAGTGTTAGTGTTTTGATTGAAGTTCCTAATCATTATATATATGGTGGTTAATGGTGGTGGTAGCCCGGTGCCAATGCCCTTAATCAGCACTGGGCCAGCAAGTCAAGCAGACCATCTGAAGACAAGATGCATGACACCTAGGGGTTCAGAATTTCATATATAATAAATATTATCATCTAGTTAGATCAAAATTCAATAGACTCGAAGTATGTCTGTCAAAGGCACTGAGAAAGCAGGGCGTGCCAAACTCGTTCCAAAAGAAAAGAAATGAATCAAGCTCTTCTTGTAAGGCATGTCTTTATGCACCCTTAATATGTTATAATCTGCATTAGTTTCTGTATCAATTCCTAAATTTCTTTCCATGATTGAAGGGGGACAGACATGTCTCCCTGGGGAAAGAATTTTGTAATTCCGTAATTGTGGATTGTATTTGTGACTGAAAGCGAAACAATTGCATCATCTATCTTCTTATATCTCCTAAATACATACATACATACATATTATTATATTATATATAAATAAAAATGTAAATGTTTGTTTGTTCAAAATCTTAAATCTTCGAAAGTTCTTCACCGATTGCTTTGAAATTTTGACACAACGTTGCATTCAAATACGCGCGTTGTTTTTATATACCTATATTATATAGATGTCACACCTGTGACAGGTAAAAACATGCTTTTTTGAAAAACAGCGCCATCTGTTGGACGTCAAAGCAACACACGCTATACTAAATATTTTACAATTCCATTTCAATGTTTCCGATTTACGATCTTTTGTCGTATGTGCAATCAAATATTCCTAAGCTAACGCTTGAGCAAAAAGGCATTTATGATCAAATAATGCAAACTGTCAATAACGGGGTTGGAGAAATCTTCTTACATGCGCCAGGAGGAACTGGTAAAACTTTCCTAATTAGATTGATTCTGGCAGCAATTCCATCCCAAAATGACATAGCCTTAGCTCTTGCGTCGTCCGGAATAGCTGCGACATTGCTACCAGGTGGAAGAACTGCTCATTCCGCTTTGAAATTGCCATTGAACATGCAATTCATTGAAACTCCCACGTGCAACATTTCCAAAGCATCCGGCATGGCAAAAATATTGCAGAAATGCAAATTTATTGTTTGGGATGAATGCACAATGGTACACAAGAAATCGCTCGAGGCTCTTGATCGATCATTGCAAGATTTGCGTGGAAACATCAGACCATTTGGGAACGCATTAATATTGCTTGCAGGAGATTTCAGGCAAACATTACCTGTAATTCCTTGATCGACACCAGGGGACAAAATAAATGCTTGCCTGAAATACTCTGTGGCGACACATCAAGACGTTAAAATTAACTACAAATATGTGTGTCCAGCTGCAAAACGATCGATCAGCTGAGATATTCTCACATCAATTGCTGGAAACTGGGAACGGAAAGGTGCCGGTTGATCTGACCTCAGGACGAATTTCATTGCCTCATAACTTCTGCAATTTAGTGACGTCAAAAGAAGAATTGGTTGAAAAAGTATTTCCCAATATTCAAACCAATTATAAGAATCACGATTGGCTGAGTGAACGAGCTATTCTTGCGGCCAAGAACAAAGACGTCTACGAATTTAACAATATTATTCAGTCTCACATTCAAAGCGAGGCAGTCACATACAAGTCCGTCGACACTGTTGTGGAAGCAGATGAAGAGGTTAATTATCCAACAGAATTTTTGAATTCACTCGATCTGCCAGGGATGCCACCGCACGTACTGCAATTGAACATCGGCGTGCCAATTATCATGTTGCCAAGTATCAACCAGCCAAAGCTTTGCAATGGCACGTGGCTTGCAGTAAAAAAATTCATGAGCAACGTCGTAGAAGCAACAATCTTGACAGGACCTTTCAAAGGTGAAGATGTCCTCATTCCTCGCATTCCTATGATTCCAACGGATATGCCATTTCAATTTAAGAGATTGCAATTCCCAATTCGATTGGCGTTTGCAATCACCATCAACAAAGCTCAGGGCCAATCTTTAGAATTGTGCGGTTTAGATCTAGACACGGATTGCTTCTCACATGGACAATTATATGTTGCATGTTCTAGAGTCGGCAAACCAGACAATCTCTATATCTGCACAGACAATGGTACAACAAAAAATATTGCATACCCACAAGCATTGTGAAATTAAACATATTAGAAATGTGCGCTTTCTCTTTTTTTTCTTTTCCATTTAACCAGACTGGGCCACAGCAACGCGTGGCCGGGTACAGCTAGTATATAATATATTCAAAAGACTTTAGTTTGCTTCACCATCTTACCATGCTGGTTTGGTTATGAATTGGGCCCGATTCTTTAGTGCACACAAGCTAAATTCAGACTGAACCACAATTAAATTTGATGTTATTGTTAACAGGCAAAAATGTTTTTTTTTTTTGTCATGTCAGTTCACTCCTGATTCCTCCCATCTCACTTCTCACATGGTGTGCAAAAACAACCTCCAAATGAAAACAAACTCCTATTGCCAATAACATCTGAGTCTAGGTGTCTTGGTCACCTGCTACGATTCAGCTGGGCAGCCCATTCCTGAGCCTTGCGGCGGCTGGGGACAACATAGCTGAGGCACTGTCGCGGTGCCTCAAAAGAGGTTCCATGGCTGCCGCAAGGCTTAAAAAAGCCTTTTTAAAAACAAAACATAGAAAATGGGGAAAATAGACCCATAGAGAAAAGCAAGGCTGCACCAGCAAAAACCTGGTGCAGCACCACTGAGGTGTGAGGGGGTGTTCCCAACCTGAAAGGGGTCAGGAAGCTGCCTACTGGCAGCTCTGGCCCCTGGAATGCCCTGGGAACGCCCCCGGGATGAAAGCGCATGGACTCACACCATTGGGATGCCGGCGGGAGGTCGAGCCATCATCCCAGGGCCACGCTGCTGCAACAGTCCAGGGAGACGAGCATGAGAGCCCCAATGCTAGTGTCTGTGCCTGTCTTGGTGGCGCAAATGGTACGGCTGCTGGCACAAGTGGTGCGGACGCCAGCGCGGCCAGTTGCGCACCTCCTGAGGACTTTCGGAATGGGCTGTAAGTTTAGGATCCTTGCTTTTGGAGGGCAAACACTTTTCAATTTGTCCAAACCTTGCATTTGGACCTGATGGGAAATGATAGTTTATTTTCAGCTGGAAATTAGTTTAATGCTGTGTGAGGGAAGAGAAGAGAGAGCAGTTATAAGAGCATGTAGCTGTATAACAAACTGTGTCCCTGGTAGCAAACTGGGGTTTATTTTCATAGTTTAGTGTGATGCCTCAAAGCAGCCAAATCTACAGATCAGTCGTGCTCAAATGCTCTATTAGGCAAAAGCAGATTAACCCAAAGAAAGGACTAGGACTTGCTCCCTTCTGTGGATAAGACTGTTAGTGAAATGTAGCATTATAAATCACTAAAAAGGGCGGCGGCGGGGGGGGGGGAGAAGAAGCATTATCAGCCAAACACACAATTCCAGCAAATGTTAAGAGGCATATTTATGGTCTGTGTTGGACAGCTTTACTTTCCTGTTCATTTAATTGTGAATACTATTGTAAAATCTCTGTGGAGGGGTGTTAAAAAGAGTGAATAGAAAGAATAGCAAATTGTAAATCTGCAGGATCATGGAGTTGTTCCTTGAAATAATTCAAGTGGTTTCCCTACACATTCTTCATTTGCAGTGTTTAGCCTAAAGATAACATTTTTTTCAGAGTCTTCTTATTGAAAGCTTCAGTGCCATTAAAATCAATGCAGTCTGTTTGCCTTGAAAGTCTATAGCTGCAGCTCAGATACACAATGCTACGTTTGTATAGTTTTCATCACATGGGCTCTCACAAAGTTAGCTGGCCTGATTAAGAACACTTTGAGAACCCAACTGCCTGAGCCTGTAAAGATGTAATGTGACCTTTAAAGGGTAGGTTTGCAAACCCAATAAACAGACCTGCTTTCCAACACTCTGTGCAGATGTTTTGTGTTTACAACCCTCTCTTTACTACATTTCTAATATTCTTACATGCATGTTCTTTTCAGTTCAGACTTAAACATATTCAGAAACATGACCCTCAAACGCCTTTGTATGTAGCCAGAATGGGCCTCGGATCCAGCCCATAAGAAGCCTCTTCCTAAGCTTTGTGCCATCAAGTTTATGAGGTTTAGTCAGTGTTTTTATACAGTCTTCTCCGACTGCATTTATTTGGAAATAATAATTTTCATTGATTCCTGCTTCCAAATAAGTGTGCTTAAAGTAACAGCCTAGCAGTAAATCTTATGCATGTTTACTCCAAAGCATAGAGCTGCTGCCTTAAGAGAATGGCAGTTTCTCTTTAATGACACTGAGTTAGAGATTACTTAGCTCTTTGTATAATTTGTTCCTTCTCATTCCAAAGGCAACGATGGACAGCTATATCCATAACCCATTTACACTGGACTATTTGGATTAGGCTGATTCACTTGCAAATGCATCCCACTCAAAATCATCAAACCTAACCCCAAGTACAATTTTGGGACTAGGCTATACATCTTACTGAATAGCTTAAATATCAATAAGAATGGTAGCCTGATACTTACTTAGGGTCGTCCCATTCATCTGAAATGTGTATCCTAAATCCACTGTTGTCTGAAAATCCAAACAGGAGAGTTCAATTGCATTGCAAACAAGACTAAAAGCAAACATTGTTCTAAACTTTCATCTGTAACTCACACTTCACATGTAGTTTAAAAATAAAACACACCCAGCAGATACTCAGCCAGTGTGATGCAGTGGAGAAAATGTGGGCCCTGTACTGAGGACAATTGAGTTCCAGCATGAAACCATAACCATGGGCCAATCGCTCTTTTTCAGCCTGGTCTATTTCACAAGATTGTTGAAAGGATAAAATGAGATAATCACTAATAGGTGGCGATTCTGGATGGAATTTTTTCATGGAGAAAAAAAACGAGGTTCATAGAAATCTGGGGAAACAGAACAGAAGATATCTAAGACTAGAAGACCAGTCTGGGAGAACAGAATGATTGTCAATACTAGCAATATTAATGGGATTCCTTTCTGTGGAATAGGATCCTATATGACTTCTGCATGCAGATGACAAAGCAGTAGATCTGCCATTTTCCTCTGTGCAGAGTAGGGTTGCAAGGTCCCTCTTCCCTACTGGTGAGAGGTATCTAGGGCAGAGCCTGAGGAGGGTGGGGTTTGGGGAGGGACTTCAATGCCATATAGTCCAATTGCCAAAGCGGCCATTTTCTACAGGTGATCTGATCTCTATTGGCTGGAGATCAGTTGTAATAGCAGGAGATCTCCAGCTACTACCTGGAGGTTGGCAACCCTAGTGCAGAGGGATTCTGGGGTGAAGGGGAGAGTGTCTGGCATGGAACGTTAACTACAGAGGATTGGTGGACTACTGCGAAAAATACATTTAACCAAAACCACTGGATCGTGAGCAGTAAGTCATTTTCTTACTCTCATTAAAGTGGACTCTGGATTGGGATAAATATGCTTAGAATTAATTTCCTCTACTTTATCTTTGTGATATTTTAAGAACTATTAATTTGAAAGAACATAAGGACACTTGTGTTCAGAGCTGTGATATTCCCTGGAGTTTTTTTGGTCATTGATGTTTTCAGATGGAAAGTGATGGGCAACATATGAGGACATCTCAGTGTCATGGATGAACAGTAGCATTTGTGTGTCATAGGCAGTGAAAGCATGTTAAGTAATAGTAGCATTGGTAATGTCTGTGGGTGTCTGTGTGTACCTCAAATCAATAGTGACAGAAACCTCTTGGGACCAACATTTCAAGCTATAACTTAGTAACAACCATTTATTGGCAGTATTTAGTTAATGGATGAAGTGTCAAAAACATTCTTTGATGGTATGCTTCATATTTGTCCTTCTATTTCTGTATCCATGCCAGTCACATATACAAATACTTGCTAATTTTTCCCTTCTGTTTGAAAAGTGAATGAAAATGTATAATGTGAGGAAGGACTGGATACAGGTGCCTGCTATAGCTGCTTATGCTTAATATAGTGTATTTTATCACTTTCATGGTATTAATGATTACTAAGTGACTACTGTTAAAGACAGTTTCTGTCACTAGAATGCAGGGAGGGGGCAGCCCCCTTTCTAGGAGGAAGGACTTATCAGGGCCAGGCCTGGCAGTAAGCCCTGGCAGGCCTGGCTGCTCACTGTTGTTCAACAGCAGCCGCTGCACAAAAATTAGCATGGTGTAGTGGTTAGATTTTCAGTCGCAGACCTGGGAGACCAGGTTTGAATTCCCACTCTGCCATGGAAACTCTCTGGGTGACCTTGGGCCCAGACACCCAGCCTAACCTACCTCGCAGGGTTCTTGTGAGGATAAAATGGAGGAACAGAGAATGATGTAAGCTGCTTTGGGTCGTCCTTGGGGAGAAAAGTGGAATACAATGAAGTACATAAATAATAAATAAAGCTGAAAAGTGAGAAGGCAGGTAAAAGAAAGGCTGGTGTTGGTGAATGGGAAGGAGAGAATGAAGCAGGGAAAAGGAAGAGAGGATATAGGTCCTGCCAGGAGGAGGGAAAGATAACATAGTAATGGATGGGATACAGGGGGAAATGAGATCCCCCCCACAAGTCCTTGTATGTCCTCCACTTGTAAAATGTTTTATTTCCTAACATTGTTTTGTATGGGTGAGAACTAAAGAGTTGGATCCAATTTCCCTTTCTGTTAACAGAGAAACCTTCCAGTTTAAGAAGATGCCTTCTGTTAGGCATGAGAAGATGATTTTTTTTTCAAGGAAGGAAAATCCCTTCCATTAGGTAAAAGTATCCTTCCTTCAGTTAAAGGACTTTTTCTTCCAATGAAAAGGTTCTTTCTCCAACAGATCACTCACTTAGCAAAAGGGAACCATTATATCTAACAAATGTAATAGCATGTGTAAGTAAGTGTAAATATGCAACTTGGAAGTATGTTCACCAAATAATAAACAACATTAATCATTAAATGCTCCAGAAAATGTGTTGAGAATCATTTCTTATTATAACTCATAGAGTCTGTTTTTTTAAATATACATGTCATAAAAACAGTGAATTGAAAGACGCAGTATGATTTGGGCAGTAATTTATAACACAGTGAAGTCAATGGAAAGTCTACTGTTTATTGCAGTGGCTGTGCAGAGCACCCGTTGTTGCTACATTCCACTCAACACAGTAATGTTCAAACACCTAAAAAAGGGAATGCTTAATCCCATAAAGCTTCTGGCCACACTTTTTGGAACATGCAATTGATTTTAAGGCTAAGTTTGCATGATGGAATATTGAGATATTTCCAGATGTATTATTTTTATTTTAAAAATATAAACACCAGATTTCTCAACAGCATTTGATGCACAGTTCTATAATAAAACTCATTAGCCACACTTTTCATACCCATCCAAGAGGCAAGGAGTGCCACTCTGCCTGGTTTTAGAACATGTAAAAATGGATTTAAAAAAAAGAAAAGGATTCACAATTCTGAGAAATACCAGATGATCCATAATGGAAAAGTGAAGTCTCCTTGAGCTTCAGTGACTCATGTTGTTCAAGAACATTTCCCACTTCACAGTGCACTCCCCAACTCTGGCTCAGAAACTCTTCATCACAGAGGATATCAACTATAAAAAAATTCAATGACTTTGTTTTTTGACCTCCCAGAGCTATGATGCATCAGTATTTTAAACCTTCTAAAGTATGAATGTGGCTTGATTACCATTGTTTCTCTCACCAAGGAATCATCAGTGGTATAACTGCTGAGAAACGCTACTAGAGACCTTGCACCCTTCATAGAACTACAATTCTGAAGGCTTCTTGAGATCATATTAGATTATATTGTTACGGGGAATGCTGGGGTCTCCAACTTTTAATGGGGGAATTAGTTTGGAGACAAATTTAGAGCACTAACGAGAGGCTTTAGCGGGGTCTATTCCTGTGTCTACGCAAGGTGAGCAAAACCAGTAAAGAACAAATGGCTCAAGAGACTGAATGCAGTCAAAACAGGATGTACTTTATTTAGGGGAAAAGGGGGGTACAAATCACACAAGTGCGATAGCACATAATACTCACACATACACATAAGAGTTCTAAAAGGGATAGCGGTAAAGAGAGTTAATAGCTACCTGTCCTGTGAGGTTCCAAGGAGGGAAGCTGTTGAGGGGGGGGGGGCTATTACACGAACCAGCGTGTTATAGCCAGGAAACCGTGCAGTGGCACGGGGCGCTCTTTTTGGATCCGAAGGAGAAGGCACGGACATGTGCCAGGGCTCTTTGCTTTATAGTAAAATTCTGCCCTCCGGGGCAGACTGACTCACAGGGCATGTGAGCAGTGGGGCACAAAGGTAACATTGCTTTAGGATTGGAGAAAGATTGAGTGGTGAAAAGGTGGGGGCCAGGGTGATCGGAATATGAGGGGATTATTGATGACTGTCAATCACTCAGCGATTGTGTTATTGACAGCTGGCAGGAACTGGGAGCAGAGAGGGGAAGGAGAAGATGGGATTAGCCTGCCCTGAGAAGGAATGTAAGGTGTGGAAGGGAAAAACGCTATTGTTCTGAGTCTGAAGTCATCAGGCAGATCTTGATATGCCAGCCGTGTCTTTGGTTATGCAACGGTGTCCAGGAAGGCAGCTGTTCCAGGGGCGAGTTGCTGGCAGGGAGGCTCAGGAGCAGATTTTGGAGTTCTCTGTTCTGCTCTGCATTCAGATCCAAGATGGAGTTCAGGTCCACTTCCCTTCTCCGGGTCCAGGTGCTGTGTGCCATTCGCAGGTCCCTGCTGGCTCCATACAGCGACATCCGGTGGGGTGTCTGGGGTGCTCCTGTGTCTTGGAGTGTGGTGCTGTCTCTCTCTATGCCTCCCCTGCCATTCAGCAACAGTCCCAATGTACAGACACGAGAGTCCACGGGTGTCCATATTACAGGGGGTATAGAAGGGCATTGTTATAGTCCCCCCCCCCAAAAAAAAGATGATCGAAATACCAATGTAGATCTTCTTTTCAAATGATGAGGTCAGGTCTGTGGTCTGTTTTTGAAGCGTTCCCCACGAAGAGGGCAGAAGTAAAGGGGGTAGAAGGAGAAGGAAAAGAGAGAGTAGCAATGGATCCTTTACCTTTGGCAAAAACTAAAATCAGGGCAGGTTTAAAAAAATTGCAGCTTCTGTCCTTGTATACTTTTACAGGAAAAACTTATTATGAAAACAATGCTAACCAGAAATAAACATTTGAAACAAAAACCTAAATGATGACTTGTCATTAGTTGCTTGCAACTAAGGTCTTAAGCGTGAGTGGTTGCATGCTCTGGCTGTGCCAGCAGGGGCATCGCTTGGTTACTGGACAATGAAAGAAATTCATATACACAATCATTCAAACATCAGGTATAGGGAACTATATACAAGGGTACAAAGATTGTGAGGGGCAGTCCCTCACAATCTATTATTGCACAGTGTACACGAGGTAGATCACTCCCCCCCAGGCATCCTTCTTGCCCCCCCCCCACATAACTTCAGTGATGGGGAGACAACTCGGAGGATATTCTTTCTTCGGAGCAAGGGCGATTGGAACTGCACCAGCCACAGTTCAATCCGCAGATGTCTTCCTGGGGTATCTTGGTCTGGCCGGGGGGGGGGGGTTGGCAAGAGTAGGAGCCCTGGATATGAATAGCAGCACAGGGACCCACTCTTACCAACTGCAGCATCGCGCACAGGCAGGTTCTCCAGGCTTCACGGGACATAGAGCATGAGGGGAAGCCGGCGCGCGTACACTGGGGGTACACAAAGCTGAAAACAGCAGAGCTATGGATTAAATGTGAGAGCGATGCATAAGGAATCCAGGTTCCCGGGTTCTCAGTGGAATGGTCTTATTCAGATTGGGGTGCAAAGCATGCCTAGAGGCGGCGTATATTAATCAAACAGACAACAAACAACCGTACCAGACATATAATAAACATGTTACAGACAAAAGAGTGAGGCATTGGAGGAGCGCTTTTACGGGTTTCCGCCAGCGCCAAGCAGTTGGATGTAACAATAAATAACCATGATCTTCTGATGGTCCGCCCCTTGAGGCGCCCTAAATTTTGGGAGAGTGACATATAACTTACCAGGCCTTTCTTCTGTGGAAGGAGAGCTTGATCATGAGTAGACGAATTGCAAAAGGCCACTGGCCTGAAAATATGTTCTCCCGGAAAATCTCCCGGCCTGTTGGAACTGAAGCCCTGAGTGCCCAATAGAATGTGGGAGAGGTGGCTGGGTTTTAGCAAAAAAATGAACCGAGAGATTGCAAAAACAAAACAATAGTATGCTGCCGACAAGGCGAGCCAAAACAACCATACAACAGCTTGACATGGAGAAAGCAGTGTGTTTTAAAAAAAAAAAATCAGCCCGGAAAAATGAGAGAGAAAATGCAAAAAACAAAACCAGCCTGCAACACTGGCAGGGTATGATGGGTATGCATAAAAATGTGTCTGCTTCTGTTGCAGAAATGTCCGGCTGGCGGCCGAATGGTGGTATGGAAAAAGTTTTGATCCAGCGGGATCGTCGTTTTTGGTTGGGCCGACCATGGTGACTGGGTCGCTAAAAATGGCCATGGTGAGTTGGATGGGCACTGCTCAGGGTGACCTGTCCAAAGCGAGATGGTGGAAAACATGGCCGGGAAGTGAAGTCTAAGCGCCTGATTGGTCCCTGGGACCTTTCCGTCTTGGTCAAAAACAGATAACATAAAATAAAATAATAAAAACTATAGCAACTATAGAGCTCAGGGGATTCTCCTTCTCTCACCCCCCTCCACTCCTCTGATGTCAGGCTGGTTTATGGCCTGAGGGAGATAGGAGGTTGAAGCGGAGAGTGGGAGAGGAAAAAAAGATGCTACTAAAGCTAGTTGGGCACAAACACAATTAATTAATTGGTTCTTGTAGGTTATCCGGGCTGTGTAACCGTGGTCTTGGTATTTTCTTTCCTGACGTTTCGCCAGCAGCTGTGGCAGGCATCTTCAGAGGAGTAACACTGAAGGACAGTGTCTCTCAGTGTCAAGTGTGTAGGAAGAGTAATTAAATTCTTAAAACTACCGATAGAAGCATGGCAGGTGGAAAAAAACCCAACAGCAACAAAAGCTCCTGTGTAGGGGGCTTGTTTGAAAACAATATATATATATATATATATAAAATGTGGGTTGGGTTGAGGGAATTTGTAACCTGGCACTCTCCTTAAAAATAGCGTGTGTATGACTTCCGGTGCAATGGTGGATTGAGGGGATGTTTTTTTTTTTTTCATGTATCTCAATTTGCCCCTCTTTTTTTTTGGGAACAGGAAGTGACACATGCTGTTGGAAAACTGAAATTAGACATGGCTCCGGAACCCAACATCAAAGTATTATCAATACTTTGAAGAAGAGACTGCAATCAATCTCCAAAAGGTTATGAACGAGATAACGGAAGAAGCCAATATTCCCCAATCATAGCAAGAAGCCTACATTTCACTTATTTATAATAATATAAATATAATAATAATAATAATATAAATATAATACATTTCACTTTATTACCACAATCATATAGACCGATTTCACTCCTGAATGTGGATTATAAACTGTTTGCTTCAATACTTGCGGAAAGACTGAAGAAAAAGATTATAAAAGTGATTCATCAAGACCAAACAGGATTTATACTGAAAAGACAAATGAGAGAAATTGTACGTTTTGTACTGAGTGCTAAAGAACATGTTAAACATAATTTTTTAAAAAAGCATTTATATTTTTTGATGCTGAGAAAGCTTTTGACAACATCTCATGGACATTTTGTTGGAAACACTGAATATCTTAAACTGCGGTGATAGATTCACGAATTGGATTCACAGTATTTACAAACATCGGAAAGCAAAGATATTAATCAATGGAAAACTAACAACTGGGTTTCAGATTAACAAAGGCACAAGACAAGGATGCCCGTTATCTCCCTTATTGTTTATGTGTTTGTTAATGTGTTTAAAATGGGCTTACAACAGATTGGTCTCTCATCCAGGGACTTTGGGGCACATTCATTCAGAATCAGGGCAGCTACGGTGGCTGTTGGCTATGGCATCCCCAACAGAGGAATTTAGACCATCGGGAGGTGGAGATCCATGGCCTACAAGAACTACATTAGGCTCAACCTTGACACTATTTCTCTGTTTGAGTTGCAGTGGGGAGTCAAAAACGTGTTTGGATCTTTGGGCACAGCATTGTGCGCCTGGGTGGAAGTGTATGCAGAATTATCTGGCTGGGGGGGAAATCTGGGCCTTGATGGATGGCTTCACATTTCCTGGTTTGGCTGGAGTGGCATGCACTGGTTTTCCTTAATGCCTAATTTGATACAGACAACTTGATGGCACGGCATTTCTGATGCCCTGGTGATCAAATGACCTAATTGAATCAGCATGTGTTGACTTACGGGCTATTGCAGCCTCGTTTCCAAGCACTGTCCTGTGCTGGTCGGACATGCTCGAGAGGCACGCATAGGTCTTCCTGCCCACAGGAGACTGGATGTGGTCAGACATGCTCGAGAGGCATGCATAGGTCTTCCTGCCCACAGATACTGGATGTGGCTAGATGGAAAGGCACTAATGTTATTGGCAGGACAGCAGTGGTAATCAGTGGCATGGCCATTCATCATTGGGACATCTCCTACAACCAGGAGGCCTTGTTTCAACCCGATGGGGTTCACCTCTCGGAATGAGGTATGGACACCTGGTTGCACAGTGTCCGGCAATGTTTGAAGGATTGGCTGCAGCTGTAGGTGTGTTGGCGGGAGCAGGGTGTGTCCATGTGCCCAGCCCGGCTCTTGGGTGGTGTAAGCATGTTGTAATCAGTTTTTTTTTTGGGGGGGGAAGCGGCCTGCACGCCCCTTTCCCTCCTTGGATGGGGGATCCCATTGAGGAATTTTGGGGGGAGGCTTTGGGCAGGACAGACCCGGCTCAGGGGCGGTCCAAGACGTCCTCCTCTCAAGTGGCGGGGGAACCAAGTGGCTCACGTCCAGGTAAAATCCCTTGTACTGCCATCCCTTTGCTACTCCAGTGGGCTCGCTGGGAGTAGGTGGAAACATCAGGAGCATTGGGGTAGAATGATGTCCTGATTCAGCCTACAGGCTGCGCCAATTCATCTTATCAGCTGTTGCCAATTCAAGGTGTGACCATGTTTCTTCCAAATAATAACAATTGTTCAAGTTAGCAGTTGTATATGAATGCTTGTTAGGAAAAAAATGATAGTGGGTGGCTTGCTGGGCCTCTCCTCCCCCTTCTGGCCCTGGGCCGACAAACACAATGCCCTGTGAAATGATGAAATGGTTAAGTCAGACTCTGTCCCAATTTGGTTGACTGCCTTTTAGATGGTTTAGGCTGCATAAATAAAAGCTCTGCCTCTCCTTACGATAATGATACAGTTACTAAATATAAGCATTTTCAATGGAGCAGCAATGTGTGAATGGGGTGGGTGGGTGATGTGCCAGTTATTGGGTGGGTCACAGAACAGAACAGGTTTGGGGAAAGGTGTGAAATGAGGAGAACACAGGAGAAGTGAGCAGTGGTTTTATGTGCAAGGCTTTTATGGCACTGTGAATGTTTCTCCCCCACTATTAATTCTTCCTTAACTTCTTGACTGGGATGTTTCCAGGTACCATCTGCTGCTGTTTCTTCTTTATCATTTTTAATGATGTCTGATGTAATGTAGACCTAAAGCCCCTACCCCCACTCCAGTCTGAAGGCTCTACCATTATCTTCTTTGGCAGCACTGCTGCATAGGGAGGGAACCCATAACATGAGAAAGTCTGGCACGGATAGCTTACTTGCAGATTAAAGGCAAAGAAGGCATCAAATGCATGGGCCATAACAATAAAGCCAGAAAGGGAGGCATTTTTCCCAATTCAATAACTTGAGGTTACTTGTAAGATGCCAGTTGTAAAAATAATACGACAGGGCTTTATGTAGCTATTGTGAGCACCTGGCTGTAAGCTGTTGTGTGTTTTGCATGTGTGTATGTATGGTGGGGATATAGGTTTGCCAACTCTGGGTAAGGAAATTCCTGGAGATTTGGGTGTGGATCCCGGAGAGGGCAGGGTTTAGGGAGGGGAGGGGCGGGACCTCAGTGGGGAATAACGCCACACAGACCATCCTCCAAAGCTGCCATTTTTTCCATGGGAACTGATCTCTGTAGACTGGAGATCACTTGTAATTTTGAGAGATCTCCAGATCCCACTTGGAGGCTGGCAACCTTATGAAAAGAAGAAAAATTCTCCCATGATTATGAGGTGGCCTACTGATGGATAGAAGCAATTTTTGTCTTTTTATTATAGAAGACATTTCTATGTCTTTTTTCATTCAATTGACTTGCAATATACATCCTACTGTTTCTCAGCTCAAGTTTCCATGGCAGCTCACATAGATAAAACAGCTATAAAAGTCAGGCAAAACTAACAAAATTTATAGTATAATTAACAGCAAAATCAGTATCTGTGAGCACTCCTGCTTAAATAAAACAAAATCAGTAAAAAACAAGGATGTTTTCCCCCGGGCCTAAAAAATAATAGGCTAGGCACCAGGTAAGCCACTGTAGGGACAGAGTGACAGAGATGAGGCATCGTGGTATAGGAAAGCCTGTCTCCAGCGCCCACTTCCTGCACCTCTGGGGCAGGGCAACAAAGAAGGTTCTCAGATTAAGATCTTGACTGGTGGGCAAACTTAGCTGCTGCCTGAGATTTTTAACGGGGAAAGTTGCTTACAACTGTTACAAAATAAACACACAAATATGCACAGGGGAATTCTTTTGAGGCAATCTGTTCATCATGCATAGCCATGAGATGTGAATTATGCCTCCTCCTCCTGGGACATACCTAGCTGATTCACACATGCTTTCACTGGTATTTGTAAAAATACTGGCTGCTTTAAGTGAACACTCGGACAGCAGGCACAGTTTGGTTGCCCCTTTGTGGAAGGTACAGAAGATGCGAGTTTGGCTTTGGCTGCATGAGACCCTGGAAAGGGAAAGTAGGAGAAACATACATACATAGGTCAAGTTTGTTGGCAGCAGCTAGGGAAGCAAAATCAGCATTACACAATTCTTTTTTTAAAAAAAGTTTCAAGGGGTCAGCAGCAGAATCCTTTCAAACCCACAGTTTTCTCCTTAAATAATTCAGTTAGCCCACGAAGGGAAAAACCAATACACCCCCCCAATAAAAGCATGCAAAAGAATACTGCTGTGGTGAACATGTAGCCTGAAAAGTAATCAGTTCATCTTTCAAGATGACTTTTGAAAGAAAAATAATAAAAAATAGCTGACCTGATGAATGAATGGAAATCTTCTCTCTGCAGTGGCTTTGTGTCCATCCAGTCGTCAAAGGAATGATTCGCCAATCCCTTCTGTTGCACAACTTCCCTTCATCTCAATGGGGCTTGCAGGGAGATCCTGAAATGCTAAACTGTTCTGCAGTCTGGTTTTTCTTTTGATCTGCCTAGGTTGAAGGGGGGGGGACTCCACCTGGAGCTGATCAAAGGAACTGTAGTGCTTCCTTTTCACCCTCTGCCCATCTGTCCCTCACATCTGAATTCTTGTCATCCCTACAGAGATTACAGCATCACTGAGTCAGGTAGATGGTGGTGGGGTAGCAGGATAACATATGGTGAGTTTTACAATCTGATTCCCCCAGGTGTTGATCCTGATTCGTAAAGCCCCAAATACCTTAGAGATAGCCAATGTCCAAACTCTGTAAATGCTCCGGTGTATGCAGTGCTTCTTATGTTCTCCAGTTTCCCTTCTGAATTCAATGCTGTCAGCATTGGCATGTACCAGTGGGGATGTGCACATTGAACTACGTCCCATGTTACACTAAATGGAGCATGGCCATGGCTATGAGGGAACTCTGATAGAACAGCCGACTTAGGCAGCCTCTTGACTGCAGCTTGCTGCTTTGTCAATTGTGGTCTCAAAGGGGAGGCAACATGGCTTAGTAGCAGAACATCTTTTCACGTAAAAGGTCCCAGGTTCAATCCCCAGCAGCTCCAGTTAAAGGAACAGGTAGCAGGTGAGGTGATGGTCCTCTTCCTGAGAACCTAGAGAGAAGAAGAAGAGTTGGTTTTTATATGCTGACTTTCTCTACCACTTAAGGAAGAATCAAACCGGCTTACAATCACCTTCCCTTCCCCTCCCCACAACAGATAGGCAGTGAGGTAGGTGTGGCTGAATGAGTGTGACTAGCCCAAGGTCACCCAGGTGGCTTCATGTGTAGGAGTGGGGAAACAAATCCAGTTCACCAGATTAGTGTCTGCCGCTCATGTGGAGGAGTGGAGAATCAAACCTGGTTCTCCAGATTAGAGTCTACCACCTCAAACTACCACTCTTAACCACTACACCACACTGGCTGTCTGTTGCTGGTTAGGTAACACTGACCTTGATAGACCGATTTTTTGTTAATGTGGTTTTAATGCCAAATCTAAACTGAGGAAATAATGGCTTTTGATACTGTTCAGTAATATTTGGATTTATCGATTATTCTGGGGTCTGACTGTCTGGTTTAGAGTTGACAGAGGTCAGAAGGAGGTGAAGAGAGGGGAAACTGATACGGCTGTTTCCTAGTCAGCAGAGTTACACTACGTTGGCACTGGCCTGCACTGATGCAAATCCCTTTGGGGATTTATACAATTTTATTCAAACATTTATGCAAATTCTATTCACTAACACGGAGACAGCTTTGATTCCGAACAAGCCGTGCTTCTTGATTGCTCAAGCAATTCTGTTCTCTGGTGCTACTTGCTAGGAAGGCCATGAGTTTCATGGTGAATGTGTCTTACAGTTGAGCTTACTGTGTTTGACGTGGTTATCAATTGTAAACCAGTCAGCAGATCCATTTGGTTAGGCACTAAATAAATGAATGTTTGATGAACAGGTTTTCAGAAAACTGAGCATGAATGAAAAAGTTTCTCAAGCCAACAGACTGGCAGCTCCAACACCAAATAGTAGGATTTTTAAAGAACTCAGCAATTATGACTGATTTATATGATTTGTAACTGATTTAACTGCCTATTTAAACAATTGCCTGTTGAATGGACAGTTAGTGCAGTAAGGCTGAGGTCAGCTGGGGAGTAGAACTGCACAGGGCTGTGTGAAAAATGCATGCATGAAAGGCCAATTGTGTTGCCCTGTACCATTAGGAAGGAATAGTTGATTATCTTCTCAATAACTTGCGTGCAGAACAAGTACTAACACAGAGAGGCATGTCTAACAGATGTGTATGTTGGTTTTCCCTAAAACCAGCTTGGGGGAGTGGGCGGGCAATTTTCAGTGGGAAAATGGTATGGGAGGAAAGAGTTAAAAAGCCACATTCCCCTGTGCCATTCCCCTCTTTGAAACTGCAGTCCCCCGCAGAAGCATTCAGTTAAAAAAAGAATCCAAGTTGATTAAAAGTATGATGGAATTGTATGTAATGCGTCAAAAACTTTGTGCATGTCAGATAGAAGGTAGCATTCAGACATGTGATCAACCATTTTGAAAGTACTTGTAATTTTTCTAGAGCAGCCTAGCTGATGTATTCTCCTGGGACCTGAATATGAAAGCAGAGTTTGATCACATGAACACATGAAGCTGCCTTCTACTGAATCAGACCCTTGGTCCATCAAAGTCAGTATTGTCTGCTCAGACCAGTAGTGGCTCTCCAGGGTCTCAGGCAGAGGCCTTTCACATCACCTACTTGCCTAGTCCCTTTAACTAGAGATGCTGGGGATTAAACCTGGGACCTTCTGCATGCCAAACAGATGCTCTGAGCCACAGCCCCTCCCTCTAATGAAAGCTCAAGGAGAAGCATCCTTGATGAGAGACCTAGTTCTGACATTTCCAGCTCCTAAAGGTCTACCAACCCTCAGGCTTGGCCATCTTCCAGGGTTAGGGCAACAACTGTAAAAAAAAAAAAGCTGCCATTTAATGGCTAGGGAAAAGCACAAACTTATTTTGGTTGCCTGTTATCTTTGAAAAATTTTCAACATGCTCTAAGCCGAAGGGTGAGAGTAGCTTATAAATGTAACTAAGGATTGATTCATGCAAGAATGTACACCACTCGATTTGTCAACAGCTAGAATGTGTGAACAGAATCCCACAGGAATGTCTGGAGTATAAGGTCACTGTGAAAGTTCTCTGGAGTTTGACCTATGATGGCTTGTTTGCACATGCAAGCCATCACTTGATGTTTGAGTCATCAAGTGAGGAATGCGCTTATATGAACTACTCATTGGGAGGGAACAAATACCACTTTGCCAGCTGAATTGTGCTGCTAAGGGACATGGGAAAGGGCTAAGTGGTGAGTGACAATGTTTATAGGAGACAGATTTGCAGATTGATTTACAACTGCCTCCTGCTTTCACAATCTGCACATGCAAGGAATGAACCCTGATCTGGCTGGAATGCACTCAGATAGTTGGTAATTTTCCAGGAAGAGCTGAAGGGGGTAAGGTGCACTGATGTGATCTAAATCCGCTGGTTACGTGCAGAGGGGATTAACATCTGCTAAAAGTATTATGAGCATCATGCAGGTGTTTCAATATTTGTATTTAGTATGTGCTGCGGCAACAGTCTCTGAGAAAGCATTCATGCTGCAATCTGGACATTTTATGGTCTGAATCTGTCAGGACAGTCATTTTGTTACCCAAACTTTGTGATCCCTTTGCAAGTTGTAAACTATTTAATGAAGTGAGTATATTGAGAAAGATGACAGACTTTCTAACTTTTGGAAGAAGGTATTGCTTTAGAGACATTCGTTTTCACCCCAAAGAGGATTCTTAATACATATATAACCAAAAGGTTGCATTTGATCGAATGTTTCTGGGATTCCAGTCAATTCTCATGAGCTGATCTATATTTGACATAACTTTCATTACGTCAATAAACAACACACTTTGGTCCCAAAATTACTATGATCTAAACAAGGACTTTGGTGAAAGACCCAACTGGACATGTAATTATAGTGGACTGCAAAGAACTTTGTTCCTTGCATCAGTTAAACTTTATTGCCTCAGAGAAAACTTGTACATTATGTGATTTGCAAACCTAAATTGTTTCCAGTAGTTAATTTCTAAAAAAGAAAGGTACTGGAACTCCAACTTATTCCAGAAATTTCTTTCTCTACATTCCAGATAGGTGTGGGCTGGCTGAGGTTACACAGAAGTGTACCATTTCCATGTTCATGTACCTGAGCATGTAAACTTTATTTGGGGCTATCCATTTTCAAGAATACTGGTGTGTACATACAGGAGCTTGCACATTCAATACTATGTCTGTAGACCCTGTACTGCCCTGACCTGGATAGCCCGGGCTAGCCTGATCTCATCAGATCTCAGAAGCTAAGCAGGGTCAACCCTGGCAAGTGTTTGAATGGGAGACCTCCAAGAAATGTCAGGGTCATGAAGCAGAGGCAGGCAATGGCAAACAGCCTCTGAACGTCTCTTGCCTTGAAAACCCCACCGGGGTAGCATAAGTCAGATGTGACTTGATGCCAAAAAAAAAGACCCTGTACTGGGGTGGGCATAGTGGACACATCCTCAACCACCACTTTCCATGTATTTGTGTGGCCCAAAATGAACACCAGAAAAGGCGACTATCTCTTTTTTAATAGCTTCACATGTTCAAAAGTGGGGATCTGGCATTCCTTCCAAAAAGGTCCCAAAGAGGAACTTTAATGAGATGTAATTGGTAACATCCTGGTTTTTCCCCCTTTCAAAAGGGTGAAAAAGAATACACCCCCTGGGTAATGCCACAGCAAAAGATGACAGTCTCAGTCTAATTAAGGATTACAGCGGAAGCTACAAAAAAACCCCACTTCTCCCTACATAGCCTAGAAAAATTCACAATATTTTGCAAACAAATCCTCAGTAGAAATCGTTTCACTGGTTTCCTAGCTTTGAGATTAGGCCCAGAGGACACAATTCTTCCCTAGATCACATCTGTTCACATCCACTGTTTTACAATTAAAATAAAGCCAAGAGTTGTTCACAGTGTGGACATGTGTTCTATTCCGAAGAAGTTACTGTCCAAATTAACCTCAAGGGTATGTCCATGTATGATGTATTTCTAATTTCAAATGTTGGAATTTGAAGTTGGATGTGTTCTGAATCTTGTGGAATTACAACTGAAATCTGGACACATATATTCTTCAGAAGCATGCATAGGTCAAACAAATTAGTTTAAACCGCAGCACCTCACAAGCGAGAGCTTGAAGACAACTGTTTTCAAGGGGTTATGCTGGCATGGCTGAAGATCACACCAGAAGGTGGAATTAATGGGCACCTACTTATGGCCCAAGGTCTTAGGAGGGCTCACCACACTGCAGCCACAGTCATTTTAGCCTCCTTTCTCTGAGTGATGGCAGTGGTGCCATCAGACATTCCTAGACATTGGACCTTAAAGGATTGGACAGCCTACCCTTCTTCCTTCTGCATTCACATAGTCCCCAGAGGTTGAGCAGATGGTCCCTCCTCCTCTTCGTCTCCCAGGAGATAGGCGAGAGTGGTTGCTGCATGCCACTGGCCACTACTTGCTCACTGGCTGAGGAAGAAGCGATGGCTTCCTCTCATATCAATTCATGAAGTCGCCTCTGATCCATCTCACTCAGTTTTGTCTACTCTGAGTGGCAGCAGCAGCTCTCCAGGGTTTCAGGTGGGGGGAAGACACCCGCCACTTGAGACCATTCAATTTGACTCAGCACTGATTGAACCTGGGACAATTTGAATGCAACCCTTTGAGCCCAAACTGCTTCTCTTAACTAGATATGATGCTTCTTAAAGAACTCACTTGCCCGGCAGCCACACAGCACCGATGGGGAATGTCATCATAAAAACCACTGAGATCTCTATTTGGCTCAGAACAGTGGTGTGGGGAAAGGAGGGACTCCTTCCCCCATGCCATTTTCCTGAGCTAAAACAGCCCAGGAGGAGAGCTATTTCTCTACTGAGGAAATGGTGTTTGTGTGCCGGCTACAGTTCCAAGCTGAATAGGGCTCCAGAGGATTTTAAAATGATCTGCTGTGTGGATGCAGGGAAACCGAATCATATCTACTGAACCGCAACACAACTCTTTTAAAAGTGGCACATCTAGTTTGGCCCTTAGGCAGACTCTACTAAAGGTGGCCACCACTGCTGTGTAAAGGGAGAAGGCTGGTCAGTGAGAATTTTGCCTGGGCTGGTGCCTTGGGTTGTTGACACACCTGAGCCAAGCTTTTGCCAGATGCCTTAAGTTCAGTAAGATGCACTGATGCTGGTCTGTGTAAAACCTATATGACTATTTGATTGCAGTGCAGAGTGACGCTGGAAAGCAAAATCAGTTATAGAAGAGAAAATATTTACAGAACAAATATTTTATAGAGAGATTCACTATATATTGGTATAAAATCAATCAATTTAATTGGTAGAGCAAGTAAAACACTTAAAAAGGGGAGGGGCTGTGCCTCAGTTTTTAGAGCCTCTGCTTGGCATGCAGAAGGTCCCAGGTTCAATTCCCAGGACTAGGCAGTTAAAGGAACTAGGCAAGTAGGTGATGTGAAAGACCTCTGCCTGAGACCCTGGAGAGCTGCTGCCAGTCTGAGTAGACAATACTGACTTTGATGGACCAAGGGTCTGATTCAGTAGAAGGCAGCATCATGTATTAATGTGTTCAGCTTAGAAAAAAAAAGGTGAGTAAGGGGAAACCTGGAAGAGGTCTATAAAACTGTACATGGTACAGAGACAGTGCACAGGGAGAAGCTTTTGTTCCTCTTGTATAGTACTAGAACCCAGGGTCATCAACTGAAACTGAAGGGTGGGAGATTTAGGGCAGACAAAAAGAAATACTTCTTTACACAGTGCATAGTTAAACTGGGGAACTCACTTCCACTGGATGTGGTGATGGCCGCCAACTTGGAAGGCTTTAAAAAGGAGATGCCGGGGATTAAACCTGGGAAGAAGCAGGCCAAAGTGACCATATGGGGCAGAGAGATGATGATGGCAAATTTCACATATACATTTGAACTCACTAGACATATTTTGGGTTTTATTTATTTTTTTGGCTGCAAGTCTCTGGTTGAATTCAGACTGCAGAAATTTTTTGAAAAAAGATGAGTATTTTCTCCATCAGTTTTGAAAACAGATG